>NW_024354911.1:7627823-7941347 GCF_902729225.1 Pteropus medius
GCCACTGCCATATCTGAGTCTTCATCAACACTGGCTACTTGTCCTGGTGGCTCTCTGAAAATCCACCCTACCCAACTGACAGGCCCACCAAAGCAGCCTCTTTTGGCTTTCCATGCAAACGGCCTATCTTAGCTCATGCTGTGGACTTTCTGAGAATCTCTCAAAGGTTCACAAAGCCCAAGCAAGCAGGATCTGGCCACAGCTTGTCCCATACCTGTTGCTGAGCAACCTCAAGCCCAGCACTAGTGACAGCCAGTCTTGGTTCATGGCTTGGTCTCTCTAGGTACCTCTGGCTTAGGGCAGATGACAGCCATTTATGGATTGTTTGGTGGTTTATGCCAGCTGACTCTGGATAGGGCAAAGGCTACAGTTAAACTTGACCTGCAGCAAGTCCCCTTACTGGGGGCCCTGGCCTGCATACCTGGTGACTGGCTTCTGTCTGAGCCCAAGTACCACCTGGGGCCACATTCAAGGAGGACACACCCAAAGGGAAGGCACCAGAGCCCTGCTAAAGTGAATTTTGCACACACAACCCACACATGTGGAGGGACATACCTGGAGCACCTGGCTCAGGTGACCAGGGAGACTGCACCACTGGGCCCCACAGGACATCTACTACATAAGGTCACTCTACTAAGACTGGGAAATAAAGCAACTCTACTTAATACATAGAAACAAACACAGGGAGCCAGCCAAAATGGGGAGACAAAGAACCATGTCCCAAATGAAAGAACAGTATAAGCTCCAGAAAAAGAACTAAACAAAATGGAGACAAGCAACCTAGCAGATGCAGAGTTAAAATCACTGGTTATAAGGATGCTCAATGAACTTAGGGGAAGAGTAGATGAACTCAACAAGAATTTTATGAAAGAGATAGAGAACATGAAAATGGAGATAGAAAACAAAACAAAAAAACAGCTAGAAATGAAGAATACAATAACTGAAATGAGGACTACCTTAAGAGAAATCAACAGTAGATCAGATGAAGCAGAGGATTGAATTAGCAATTTAGAAGATAAGGTAGCAGAAAACATCTAATCGGAACAGCAATAAGAAAAAAAATCCAAAAAAAAAAGAGATAGTTTAAGTGGCCTCTAGGACAACATCAAAGGTACCAACATTTGCATCATAGGGGTACCAGAGAAGAAGAAAGGAAGCAAGGAATTGAAAACCTATTTGAAGAAATAATGATGGAAAACTTTCCTAACCTGGTGAAGGAAATAGACATACAAGCTCAGGAAGTGCAGAATCCCAAACAAGATGAATTCAAAGAGGGCCACACCAAGATATATTACGATTAACATGCCAAAGTTTAAAGACAAAGAGAATCTTAAAAACAGCAAGAGAAAAGCAATTAGTTACCTATAAGGGAGCTTCCATAAGACTGTCAGCTGATCTCTCAACAGAAACTTCGCAGGCCGGAAGAAATGGACACAAAATATTCAAAGTAATGAAAAGGAAGAACCTACAACCAAGATGACTCTACCCAGAAAAGCTATCATTTAGAATCAGAGGACAGATAAAGAGGTTGCCAGACAAGAAAAAGCTGAAGGATTTCATCACCACCAAACCAGTATTACAGGAAACGTTGGAAGAACTTCTTTAAGAAGAAGAAGAAAAAAGAAAAAGAGAGCAAAAACAGGAATAATAATTTGGCAATAACTACATACCTATACCAAACTACTTTAAATGTAAATGGATTAAATGCTCCAATCAAAAGACATAGGGTGGCTGAATGGATAAGAAAACAAGATCCAAACAAACCTACAAAAGACTCACTTCAGACTGAAAGACACACGCAGACTGAAAATAAAGGAATGGAAAAAGATGTTTCATGAAAATGGAAGCAAACCATAAAAGCTGGGGTAGCAATACTTATACCAGACAAAATAGATTTAAAACAAAGCCTAAAACAAAAGACAAAAAAGGACCCAGTTATCCCACTTCTGGGTATTTATTCGAAGAAACCCAAAACATAACTTTGAAGGGATATGTGAATCCGTATGTTCATTGAAGTATTATTTACAATGCCAAGATATGGAGGCAACTTGGGTGTCCATCAATGGATGATGAATGGATAATGAAGAGGTAATACATATATATAATGGAATATTACTCAGTCATCAAAAAGAATGGAATCTTGCCAGCTGCAACCACATGGATAAACTGGGAGGTTATTGTTGTGAGTGGAGTAAGTCAGAGAAAGACAAATGCCATATTATTTCACTTACATATGGAATCTAAAGAACAAAATAAACAAACAAATCAGAAACAAATTCACAGCCAGAGAACAATGTGGAGATTGAGGGGCATGGGTGACAAAAGGGGAGGATTTAAGAAGTACAAGTTGGTAGCTACAAAATAGTCATGGGGATATAAATATAGCATAAGGAATATAGTCAATAATATTGTAATAACCTAGTACAGTGTCAGATGGGTACTGGATTTATCAGTGCAATCACTTTGTAAGTTATATAAATGTCTAATCATTATGTTGTCCACCTGAAACTAATATAGTATTTTATTCCAACTGTAATTAAAAAATTAAAAAATTATTTTTAAAAAAAGGAATGTCTGGGTCCCTGATATGAGAAGCAGAACAGTGGAACTGATATGCATAGTATCAATTCAGTGAAACTTTCATCCCTTAAATGTGGTGAAGGATATAGCATAGTGGAGAGAATAGTGGATTGGCAATTGAGAGTGTCTGATTCTTCCCCTTGGGACTGCTATTAACCAGCAATGCCTCGTGGGCAGGTTATTGGATTTCAATGCCATTTGCTAAGAGATGAGGCCATTGGTCAAACACACCTGTGTCCAAGGGGCATGTGATTAGTGTAAAGGCTGAGGTTGCAGAAGTGTAATACGACAGGTATAAAATCACCTGGATTGTGTTCAAGGATGATACCTGCCTTTAAAAAGACTGTGCTGACTTTGCAGTGCTGCCTAACAAAGGTCCCTTTAGGAGATATTGAGCAGGACTTCTAGTATGTACTTGCAGATGGAGAAGGACCTTAAGGTTCCTTTTTAGTTCTGGAAATCTTATTCCTAGGATTCATTTCATCCTTAAAAAAAAATAAAAAAAAAAACTAATTGAATTTGATGTCCTCCTGAATTTTCTGTTATTAGTACTTGAAAGAGCCTTTCATATAATAGACCAAAAATAATGCAAAAAAGAGAAAATGCAAATATAAGGACATAAAAAAGATGTGTCAGAAAAAGAATTAAAATTATGTTGACAGCTTTTTTTTTTCCCTTTAGGAACAGATAAATCTTTTCTAAAAGATGAAAATGGTCAACATTTAATAAAATGAATATAGGCAGGAGGCACTTGCCATACTGTCAGATTATGATGAAAATACATTTAAGAATAGATGTGATTTTTCAGCTTGAAAATTTACATTTGTCAAAGAAGCACTTCTATAAAGATTCCAGAAGGACTCTGATCCTGTCGGCCTCCTTTGTCTTTTTATAGTGTGAGTTCTCAAGCTGGAGTAGGAACTGCTAATTAGCACAGACAAAAATCTTCACCTTTTAACTCTGCAGAAGAATAAACTCGAGTTTGTGAAGGCTGCAGAGCAAAGGGAATTGCCTATTTTTCTTCAGTAAAAAAGTGAAAAGTGATTTAAGGTTAACTGTCTGTTTCCTGGAAATCTCGCAGTATGAATCTTGAGGCAGCCTCACTCCCTTTGAATCGAGAGTTGGATAAGATCGATGTTCCAGTCATTCTCAGGGTGTTCCAGCTGATAACTGAGAACACTGCAAAAGCCTTATAGCTTATCTAAATACCACTTTAGAAATTTCCAGTTTCCCTCATGAGGGCAAGAGAGGCAAAGATGTGCTCATTATCACTACACATGGCTTCTGACAATTAGCTGTATTCCAGAAGCATCACCAGAAGTCAGGATAAGCCTTTCTGCAGGGCAAGTCAAGGGTTCCGCATGCCTAATTAGCCAGGATTAAATTATTCAGCATCCAATGGGAAACCAGTTAAGACTTCCAATTATAATTCAAAAATGTTTCTGTTTTACAATGCAATAAAAATAACGCTCTAGAGCGAAACAATCAGATAAGACATAGTTACAGGAAATGCTGGTGGAAAAATTACCAAGAAGTGAAATTAGAAAGCTTTAAATGGATGGGCGAAACCTGACTGGAATATACATAGCCTTCTTAATAAATTTTTGAGGAAATGTTTCTCAGAAGACCTAGCCTTATAGGTCATGAAGATTCCAGGAATGGTCCAGTTTTTATAAGATTGGTTTAACCATGAATTGGGTGGGGCTGGAAATTAAAGTCTCACTTGATGTTATGGTTTGAATCTCTGGTGAGACTTAGCCAAGTAATGCAGGGCGGAAGGGTGTTCCTGGCAAAGCACATTGTATTTTAATGAATGGTAGTGATGAGTTTATTAAACTAAGATAATGTCAATTTAAGTCAACTAATAATAATATTGATAGTGAAACTGTGTTCTTTCTCAATTGGTGAAACTATGAATGGTTCTTTTTGCATTGGCTGAGGTTGTTCGTTAATGAGAGATGCTTAACAATGAATATAAAAACCTTCCTTTCCAGGTGGTTGGAAAGAGGAGGCAAGGAATTCCATGACAATGCAGAGTTTCAGAACTGGCAACTGGAATTATTAAATTCTGGTCTTTAGAGTCAACTCAATTGTTTGCTATCCTGATAGAGCACCTTGGTGAGAAATGATATTGGAACATAGAAAATGCTTAAGAATGTTGTCTCTTTTGTAACCACAATATCTAAAATTGTTTATTGAAGGCTTCTATTTACATAATTATATTCGAATATATTTATCATGATTTTTGTAACATTTCATGAAGTAGTGCTATCCTGAGTGGAACGTGCAAATGAAGACATTGAACTAGTTGGCATCTTTCTCATACAGGAAGAGAGATGACACCCATATGAGCCTGATTTGTGTAAGAACATTTTTACTGATTCATTAATCCTCATAGTATCTCTAAAGGGTAATAGTGTATTAGCATCATATTTCTGCTGTAACAGATTACTACAAAGTTAGTGGCTTAAACGAATACACATTTATTATCTTATAGTTCTAGAAGTCAGAAGTCCAAAATGGGTCTCCCTGGATTAAAAATCAAGGTGTTGGCAGGGCTGCATTCTTCTGGAGGCTCTCAGGGAGAATCTATTTTCTCGCCTCTTCTAGCTTCTAGAGGCTGCCCACCTTTCTTGTCTCATGGCCTTCATCCATCTTCAAAGCTAGCAGTCAGTGGGGTCATTTTTCTCGCTGTATTGCTTGGAAAATGATTCTTCTACCAGTTCTTCCTAAATTTAAGGACTCTAATGATTACTTAGGGCCTACCCAGATAATCCAGGATAATCTCTCTATTTTAAGGTCAACTAATTAGCAATCTTAATTCCCCCTTGCCATGTAAAATGACATATTTACAGTTTCCAAAGGTTAGGATGTGGACTCTTTTGGGATGCCATTAACCTGCCTACCACAGTAGGTATTAGTACCCATTTCACAGGTTGATAAAACGCAGAGATGTTAAGTAATTTACACAAGTCATGTAGCTAGGAAATATCAGAGGTAGGATTTGAACCTGACACTAAAGTCTATTTTTTTAGTCACTACACTATACTACTTCTGATAGTTTAGCAGCAGGGGATTGGATCAGTCAAGGGGTATAATGATACTGGATATCTACAGTATCATTAGAATCTACACACGTTTACATAGTGGTCCTGGCCCTATAGTTAATCCTGCTCTAGAGGATGACTCTGTCTCTTTCAGGATGATACTTGCTAGTTTTGCTGTTTCACAATCTTTACCTAGATAATACAGAACAGATAGCTTATCCCTCCAGAGATAGGTCCATCTTTCCTACCTCATTAACATGCAGTTACCAAATACTTATTGAAAATTTATCAGACATTATGATTGATTCTGAGGAATCGCTGATTAGTGAAATGTTGCTCCTGCATTCGAAGAGATCAGAGTCATTGGCAGAGAGAGACAAAGAAACAGTTACAAGAAAATGTGGTAAGTGCTATTATAGAATTGCACAGAAGATTGAGTTCTATTAATTCTGCCTCCAAAGTACAGTCATGAACTGCAATATCACGTTTCAGTCAATGATGGACTTCATATATGACCATATTTACAATGGTGGTCACATAACATTATAATGGGGCTGAAAAATTTCTATCACCTAATGATGTCACAGCTATCATGACATGTAGTTCAACTCGTTACTCTCATGTTTGTGGTGCTGTTGGTGTAAACAAATCTGCACTGCCGGTTGTATGAAAGTATGCCACATACAATTGTGTACAGTACATAAACTTCATCATGATAATAAGTGACTATGTTATTGGTTTATGTATTTACTATACTATACTTTTTAATCATTATTTTAGAGTGTGCTCTTTCTACTTATAAAAAAGCTTGCCGTAAAACAGTATGCTGTGTTATACCAGTAGCAGCCTCATGCATTTCTATTTACTGTGTCTCTGAATGTAACTTTTTCTGTCATGCTTGATTTAACCTCATGTTGTTTTGCACAGTAACATGCTGTACAGACTTGTAGCCTAGGAGTAATAGATTATACCATATAGCCTAGGTGTTTAGTAGGCTATAATACTGAGGTTTGTATAAGTGCACTCTATGATGTTCACACAACAAAATCTCCTAATGACACATTTTTATTAGCACATATGCTAATAAAAATTGTTAAGTGTCTCATGACCATGTATCATGACTGTTTCTTCTCCATGGCCATTCTGTAGCATAAGCCCACATTGTCTGTGTTATCTGGACAATAGTTTCCTCACTTTTCTCCCTGCTTCCCCTCTTGAATCCCTATATTTTACTTTCCAAATATCAATTAGAGTGTTTTTGTTTGTTTGTTTGTTTTTTAGGAAATGCAAATAAGATCTTATTACCCCTGCTTAAGGTTCCTCCCCACCTCATTATCTCTACTGCAACCTTCTGGGTTTTTTTCCCCCATTATAATTTTTACTGTCTGTACATTTCCTGAAGGCAGTAACCATACCTAGAGCCCAGTACAGTGCCTTGCACACAATGAATATTTTTAAAAAATACCAAGTTGTAGAAAAGGGACCAATTAATTAAGTCAAAGGAGATAATACTAGTACCTCTCTCTAGGGTTGCAGTGGGGACTACAGGAGAGTTGGGCTAAAGAAGAGAATTCACGATGCACTTAGTCTGTCATCTGGTATAGATGAAGCTATTGTTACTTTCATAAATGGATCAGGTAGTTTTTTTTAGAAACATTTTATATTTTTCAATTACAGTTGAAATACATATAGTATTATATTAGTTTCATGTGTACAATATAGTGATTAGACATTTATATAACTTATAAAGAGGTCAGTCTGATAAATCTAGTATCCATCTGACACTATACATAGTTATTACAATATTATTGACTATATTCCCTATGTTATACTTTACATCTCCATGACTATTTTGTAACTACCAATTTGTACTTCTTAATCCCTCCTCTTTTTTCACCAGTCCTCCCAACACCCCTCCCATCAAAATGTTCTCTGTATCTATGAGTTTGTTTCTGTTTTGTTTGTTCATTTATTTTGTTTTTTTAGATTCCACGTGTAAGTGAAATCATATGGTATTTGTCTTTCTCTGTCTGATTTAGGTATATTCATGTTGTTGTAGATGGCAAGATTTCATTCTTTTTTATAGCTAAATAATATTCCATTGTATGTATGCACCACTTATTTATCTATTCATCTATTGATGGACACGTAGGTTCCTTCCATATCTTGGCTAATGTAAATGCTGCATTGAAAATATGGGTGCACATGTTTTTTTGAATTAGTGTTTTGGGTTTCTAAATACCTCAAAGTAGAATTGCTGGGTTCTCCTTTGTCCCTTGTTAGAGCTTTTGTTTTGAAGTTTATTTTGTCTAGTATAAATATTGCTTCTCCAGCTTTTTAAAAATTTTTTATTTCCATTTTCAAGAAATATCTTTTTTCCATCTCTTTACTTTAGTCTGTGTGTGTCTTTTGATCTGGAATGAGTCTCTCGTAGGCAGCATATGTAAGAGTCTTATTTTCTTATTCATTCAGCTACCTAATGTCTTTTGATTGGAACATTTAACTTATTTACATTTAAAGTAATTTGGTATAGATATGTAGTTATTGTTACTTATTATTCATATTTTTAATCTTTTTTTCTCAATTCTTTTTTAAAAAGTTCCTTTAACATTTTTTTGTAATGCCAATTTGGTGGTAATGAACTCTTTTAGCACTTGTCTTGGAAGCTCTTTATCTCGCCTTCAATTTTAAATGATATCTTTGCTGGGTAGAGTAATCTCGGTTGCAGTTCCTTGCTTTTCATCACTTGGAATATCTTGTGCCAATCCATTGTGGTCTGCAAAATATCTGTTGAGAAATCAGTTGACAGTCTTATGGAAGCTCCCTTGTAGGAAACTAGCAAAGAATAAAATTTTAAAAAAGAACAAATGGAAAGTTTGTCTCAAGTATAGCTGCATTCAATCCTGCTTTCAGGTCTTTGTGTGGAACAGCTCTGCCAGAGGACTTTCCCTTCTTCGTAACTTTGAGGACAGCTTTCGCTCGGTTCTGTCTTTCTCCCAGGAGTTTTCTACCCTAATTGGATACAGGCTACTGCTTACTTAGCTTTAATAACAATTTTACTTGTTAATAAACAGAATTAATCTTACTTAAGCCAATTTATTCAAATAATATTCTATTCTGATTCCTTGGGAGATCTGTTTCCTTAGGCCTTTATGTTTCTGTTCTAAATTCACATTTTTTTTTTCTCTCAGAGGGATAATTCTTCCTTATTTTGTCTTCAAAGTAAACATTTAAAGTATAAAAAGGAGTTTATGGAAGGAAATGAATGGGAAGCAAATTTCCCCTGACTGTTCCTTGAATGTAGCTGGTAGTACTTTCTTTTGCTTGTTATTTTAACTAAGAGATGTATTAATGGAAAAGACTGACTTGTTTCCTTGACTTGGAGGTGGTTTATCAGTTCAGAACAGGCTCGGTTTTTTTTTTTTTTTAGTGCCAGATGGTCCTAGCTCACTGGTCTACAATCAAAACAGCGTTTGTAAGTCATCATTTCCCTGCTGGAGTCAAATGGGGATCAATTTTCAAGCCTCTAGAAACATCCTCCACAAATCTCTGCAAGTACTTTGCAGAAAAAAACTCTCTTGCCTGACTCAATCAGCCTGCTTCCAAAGTTTATCATCTGCCTTGACATCTGAAGTTGCTCTTGCTTATAGACTGAGCTGCTCTGGCTGTCTTGCTGCCTGGAGAACATTCTCTGGAGATGTTTTTCCACATGGAAGGGCTGGTCAGTATTAACCTGTTCATATTTTGTTCCTTAGTCCCCATATAATAAAACATGTGGCTTCAACTGGTGTACAGTCTAAAATTAGTAGACATTTTCTTTTGCCACATTGATACATATAGGATTAACCTTAAGGCATTGCCCTTATTAAGACTGACTCCTAAAATAGAGGGTTACTACTGGGCAAGTAACTGTAAGTGGGCACTCTTCAGAGAAGTTCTTTATTCAACTCCGATATTTTGTTTTAATACTTAAGAGGAAATACATATCTCAGGTGGAGTCTATTGTTCTATATTGTAGGTCTAATATAAATTCTCATACTCATTTAGCTTTTCTCAAGGAAGATTCCATAAAGGAATTAAGTCCTAATGTCTTAAGACATCCAATGAATATAATGAATTAACTTCTTGCCTATACATCTGAAATGATTCTAGCTTTAGAAAAAAGTCATGCCAATCATTTTCTGTAGGACTCAGTTCTCTAGTGGAACTATGATTGAGAAAGACTCTAGGAAATTTAGTGTCTATGTAGAATCATGGCTTTATGGAATCAATGCTTGGTGAGGTACTCAAATGCCTATGTTGGAGAGGAAGATCTCGGTGCTTATACTCAAGGCATTTCCTAATTGATTAAGATGCTGCTTGCCTTCAGTTTGTTTCTCTTGGATTCAGCACACTGTTTGGTCATTTTTTTCCTTCTCAGTGTCAGTACAATACACCCATACTGTAAATTCTTGTTCTAGTCTCTGTCTGATAGTTACTCCCTCTCTGAACTTTTCTAATCTTTCTTAATCCACATTAGGAATAATAATATGAGTCTTTCGCATCTCATAGGATAATCAAATTAGAAAATGTTCTTGAACTTTATAAAATATAAAGCCATAAATCTATTGTAATGATTCAGGCAATTATAATTGTAGGAATGGGCGGTGGATCTAGATGGATCCACATAAATATGGGGTTCAAGTCCAGATGGACACAGCAGGTCATACACCCAATTCAGCCAGCCAGAAAGTTGGCACAAAGGATAGATGATCAGGACTTGACGCTGAAGAATGGGGCTTCATGAGCAACTCAAAGAGATAGTGCTCAGAGCAGTGGGCCTGTACCTGAGAGAAGCTGAGTGATAGCACTCATTTGTAAAGGAGAGTTAGAGAGCTGTAGTGAGCAGAGATCCAGTCAGTCTGAGGAAAACAATAAGGAAACGTCTTTGGGCCATTATGTTAGTAAGATTCACTAGTGGAGTAAGTGTAAAAAATAGAACGTTGAAACTATTTAAATTAGCATATACCTCAGTATACCAGGAGCCACAGAACAAAGCTATGCGCTCAATTCAACTTGTATTTCTAGGACATATGTGAAAGCCACCTTGAAAAGATGAACCCATTTTGAATTCCAACATAGAGGAATTGACTGTCAAGGAAGAAAAATAGAAAAAAAAAAATAAACTATATATTACAAATTGGAAATCATAATAATAATAATTAATAATAATAATAATAATAATAATAGTTTACAATGTCAGGCAGCATTTTAGGCACTTATTTAATCCCTACAACATTTCCATAAGATAGGTATCGTTATCTTCTCCATATTCTAGTGAGGAAATTAAGCACTAGAAAGTATAAGTGACTTGCCCAATATGACATAAGCAATGATTGGCATAGCCACATTTTGACTCAAGAGTGAATATTTTTATCCTGTAGTCTAGGTTGTTTTAAGTCAGAGACTGATAAAGTACTTGTAAGTAGAATGACCTTAAAAACTAGGGTGGCAAAACCAGATAAGGCCATGAGAAATAACCAGAATTTAATTGCATATCATTTTAATATATTTATGAGTTATAAGGTCTTATCAGATATGAAGAATGTGAAAAATGTAGGATTCTGTCATATTCAGAGATATTTAGAACTAAGGATATTTAAAATCTTAAGAGCCAAAGAATTCAAAATCCAAACAGGTAACGTAGCAGCCTGAGTGGGTTATGAAGAACTCAAAAGCCACCTTTCTTTTGCTATGAAGCTCCCATTATGGACTGTAAATTGGCTCAGTAGGCCCCATCGAGAATTCAATGGGGACTGGAAAAAAATAAAGTTGAAAATAAAGGAGAAGGAAGGTGATGGAGAACTAGAGATGAGTTGAATAAATGATGAAAAGGTTATGATTTTGCAATATCTGCTGACTTTAACATTTATTTCAGGGAACAGAGTGTAATTAAACAAAGTACTCTGAGGGACATGAATGGTTTGTGCTAATCTTAGTTTAACCACATTTTCTTTTTGGATGACAAAAGTGACTAATGTCACATTAATGATTACTCTTAAATTCAGCTAACTAATAGTAAAATGTGTGGTAAATACACAGGTCAGATGATATTAATAGAAATTACTATTTACTGAGCCCATACATATCAGATCTTTTGGTAAGTAGTAATTATACACGTATTTAATACAACAACTCTGTTCTATGTCTTACATCCTATATTCCATTTTACATACGAAAAAATGGGGCTTATAGAAGTTAAGTCATTTACTCAAGTTTACATGCCTCTTGGCTAGTAGGTGACAGAGGTTGGATTGAACTAAAGTCCATCTGATGCCAAGGCCATAATGGGCATGTCTAACCCTTTTAGCAGTGGCATATCAAGGTTGGGGAAGTGGCTATCAGAGTAATTTGCCTCAACAGGGAGGAGCATTTTATCACTGACCTTGTTTAGAATTATTGATGATGTTAATGGAAAGCAGACTGACTTTAAATTGGTTTTGTTATTGTTTTAAAATTCTCTTCACATCATTTTGTTTGCACCCAAGATGGTGAAAAAGGAAGTGGAAAAAGTGAGGAAGGAAAGAGAGGGAAGCCAATAAATGGTTACTACTCTTGGCAACAGGGGCTCATTCTCACTGGGGACCCTCTGAGAAATTGTGTAAACATACCACGGAACTGTCCCAGTAGAGGACAGTGATTAATACCCACAAACTTCTGTCCCTCATTGGCTGGGAATTTGAGGGTCTATTCCATGCATTTCTGGGTTGAGCTTGTTTGCTGCCCAGCAAGTTCCCCTTTGGAGAAGCTCTCAGGTAGAGAGGCAGAGGCAGGTGCATGAGGTGGGAAGCTGTCAGCTTGTTGAGAACTGTAACTTCAAGTACACTTAAGAAGGGCAAGGGGATATGAGGTTAGGCATTAACAATATCCACTATACCACTATGTGGTTTAAGGAACATGCTATGGACATCTGTCTACCCAAGATATCATATTGAATGCTTAAGTAGTGTGGTTGTATTTTGATTAAAGGAGTAGGCTGCTTGGATTTATATTGGTATCCTGATGTAGACATTCTGAAACAGACTTAAGCAGGTCAATCTTTTGTGAGGGAGAGATATCTACTGAGGGAGAGATATCTTCTGAGCAGTGCTGTTATCCCTTCTATTGAATTTTTTTTCAAAGAACAGCAGAGACTTCCTGATTGTTATGTGTCAGTGGCATTTTCTCAGTTTTCAGCCTCTTTGACCTCTTTGTCTATGCCATCATCTCTTCCGCTTCCTTCTCTTATTCTTTCTAAGTAGTTTTTTCTGTCTCATGACAGAAGGATGATGTTTGAGGTGAGATGGGATTTTGGCTGGAAGACAAGCTTCTTGGTGGATCTTGTAGTTCATTTTAGTCAGCATATGTGACAAAGGATGAGCAACTTCAGATAGAAATAAGGGTTATTGTATTAACATCTGATTCCTTTCCCTGAGAAAATCTCTTGCAGATAGTGCAGTTTAAATAAACATTGCTTTCTACAGAGTGTGGTTGGTGAGGGTCATGGGACCAAGATGAAATTTTACCTGCTCCTGTGGACATTGGTTACATTGGATCAAAGAACTTGACCCCAGAGGTGGCATAGTCTCATTTGGCAGTGGAGAGCAGACAGCAACTGAAGCTGAATGGAACAGTCTTCTGCGTCTATTGTGGGAAGGTCACAGGTACGCAGGAGGAATGGCTATATCCAAATGAATGTAAACTTTTATTCAGAAATTTAGCAAGAAATTTGAGTATCAAATCAGAGACTATAAACATCTCATTGGAAGAAATCTGAATTTGCACCAAATCATATTTCCTAAGAAAAGAAACATTTAAAAGGGAACTTGAACTTTACGGTTGACAGATATTTGCTACTAGAAATTCTATAGAATTTTAGCTGTAACACTAGTTTTAGTTGATTATCTTCTCTTTTTCACACTGAACTTTGATATTTAGTTTGTCTGCTCTCTAAAAGAGTAATACAGAACACCATGAACAAAGGCATTTTAAGTCTATATTAGACTGGCTAATGAGTGGAAGAGACCACACATATAGATACCTACTGAAATTCCCGATTTATTTAGCCAATGGTTTAAAAAATTTATGGAAGCATCATGGACACACTGTATAGGAGTATATGCCACCTACCCTGGACAGGTTTCCTGGGACTCTAAAGTCCCAAAGTAAGTGATAGTTGTTGGTGAGCATAGAGTGGCAGCAGTAGGATAAGAGAGAAAAATAATTTGGGGATATAATTTGGAGGCAGAATAAGTGAAACTTGTTGATAGATGTGTGAGGCAAAGAGAAACTAAGAATGGTTTTCTGGTTTTTAACTTAGGCAACTGAGAGAGAAGACTAGGAAGAGTTTCCTGACTCCCTACCTAATTAAGTTTGTACTCATTATCTAGACATGTAAGCCCCTCCATATACATCCTCAATAAGTCTGAATGCTTACTCTCAGCTAAACAGTGTTTTTTTTTTTCTACTTGTTGAACATACTTCCAGCATACTTCATGGTCTTTATTCATACTCGACCTAAAATGCCATTTCTTCTCATCTTTATTGAAATCCTACTTGTCCTCCAAATGATGTGTCATATGTTAAATAATTTGTAAATGATAAGAATTCTATAAATCTTAACTATTATTGAATATGATTCAGTTCATAGACTACTTCCTTTATTAGGCCACGTCTCATTATACTCAGCTGGAATACTTTGTTAGGATCATGCATCTGACAGTTACAATAAGTCCTCACTTCTTATTGATAGGTTCTTGGAAACTGCAACTTTAAGTGAAACAATGTATAATGACCAATTTTACCATAGGCTAATTGATACAAACAAGATTTAAGATTCTATGGCATATCTCTGGTCACAAAAACATCATCAAACTTCTAAATAGACACCCTAAATACTTCTAATATTAAACATTGAAGTGAATACAAGCTATATATACATTTAAGAAAGATAAATAAAAGCAAGATAATTATTTTCCAACCCATTTATTAGGGTTGAGGGTGGCTGGAGCCTCTCTCAGAAACTCTGGATGTAAGGTGGACCCACCCTGGACAGGATGCCCTTCCATTGCAGGGCCACTCACACCTACCCACATTCACTCAAACTGGGACAACTTAGACATGTCAGTTAACCTGACATGCAAATCTCTGAGACGTGGAAGAAAACTGGAGTGTCCAGAGAAAACCCATGTAGACATGGGGAGAACATGTAAACTCCATACAGACAGTGGCCTTGCCTGGGAATTGATTTTGTTTTTCCTCATGAGTGCTATAATGAAATGATATTGTATGAAATGAAGTTATTCGAGGACCTGCTGTATTTCAATGGTATTACTTATTTATGTACATACTTTGCTATTATAAGTTCCTTGAAAATATGACTTCATGTCATTTTTTAAAAAATAAAAATTTATGAAATCTAACAGAAAAGTGCATGCAGTATTAATGTATGGCTTAACAAATTGTTGTAAAATGAATACCTGTGAACTCCCATGCAGGTCAAGAAATAAATGAATGAGATTGATCATATCGTTAAGTAACTTTTACAGATGATTTAACTCAGTGTGTATTCTCAAACCCCCATCTTTTTTATGTTTTCTTCCCGTTTTATATTCTAAAGATGTTCCTTCTATACTGAACTTATGTTCTTCGAAATTTCTTTTCCGAATAAATTTTATCACACATTTTAATTAAAAAAATTTGAGTTATAGTTAAATAGACTTCTGCTTCTGACCAAGGGTTACAGGAACTGGTTGACTCACCCACGGAAACAACTAAAATCAACCACTAAAACGATGAAATAGAAGAAATGGACATTATTATCAGTTACTATAATTGTGTTTCATATGTTCAAGAAATTAGAGGTAAGATTGAACATGTTAAGTAGAGATATGGAAGATATCAAACAGAGCTTAATTGAATTTCTAGTGATGAAAACTTGAAGGGACTTACAGCAGAATAAACATTGTGGAAGGAAAGATTAGTGAATCTGAAGACAGCAATATAAACTATCCAAAATGAAACAGAGATGAAAAAGGTTTAGAAAAACCCCCAACAAAACAGAACATTAGTGAACCAGTGGGAAAACTTTAATTGCCCAAATATATATGCAATTAGAGTCTTTGTAAAACATAGGGTCAGAAAAATATTTGATGAAATAATGACTGAAAAAACTTTCAGACTTATGAAAACTACATATCCACAGGTCAAAGGAGCTCAATAAACCCAAAACACAAGTGCACAAAGGAAACTACACCAACGTATATCAAAACAGATGTTTTAAAACCAATGATAGGGAGAAAATCATAAAAGCAGCCAGAGGGAAAGAAACTGCTTTTCATAAAAAGGATCAAAGATAAGCAGACTTCTTGTAGAAATCAGTGCGAGCCAGAAGACAGTGGGGAGACATCTTTAAACTGCAGAAAAAGAAACGAGAACAAGGAAAAAAAAAAACACAAAGTAAAACAAAAACCAGTCAAATTAGAATTCCAATAAAACAAAATATCTTTTAAAAAATATAGGTGCAAAATGTAGACTTTTCAGACACACAAAAGCTGACAGAAGGAATTAATCACCAGTAGACCCGCACTAAAAGAAATATTAAAGGAAGTTCTTCAGACAGAAGAAAAATGATGCCAGAAATCTGGGTCTACATAAAGAAATGAAGAACACCAGAAATTGTATCCATGTAATTAGAAATAAAAGACATTTAAAAATATAATTTAGTTCTCTTTAAGAGATAATTGACTGTTTAAAGCAAAACAGAATAATATATTATGGGGATTATAACATATGTAAAAGTGAAATGTATAACATATGTAAAAGTGAAATGTAAATAACACAAAGCTTTCAACACAAACTAGTTTCCATATTTGCCCATGGAATTTAGAAAAATATGAAATGACTATTTGGACCTTTTGGAAATACTTTTGAATAACCAAACAAACATTTTACATAACGTTTTATAAAAATGAAAATGCCATTTATTTATTAAACTATTTGTTGTGAGCAGTTATAGTTAATATGTAAGAATTTTGTCATAAAATATGTTGTATCTGAAAATAGCAAGAAATGGAAATAGTATGGGTTTGGAATTAGCTTTGGGTTTGAGTCTCAACTGCCATTGAGTTGATTGTGCAACTTATACCTGCAATTTAAGAAGTTACGTTCTGAGCCAAAGAGTTGTTTGACGGATTATATAATTATATATTCATTGTTTATTCTTCTGTCCTGTGAGGGCAAGTGCTTGATTTTTGTTCACTGATATTCTCAAACTTTGAAAGTGTATTTAGCATGTAAAAGGTGCTCGAATATTTGCTGAATGAATGAATAAATGTGGGTGAATATTGGGTGAATATATAATGCTAGAATTTTATTCTAAGCAGTTCTTCTTAACCTATTTTCATGGTAGAGACCTTCTTGAGGAAGTGACAAAACTTATGATAGATTCTCTTACCAGGAAAATTCTTCACACACACACACACACACACAATACACACACACACACACACACACACACACTGTTGCTTACCATAGGAAGATATCCATGGACTCCTAAGCTTGATCATGGACTCCAAGTCTCATAATCTTTATTACAAAGGCAATTTTGGGCCTATTGTTGGTTAAGGAAGTAGTTCTTAAGTAGAGGTAATCATCAGAACCATAGTTAAACATTTAGCACAGTGCTTGGTACTTGATAAACATTCAGTGATGCCAATTCCTGTACAGTTTCCGAGGTAAAATATCCGTGTTCCACATTGTCTAGATTCAGAATTCGCAGGGCAGTTTCCCAGGCATGTGTTTATTTTTACAAAGATCCACAGATAATTATGATATGTAACTCTGAGATACTAGTCCCTACTGAGCACTGAATGGAGTCACTTGGCAATTGTTCTCAAAGGTCATGTCGAAGGAGGGAAAAGAATTACTATGCTTATTTAAATTTGAATATTTAACTGAGAGTCATTGTTAATGATTTTGTAGTAGTAGATGTGACTTTGATGACAATTAAGGAAAATTGTTAGATAAACAATTAGACAAAAAAAAAAAGAAAAAGAAAAAGAAAACTAAAGTTCAATGGAGAAAGCAGAGGTAGGTAAAAGTAGAGGATCAAAATGCAATCTGAATATGAAACCAGCCATAAGAAAAACAGAGCAGTAAGAGTAATGCTGAATGAGTTATCATTGTAGTAATTTTATTTTTCAAAGTTGATCTCTATTGTTGTGAACACTGATGAGTAATATTGCATGTGCTGGGCCTTTTAATTTTGAAGAGAGAATAGACACGTTGATGAGATGCTTTAAAAGTTAGTAAATAGCCTGATATATATCAATTTCTCAGAAAGTTAGGGCCCATAGGGAAATGTGTAGACATGTACACTATTTAAGATGAAAAGCGAGTCTGTTACCTATCTTCTAAGCCTGTAACAAAATTACCATATAAGAAATTTAGGGTAGAAAGAAACTTCCAGTAGTTTTAAAACACCTGATTAAGATTTAAGAGTAGATTAGATAAGGTTCGCTTCCTCTGCCATTAAAATAAAAGTAAGGTCTTCCACAATCAAAGGTTTCAATTTTGTTTTAAACATATTAAAATGCCCCTGTGAGGTTCTAAGGTTGGTAGCTGAAGCGAATGAATAAGTGTGGAGTGAGAAGAGTTTTGGTCTGTAATCTTCTCATGATAGAGCTGAGTGATAGAGTTGGACTTCAAGGATCTGAGTTGCTATGTCAGCGTATCTAGTTTCCTAGTGAGGCTATGTTAGCTATAAGTTTAAATGCTCATGTTACCCTGGCCATATAATATGATTACAGAAATAGCAGATCACCCTAATGTTTTATTCAGAGGGTCATGCTTTGAATAAGAAGCCATTCACAAAAATAATTAAAATGGATGCATCCTCCTAGACTTAGTTTAGAAAGTGTGCTGTTTCTTATTTAAATATTTCATGTTTTCTCTCTTTATTAGAAAAAAATACAATGTAAATTGTGAAACAGTAGTGAGTGATTTTTTTTTTTCATAATCTATTCAATACTGTGGTTTTCAGATGGGGTTTCCTAGAAGTAGAACTTGAGATGGGGCCTTGGTAAGTCAATGGTTTATTTGAGGGGGGAATGTACTCTCTATAGAGTGGGGGAGAAAAGTAGGATAAGGCGAGGGAGAAAGATAAGCAAGGATGTGATGATCTCAGCTTTAGATCAGCTCACTGTAACCCATAAGAAAGCTCTGCAGTGTAAATTGTACTGTAGAGTTGATCCCATTTTGAGGCACATTTTATTCAGTCACTGGTCACGATCTACCTGCTGGTTGTGGTGGGGGAGGCTTCCTGGGCAAGGCAACTCCAATTTGACAGAAGGCAGTTCTCCTAGTAGGAGGCAGGATTCTCATCACTCAGTACTCATAGCTAGGGATGATACGCTGGCTTATAAAGGGCATTTGGGTGGGGTACCAATAGCAGCAACTAAAGTACACCCCTTGCACTGCTCAGATCATTTTGCTTCTCACATTAAGTTCACTGCATTCAGATACATCTTCATAATTCTCATTGCTCACATTTCTGGAAAAACTTAGAAGAGAAAGCTTAGTAGAATGAACTACAGACCTTCACTGCTATGGTTTATCTCAATGGCATAACTGATACTCATCATTTCCATTCCCTCCCACTCTTACAAGACTCCCCCTTCCCTTTGGTGAACACCTCAGCTGGTTCAGGTGACTTGCTTGGTGAATTAACACAGACTCCACTCCCTGAGCGATCTGGGTCTTTGGCTCCATGTCTTTATTAGTCCATGGTTGCTGTGTTCTGCCCTTTTGTAATTATGATTGGACATGGGAATAACCCAATATGTCCATTGGATCACTTTAATGCCTAACTCATTTCCCCAAGACCTCATTATGTTGTTGCAGCAGCCCTACCTCCCAATAACGACTATTATAATTTTCCTGCAAAGTATCTTCTTTGCCGCTGGTCTATTCTATCAGGACCCCAAAGTGACAGGCATCAGCTGTAGCTTTCAGTTTCATGGAACTCTAGCTTTTCCCCCTGGTATAGGGGTTCCCTCTCTGGAAACCAGGACCTCTTGACCTACAAAGCCTAAAGCTGTGGGGTAGAGAAGCAAACATTCCTTAGAGGGTCCCTAAGAGTGTTTATAAGCAGGGTCTCTCCTATTCTATTACTAGGTTCCTGAACCTAAGTATTCAGGCTACCAGGGCACAACACCATGTACTGACAATTGGTTTAAGGTATATGCTGTATCTTGAAGAATAATTTTCCACTTCTCCAGGGTGTCACCTCCAAGCCAGCACATTTGCTATGCCTTCAAAAGGTTGTTTTATCACTCTATCAGGTTGTCAACTTTTGAATGGTGTGATATATAATAGATCCAATGGTCATCTGCCTTCAACATCTCAACTCCTTTGTAGTAAAGTGCATCCTTTAGTCTGAGGTGAAGGTGTGTATGGTATGTAGGATCCCATGTCAGTGTATCAGGTACTTTGTGAATCCTTGAATAGTGGTGCTGGCAGGGACACTGTAGGTGGTAAAGGCAAACCCATACCTGAACTATGCATAATTTCCAGTAAACATGAAACATTGTTCTTTTCAGGATGGAAGGGGTCTGACATAATCAGTTGGCCACAAAGTGGCTCGTTGGTGAGAAATACCGTTTTAGAGACTCAGTGTTAGTTTCTGTGGATGGTGGTTCAGATATTTCACAGCAGCAGTAGCTGGATCAGCCTTGCTGAAAGGGAGCCCAACGTGCAACCCTAAGGATAGGCCCCAGCTTTGCCAAGGTGGTTACTCTGCTCATGAGAACATTGTGTTCATGTGAAGGTGGCTGAAGACAGAGGCTGACTGATAGCTATTGGCCGAGTCATCCAGTCTACTTGATTGTTTGGTGCTTTTTCAGAAATGTGTTCAAAGATCGTCAAATTTGTGTCCACTCCCATAGGTCCATCAACTTACCTTTTTCCTAGAACAGCTTGAACTCAATCTTTCACTCTTTCTCATTCCAATTCCCTGACCAATCCCCTATGAGTTTATGTATATCCTTAGTCCATATATATACCTGAGGCCCCTTTTCTCTCCATACAAAATAGGTGACAGAGTGTTGTACCCATGGAGAGAATTTCTCCTTCCCACTGCCTTTCAGATCCACCAGCGTGGGGCTGCAGTGCAGCAGCAGTCCTTGTCTGCCTGTACTCACATACTGAGCTGACCTTTTTGTGACTTGAGCTTGGGAATTTTCATCCTCCATCAGCTGATCATAGGAAGGCTCCCCATGAAGCGAGAGGAAAGCATTGAGCAACAGTGGTAGGCGACATGGGGATTTGGGACACTTGTTAATACAGCTTACTTGTGACCTATGGCTCAGCTTAAGTTTGATCTTAAACGTACTACTTCCTTCTATTAATTGTTGCTGAGTCCACTGGACCTTATGGTTAAGTTGAATAAAGATTTATAGAAAGTGATGGAGTAAGCCACATGGCTGTCTAAGATAAAATCATTGCAGCTATAAAAAAGCAATGAAGAGACTACTTATATTGATACTGGAAAGATACTTAAGTTGCATAGTTAAGTAAAAAAAAAAGCAAGGAGTACATAGAAACTTTAAAACTAATAAGTGAGGAAATAGACACAATTTACCATTTAGATATGTTGTGGTAACCACCAAAAGGCCTAAAAACAGACTGATAAAAGCGAATCTATCTGAGAAGAAGGATTGGTAGGTCAGAAAAGGGCCAGGAACTGCCACTTTTCATTTAGTAACTTTCTGTAGGTTTTCTTTTTCTTTTTTGCTTTTGCTTTTTACTGTAGACATGGAGCCAGAGGAAAGTATTAATAGGAACTGAAGGAGAAAGCAGCAGGAGATGAGATAGTTTTGGAGAATGTTCTAGGTCAGAAGCCTGGTGGGATTTTCTGACTCTTATGCTATAGTTACTGGTCTTGACCCCTTATTTCAGATTGGTTATTCTCCCAATGTCCCATAATGACAATTAGGATTCATGGTAGTACCTGGTGCCTCCTTCCCAATCCATTCCGCACATAGTAGCATGGATGTCAGCAGAAGTTCAAGTCTCAGTGCAAGTGCTTCCAATGGTTTGCTCTGTTGGGAAAATAAAAAACCATGCATTTACAAATCCTTCTATGGTACCTAGGGCAGTGTGCAAGCATCATACATTAGGGTATACTGCAGGAATGTGGAAGAGGCACCTCCAGTTACACAAATGTAAAGCATTGTCCACAGGAAGTATTTGAACCTGCTTTTGCTGGACTAGCTCCATCTTATCCTTTAGGCCTTAGCCTCACATGACACTGATAGAAAACTGGCTTCCCCTCCTTTTGCCTGCTAGGCTCTATCTCAGTTCCTTATTGCCTTCAATGTGTCTTCATTAATACTTATTTATTTGTTTACTTATTTTTTGTCCATTTCCTCCAACAGAATCTAAACTTCACATCAAGTTTATCATTTACTTAATATTTATTGAATGTTGAATGTGAACTTGAATAAATTACTTTTTTTTGGTGCCTTGTATTACTCATTAGTGAAATGCAAGAATTTTAAAAGCATTGGAAACCTTTGTATTAAATGATTAAATGCTGAACTCTTTTTGCATTACTTGTATATTTGATACAATCCATTAATAGAAGTTAATGCTTTAAAAAAATTCACAAGTGTGTTCTAAAAAGACTTGAAACAGTGAAACTCAAGAAACTTGAGTTGTTAGAAGGAACAAATTTCAAGTATTGTTGAAAATGTGTACTCATATGCATTAGGATTAAGTTTGGCTGAGAGTGACAGTAAAAGCCAAATAATGGCTTAAACAAGATAGAAATATATTTAACTTTTTATCTTAAAGTCTAAAGGTAAGTGGTTCAGGGCTTTTTTCCATGGTTTCAGACATCCAGGCTTCTTACTTTTTGTCTCTCTGTCATGCATATAGCCTCCCTTCTTAAGGCCCTCTCATACTCTCTAAGACAGCGCTCCAGTTCCAGCCATCGCTTTTATCCTCCAGCCAGCAGGAAGGAGAAAGTGAAAGTGAAAGGTCACTCTTCCTTCCTTTAAGGATACTTCCTGGAAGTTGCATCTAGTATTCTTTCTTACATCTTATCACTCAGAATTTAAGTCATACTGGTATACCTATCTTTAATAGCGGCTATGAATGTAGCCCTTATTCTGAGCTGACAGATACTGAATTAAAAATCAGACCCTTCTACCATAAAAGAAGTGTAGAATGGTTGTTGAGGGACAATTAGTGGTATGTGCCATAATGCATGCCTACAATCATCTTTTCAGCAGTATCCTTTAATATTTATGCAACAAGTTTTGGCAACATTGGAAATTATTTATGGCTACTCTGCTACATAAAAATTAATTTTGCAAGAAGACTGAAATTTTCATATGTACCTTACAGTGTTGCTTTCCTACTTTTCCTGGTTTATGATTTCATTTTACAGTTTGTTTTACATTGTGTTAGACAATGCACATTATAGATATAATATCTGCCAAAGAATAGTTGGACCATTTTTAGTCTTGGCATTTAACATGGTATAAAAGATTGTTTTTTGACATATTTGCAAGGTTAGGACTGCTAATCAGGGTAGGCTTATATTCCCTCCATATTCATTGTTTTATTTTTGTTGTAAAAAATCATATTACTACTTTACTTTCTATTACAAACTACAGAGTTACTATGTTACCTCAAACTCACTCTTCTCGTTATTAAAATAAGAATGAAAATAACTTAGTTTAATCGTATTTCTCTACAATTTGTCCTTATTTGAATAATTTAACTATGGTTCCCAACAGTACATTTCACTATCATTGAGAAAATTTAAATAGTTTGAAGTAATTATAGCATGCTTTTGTAAGGAGTAATGAACGGTGCCTTGTTACTGAGAGCAGCTTCTGCTTTTCCTAATAGAAATATAAGGTAGACATTAATTCCCAACACATGGTACGTGACTCCCTAAGTGGTGTGTCCTAGGAAATCTTCGAAATGGGGAAGTAGAATTTGTAAAAGCATATTTACCAGAATATAGTTCTTCAAATGTCAGTGCAGAGAAGATACAAATAACAAAAGAGGAAGCACAATAAATTGTTCTTTGGTTGGTAAGGTACTTGGGAAGTAGTATCTTTTTTTTTATTAGTGATTCCTATTAGTGATTTGAGATTTTTACATTATGTAAAGAAGGAATGACCTAAGGATTTAAAAAAGGACTAAACTTGTATTTGGTTATCTTGGTGTAGATTCAAATTTTTTTCATCCTTTAGATGAATTAGCATTTTTCTGTACCATCCAAAACCCAAATACTCTAAAAAATTTTTAGTTTGGAGATTGAATTAAGCATGGTGGAATGAGAGACATCCCCAGATCTCTCTCCTTGAAACAACAATAAGCTGAACATCTAAAACTCAACAAAAAACCCCACCCAAACTGCACTCCAGCACATCTGGGCATGGGATCTGTGCATAAGAGCTACCACAGGTCAGAACCCTGAGTGTCGGGTGGTGGACTGGGAGAAATATAGAAACTGCCTCTTGCAGCCAGAGCTCCTTGTAGGAGAACGTGCGGCAACTTCCCTGAACAGCCTGGCCTGGGAGTGCGGTGAGCTCCCCGTGGCTGGCGGCAGGGCCCAGTCATCAAGGCAGAAGGCAGAGAAACAGAGACGGCAGAAAAGCAGGGACAGCGGAGAAACTACAGTTGATTTTTACCAGCTGCAGCTGCAAAAATGAGACTGAGCCACAACCTGCATCCCCTAACCCAGATGTCCCCTTCTCCAATACTCTCAGAGATCGATCACCTTGGAGCCCCAGGAGAATCTGAGCAAATGCTACCGAAACTATTGTTATCACTGACAGGAACTGATACTGAGGTTAGCAAGCGTGATTAAACATCTATAAGGAAAAAAAAAAGACATTATTAACACTTTATATAAAGCAGATATCCAAGAGGCTTAGATGCCACCTACTGGAAACCAAAAGAAAAACGTAACAGGGTAGGGACCATTACATAATAAATCTTTCTGGAAAAACAAAAACAAAAACAGAACACACTTCCATTAATGCTCAGGCAGAGAAATAGTCCATTAAACACCATGAACAACCAAGGTGACAAGGCATCTCAGAAAAAAAGAAAAAAATCTCCAGAAAATAAGCTTACAGACACAGAAATATGTGACTTCAATGACAGAGAATTCAGGATGGTACTTCTGAAAAAACTCATTGAGATCCAAAATGAATAATATCAACAATTTCAGGAATTGAAAAAACAACTAGATGAGTAGAATGAATTCTTTAGCAAGAAGATTGAAACCCTCCAAAAGAATTGAATAGACCTTCTGGAGTAAAAGAACACATTGCAAGAGTTGAAAAATGAAATAACAAGCTTGGAAAATAGAGTCGACCAAACGAAGGAAAGGATCAGCGTTATCAAAGATGGAAACCTAGAAATAAATCCAAATGAAGAAGAGAGAAACCAAAGAATGAAAAGTAATGAAAAAGAAATACAAGAACTAGCTGATACCATCAGGAGGGGAAATATAAGAATAATGGGCATTATCGAAGGCAAGGAAAAGGAACAGGGATTAGAAAGCATTTTTGGACAAATAGCTGATGAGAATTTCCCAAATCTAAAAAATGAGCTGGAGATTGGAATTCAAGAAGTCAACAGAACACCCAATTATCTCAACCCCAAAAGGCCTTCACCAAGACACATTGTATTAAAATTATCAAAAATCAACAACAAAGAGAGAATTCTCGGGCAGCCAAGGAAAAAAAGATAGGAACCTATGAAGAAAAACTCATTAGATTATCATTGGACTTCTCAGTGCACCTTACAAGCCAGAAAGGAGTAGAATAAAATATTCAAACTAAGCTCTCTTTTAGATATGAAGGCGAAATTAAGACCTTTCCAGACATACAAAAATTGAGGGAATTAACATCCTTAAATGACACATTAGACCAACTGGACATAGTTGACATTTACAGAGCCTTTCGTCCCAAAACAGCTGCTTGTAAATTCTTCTCTAGTGCACATGGAACATTCTCAAGAACTGACCACATACTGGGACACAGAGATAGCCTCGACGAATATAAGAGGATTGAAATCATACCAACCATATTCTCTGATCAAAATGCTTTGAAACTAGAGATCAACTGTAAAAAGAAAAGGAAAAGAACCACAAATACATGGAGATTAAAGAACATACTACTGAAGAATAACTGAGTCAGAGAAGAAATAAGAGGAGAGATAAAAAAAATACATAGAAATGAATGATAATGATAGTACAATATATCAAAACATTTGGGACACAGCAAAAGCAGTCATAAGAGGAAAGTTCATATCATTATAGGCCTACCTCCAAAAATAAGAATTAGCCTAAAGAAACAACCTAACGCTTCATCTTAAAAATCTAGAAAAGGAAGAACAAATGAGGCCTAAAGTCAGCAGAAGGAAAGAAATAATCAAAATTAGAGCAGAAATAAATGAAATTGAAAACAAAAATAACAATAGAAAATATAAATGCAACAAAGAGCTGGTTCTTTGAGAAGGTTAATGAAATTGACAAAACCCTGGCTAGACTCACTAAAGAAAAAAGAGAAAAGACACAAACAAAATCAGGGATGAAAGAGGGGAAATTACAACTGATATCACAGAAGTACAAAGGATTATACAAGAATACTATGAAAAAGTATATAACATCAAATTTAATAACCTAGAAGAAATGGACCTGTACTTAGAAAAATACAACCTTCCTAGACTGAATCAAGAAGATCTGGAAAATCTAAATAGACTGATAAGCAATATGGAAATTGAAACGATAATCAAAAACCTCCCCCAAAGTAAAAGTTCAGGACAAATGGCTTCATCAATGAGCTCAACCAAACATTCAAAGAAGATTTAATACCTATTCTCCTCAAACTCTTCCAAAAATTCAAAGAGGAGGCAATGCTTCCCAACTCATTTTATGATGCCAATATCACCCTGATACCAAAACCTGGTAAAGACAACACGAAAAACAAAAACTACAGACCAATATCTCTCATGAACACAGATGCAAAAATCCTAAATAAGATACTAGCAAACCGAATATAGCAATGTTTTGAAAGGATTATATACCACAATCAGGTGGGCTCTATCCCAGGGGCACAGGGATGGTTCAATATATGCAAATCGATTAATGTGATATACCACATAAACAAATTAAAAAATAAGAATCATATGATCATATCAATAGATGTAGAAAAAGCCTTTGACAAGATACAGCACTGAATTATGATCACAACACTTAACAAAATCGGTATAGTAAGAAAATATCTTAATGTAATAAAGGCCATCTATGACAAACCCTCAGGCGACATTGTACTTAAGGGTGGAAAAACTAAAAACCTTCGCTCTAAGATCAGGAACAAGGCAAGGCTGTCCACTATTGCCACTGTTATTCAATATAACATTGGAGATCTTAGCGAGTGCAATCAGACAAGAGAAAGGTATAAAAGGCATCCAAATAAGAAACAAAGAAGTCAAACTGTCACTATTTGCAGATGATATGATTCTCAATAGAAAACCCTAAACAATTCACAAGAACACTACTAGAAACAGTAAGCAAATTCAGCAAAGTTTCTGGATACAAAGCCAATGTTCAAAAATCCATAGCATTCCTATACTCTAATAACAAAGTGTCAGAAAAAGAAGTGGAATTGCAATTGCAACAAAATGAATAAAATACATAGGAATAAATCTAACAAAACATGTAAAGGACCTATATAATGAAAACTACAAGACCCTATTAAAAGAAATTGAAGAAGATACAAAGAAATGGCAAGATATTCCATGTTCTTGGATTGTAAGAATCAACATAGTTAAAATGACCTTATTACCTAAAGCATTATACAAATTTAATTCAATTCCCATCAAAATCCCATCAACATTTTTTAAAGAAATAGAACAAAAGATTCAATAGATTTGTATGGAAGCACAAAATACCCCAAATTGCCAAAGCCATCCTGAGAAAAAAGAATGAGGCTGGAGGCATCACTCTGCCTGACTTCAAATTATAGTACAAAGCGACAGTAATCAATTGGTATGGTATTAGTGGCAAAACAGACACATGAACCAGTGGAACAGAATCGAGAGTCCAGAAGTAAACTCATATTTATATGGGCAAATAATTTGACAAGAAAGCCAAAAACAAACAGTGGAGAAAGTAAAGCCTCTTCAATAAATGGTGCTGGGAAAAATGGAAGACCACCTTCAAAAGAATGAAACTAGACTGTTGTCTATCATCATACACCAAAATTAACTCAAAATGGATTAAGGATCTGAATATAAGACCTGAAACAATAAAATGCATAGAAGAAAACATAAGAACTAAACTGAAGGACCTTGGACTTAAAGAGGATTTTATGAATTTCATCTTAAAGGCAAAGGAAGTAAAAGCTAAAATAAATGAATGGGACTACATCAAATTAAAAAACTGCTCAGCAAAAAAAACCATCAACAAGGTAAAGAGACAACCATCCAAATGCAAATATATATTCGCCTTCAACAAGGGCCTAATATCTAAAATATACAAAGAACTCATACAACTTAATAACAACAAAAAACCAAATGATCCAATCGAAAAATGAGCAGAGGACCTGAACAGACATGTCTACCTAGAAGACATACAAATGGCCAACAAATCTTTGAAAAGACGTTCAACATCGCTAGCTATTAGAGAAATGTAAATCAAAACCAGTACAAGATACCATGTCACACCTGTTAGAATAGCTATAATCAACAGGACAAGCAATAACAAATGTTGGAGAGGATGTGGAGAAATAGGAACCCTCCTACACTGCTGGTGGGACTGCAAATTGGTACAGTCACTACAGAAAACAATATAGAGGTTTCTCAAAAAAGTAAGAATTGATCTACCATATGATCCAGCAATCCTTCTACTGGGTATTTACCCCCAAAATTTGAAAATCCATATCCGAAAAGATATTTGCACACTGATGTTCATAACAGCATTATTCACAGTGGCCAGGACATGGAAACAACCGAAGTGTCCTAGAATAGATGATTGGCTAAAGAAGCTGTGGTACATATATACAACGGGATATTACTCACCCATAAGAAAAGATGAAATACTGCCATTTGTGACAACATGGATGGACCTTGAAATAATAATATTAAGAGAAGTAAATCAGACAGAAAAAGTTGAAAATCACATGATATCACTTATATGTGGGATATAAATTTAAAAGCAACAAATGAACAGGACAAACAAACAGAGACTCATGGACATGAACAATGCACTAGTGGTCACCAGAGGGGAGTGGGGAGGAGGAAGTGGGAAGAAAAAATGTTTAAACAACAAATAAAGAAAGAAAGAAAGAAAGAAAGAAAGAAAGAAAGAAAGAAAGAATGTGAACTTGAAAAATTTTTTTAGTTTTTTTTTCCTGTCATTTAGAGTAATATTCTTTGTTGTTGACTACTGATATGTAATTAGTTTTCGAAGTGATCGTGGTAAAATGTGTTAGTTATTTACCCTCTGTGGAAGATGGGTGACTTATGTAAAGAGTTTTTCCCTAGGACAGTATTTCTAAAACATATTTTTCTTGCCATCTTCATGACTTTCCTGTTGTCTGTATTATTATTTACTTCCTATTTTCTTTAATATGCTTCTTTTTTAAAAAGTTTAAATTCATTTAAAAAAGAAACATTATATTATTATTATAAATTAAAGCTAGTTTCAATTGTCACTAATAGAAGATAACTATAATAAATAAAATGAAAGCAAAAAAATACACCACAATATCATTGTGTAAAGAACAAAGAAAAACAATAATATCAAGTTATAAATAACTTACAAAATGCATACTTAAAAATAAGTTCCTTGAGAAGAATGGACTTTTTTGAGCAGTCAAAAGGAGGATAGTAGATTAAGGAGGATAGTAGATTTAATATCACCTAGTTTAAAACAAAGTCAAAGTTCCACTTCAATAGTATTAATTTTTGATTTCGGTGTTGCTTAGTACTCAGATTGTCACTCACAGGTGTATATAGTCAGAAAGAACCAAGGATAATGAGTTGCATTTTCTAACAAAATTATGTATGCTTATATATAGAAGAGCTAGGTGGAGGATATGAAAGTACAGTATGTGAGGGTCCATATTAGTGATTTAGGCCATCATCATTAGTAATGCCTCCAAGCAGTTAAGAACATCAGTTACTAAATCTTTGAAATATTCATGCCACACCAGGACACAATGCCAGTATAACCTGAATAAAATGGATTACTGTGGTTTTGACAACTGTTGTCTCATTTTAAACCACAAGATCCTTGGGTGTATTGTACAAGTTATATTTTTTTCCTAAGATACATAAAACTAAATGCACAATTATTAAAAAATATTTTCTGGTGTAACTCATAACTCAACAGTTGCCCACCTCATCATATTGCCCATGAGGGAAGAGATCCATGGACATTTGGCTCAGGTAACAATTTGTTTGTAAAAGAGAGTTGATTTAAGGAACTGTTAAGAAATTCTCATTTGCACCAAGGGGTCTTTACTTGTATTTTTGTGTATGATTAATTTCACAGCATAGTATGTGTTTTAGGATATTTCAGAAAAAAAAATTTTGGACTCTATCCCTAATATATTTCTTGTAACCTTCATTTCTTCTCAGTGTGGAGGCAGATACCACATTGATATTTGATAAGGCAATGGAGGTGATTCCTGAAAGTTTCTGGGAGACTGTGTCATTGGATATTACTATTTATACAAATAAACTATTACTAACCAAGAATTAAGGATCTAGCAGATTTCCTAGAGTAATATTAGTCTTCTGATGGCACAAAAAAGGCTTCAAAATTCTTTAATTTGCAGCTGATAGTAACAACAGCGGTTTTGAAATTTTACTATAAAGGTTAGAAATGAGAAACCCTCCTTGAACTCTCTTAAGCTCTTGTAAGAAATCTTTTGGCTTTGTCATTTCTAACAATCAATTACCTTACAGTGAGCATGGTTAAAAGACAGAATCAAAATCTAAAAGCTAGAAGGCACTGGCTTAATAGATTTTATGTTTGGAAGTATTTTCATCTGGAAATAGTCTCGATTTTCTTTTCACCAGTGAAATGTATATTGGACCCAGTCTCCAAAGATTTCTCTGAGATCTGTAATGCTTGTAATGTTAAGATTTGGAGATCTAAGCTATTTCCACTGCCAATCCCCCTAATGCGTAAGGGGACAGAAATGATTAAAGATACTTACCTTAAATTTACCAGTTAGGGATTTAAAAATGCTTTTTCTAATAAATTCGACAATCACTTATCGAGGATGATACTAGTGTCGCCTGGCCTTTGCCCTAGAGATATTCACTTTTGAGTGAGGGAGGCAGGCATTTACATATGCAAACTGAATTGTGATAAGTTATCTATAGCTATTTAAATTGGGAAAATGTGGGTAAGAAGAAGGAGTGGTTAATTCTCAGTGGTGGACAGCTTTAAAGAAGTAATACTTCAGTAAAACTTTTAAAAATAAGGAGTTTGCCTGGTGTAAAATGAAAGAAATTTTAGATAGAATGAGCTGCTCAAACAAAAGTATGGTGGTTCGATCAGAGGTAGGTGAGTCACCCTGTGGGGTTGGATGTGGGTGGTGTTAGGAATGAAGGAAAAAGAAATATGGTATGTGTTAGAGTGACTTGGAAAGATCTTTGAATTCCACTTTGGAGAGTTTGGATATTATTTGGTAGAAGGTAAGGAGCTATCAGGAACTTGAATACTGGAATGATACCATTCAATTGGTTTTTAAAAGATAATGGAGCAATTTGAAGGTGGACAGGATTGGAAGCAGAAAATTAGTAAGGGGCTTATGTAGTCATCTAAGTGAGAGATGATAATGATTTAGTGTGGGAAATGAGGAGGAGAGACAGACATTACAGACAGATTAACTATAGGTCAATAGGACTTAGATATTGATGAATATATAAATAAATAATTATAATTTCATGTTACTAGTCTTGTAATAAAGGCATGTATAAGATGCTATAAGAAGTCAAAGAAAGCTTCATAGATGAGAGAATGTTTAAGAAAAGTAGAGGTTCACCACATGTTAAGAACTTATAAGCAGGAAAAATAGAATAACATGAAATGGTTGATATGGCAACTATGTCAGGGGTTCTCAGTTGGGTTCCACATTAGAGTTACCTGGGAAGATTTAAAAAAATCCATCCATGCTTAAGACTCACTCCTAGAGAGCCATATTTAATTAGTCTGGTACTGAGCCTAATCAGAGATGCTCTTACAAAGTTTTTCAGGTGATTTTAAGGTCGTGAGCAGTTCATTGTGGTTGGAGTGTGATGTGTGTAGAGGAGCGGTGGTAGATGAGTTCAGAGGTTGGTCCAGGGATTCCATGCTATGGGATCATTACCATTACACTTTTGAGTGTAAAAGCATTTGGTTGGTTGGTGTCATAGCACAAATTTCACCAAATGAAGTAAAACAGGCAAGAAAGAATTTATTCAAAGCTATTGCAATAGGAAAGAGAGAGCAGAACTTACTCTGGACTCAAGTCCACTGAAACAAAGGATGGGAGGACTTTTAAGAGCTGGGGTGAGAGGGAGAACACGGGTCATCTGTGTTTGTTAATTACATTTACCCAAAGCAAAAGGAAACTTTCTCATATCTATTTGATAGGAATTAGTTTTATAACTTGGAGCAAGGTGCTACCTGAAGTTAGGCTCCTTCCCTCCCATAGAGACTGAGAGATAGTGGCACTATCTTTCTTGATGATTGCCTTTCAAAGAGATTGTTCCCAGGTCCTAGGGCAACACAGTCTTGTGTTGTGAAACTGGTAAAAGTCTTTTAAACAGATTTACATACATCTCAAAGGGGCAGAGAAAGAATTCACAATGACACATTTTCTAAAGGAAATGTTCTAAGAAAAGAAATGTTAGAGCTTAGAGTCAAGAATAAACTGCCTGAGGTTCAGTCCAGCAGAAGGTACTGTTAAGGCTGTTTTGGTCCATGGACTTGGATATGGGGGTTCAGAGGAAGGGAAAAGTTTCAGATGACTCTGGTTTCTGGGTGGACGTTGATGCCATTTACTGCAGTAGAGAACAGAAGGAAGAATAGAAGGTGGGTGAAAAAGGCAAATTATGTTTTGGAGAAACTGAGTTTGTGGTGCTTATAGGATATCCAAGTTGAGTTGGCTGTATGGGTCTGTGACCCAGGAAAGGTGTGGTTTGGAAGGTAAGTTTGGAGTGATGGACATATAGAGCTGGTCTTAACTCATTAATTGCACAACTTATGTTAAGGTGAAACTAGCATTGTACTTCCCTGACCCTAGGTGAGGGAGAATCTATATGGACTAAATGGAATTTGGTGAAACAATAGGATGCAGCCGGTAAAGTGCTCTCAATATGTTTGGTTATTTCTGTTGTGGTTAGCAAGAAGCTGAGGTAAGTTGGAATAGGAGAATCAAATGGTCAACTGTGAGAGTTACAAAACTTTAATTTTTTTTATATTCTAGTGGCCATGATTGCTTAGGGACAAGTAGTTATTTACCAGAAATTAATTTTCCTTAGAATTAGCAAACAAAAACAAACAAGCAAAAAAACAGAAAGAGTTCACTTTTTGATTTTTTTGCAAGACAATGTTGTAGTCAATAGAGGGTTAGGAATCTCCCTGAAAGGACAAAAGGAAAGAAAAATCCCGAATAAAACTCAAACCAAAAGCAGTTTGTTTTGGACCAGATGGTGAAAACTGAAAAATCACACCAATTGGTCCATTCTTTTCGACCCAGTTCCTACCTACTTTTCCTAGGGCTTTAAGGTCTGTTTCTTTGCTGGAAAAAATTTCAAAGTTGCAGATGGGGAAAAGGATGCAAGCCTTTATATCTTCCCCTGTGAGTTCACAGAGCTTCAGATGCATATGGGGAAACCTGGAGCAGTGCCTTAAGGGCAGGAAGTTTTTGAAAGATGAGGACCATGGATATTTTTGTGCTTATTGTGTTATGACTGGACAATAGCAGCAAAGAGTTGAGTTTAGCTCTGACAGCCTGTCAGTATTCTTTGTCCAGTAGTAGCTATTTCTGACATATAAATGGTGAGGGATGGAAAAGAGTGAACCATCTCTCTAACTTACTTTTGACTTCAGGGGCTGCTGACGAAGATATGAGTTCTTACTATTTGGAATTTGTCATTGGAGTTTGTTTACAGCTGATGAAACTTTCTGGTTATTGATACTCATATTAGATTGGCGTTCTAAGAATTCTTGAAAGGCTGTTCACATGTATTTTGAAGGATCCTTTGAACATCAAATGGCTCTCACAAAAGAAGGCTTTTTATCAACTGAATGTGAAGGGGAACATGATTCAAAGGGGAAAAAAAATCCCACCACAGGCTTTTCCTGAGGTAAACCATGAAAAGAGAGCTCTGGGTTGGAAAACTGCTCTCACTGAAGTTTACTATTAGACAAAGACTGTAGAGTTCTTATCTTCTCCTTGGAATGTACTGGGGTCCTTGAAAAGAGTAATTTTTTGTCCGGCCCTGAAAAATTCTTAATGTCTTTCAGATTTTTGGTCTGTTTTAACGGCTGTGCCCTTTCTGAAACATGTGGTTATTTGACGTTTATTTTCTTTAGAGTTAGTGAACAAACAAAAGCAAGAGGCAGAGTTCTTCTCTAGAGGCCATTTTCTTTGCAAGTCAGTGCTGAATCAGCTGGGAATAACATAGTTCCTGGAAAAGTCAAAAACAGGAAAAAAGAAAGAAAAAATCCCAAATAACCAAAAAAATCTGAGTTGAAGATGCTGCCCATTTTCAGTAGAAAGAGTAACAGTTGGAGCTTAGCTGAGAGAAAGTGAGAGAGAGGGTTGAGCTAGATCTTCACTGCTGGGGTCTGTTGGAAGGAAACTGTCAGATATCAATATGATACATTATCCTTTAGACAAAACAAGACATTTAAAAATAAATAGCAATCAGTATTAAGATTCCATAGTGTAAGTTGACACATGCAAGCACAAACCTCACAAACATGTTAGTCTGCGGTACCCCCCATCTCATGTGATGATGGGAACCAGCATGACACAAAGAGGGAGAGGGAAGGAGGAAGAGAAGGAGAGAGGGGAGAGAGAATGAGGAGAGAGAGTAGGGGAGAAAATGAAGAGATGTTGCCCTCTAACCACCCTAGGTGCTCTTGATGCAGCTGTGATGGGTGAAGAAACTAATAGTTAAATATCAGACATTTTTGGAAGGCAGAATCTATTTTAAAATAGTTGACTCAAGGGATATAGTTTTGAAGTTGAGCTAGAGTGCCTGAGACTGACTTGTAGTTTCAATAGTGATTTTCTTTTAAAACAAAAAGATGCAGCTTATTTTTACCATTGCACTGAGTAGAAGTCCTGTCAACTGAGGTAGGTCTAAGTGAAATTGCTCTAAAAGGAAAACCAGTTTCAGGCAATCTTTCACTTTTGCCCCAGTAGCTGACTCCACTGATTTTTAGTTCAGCATCATTTTGTTATTAGATTCCAAAATCTGCCCTCACGGGGAAACCTGGAGCAGTGACTTAAGGGCAGTCACTTTAATGTGTGAATTTTTGAGATACACCTTATTGTGAATTGCTGGGTTAATCTCCTGAGTGGCAAGAGACAGTTCTTTGTCGCTTGAGTTTCTAAATACCAGAAATCTATCTTCCTCTTTAAAAAAAGGTTGACCATGTAATTTTGGAATTCACTACAAATGATCGGTTATACAGAATGGATTTCTAAGAAAATTTTTTTCTCGTTCTTGAATTGTTCCATATTTTCTGATTTGTGTCCTAGAGAATATGAGGGTATATGGGATGGTAATAGATACTCTGTAAAAAAAGAGTGGACAAATTAGTTTGAGACTCTCTGGCTAAACAAAGCCACCTGTTTGGGGTGTGTGTGTGTGTGTGTGTGTGTGTGTGTATGTGTGTGTGTGTGTGTTTAAACTGTAGGATAATTCAGAACCTTGTCTTGTCAATATGCATTGGACTCTTGAGGGGGAAAGCAATGCATTGCTTTTCAAATCATTTTGACCATAGAATGTCCAAGGAACCCAGTTTGGGAAGCAGTATTCTGGATAGATGGATCTACTTTTTTTAAGGGATCAATTTTTTATATTTTTTTTACAGAAGAATTACTATGATACAATTCTTATAACCTTAGGTTTTTTTATATTTGTAATACTGACAATGTTTTGAATAAAAGCAAAGAATCTGTAAAAACATCAAAGATTGTTTTTCCCCAGATAGTACCTAGGTCAGGAAGGAAGTACACTAAATTTCTAACACTTTGTGTAAATGTTATGCTTCATACTGCTGCTAGGTAGGTTGATTTATACTTTGTCTTTATTTCTAGGCTGAACTCTTAAATTCCAACTTTCCTCTTGTCCTATTTTCAGTGACAATTATAACAATTGAGCTGTTAAAAATTCAAACAAAATGTATTTTTTATGAAAAATGATTTTTTACTGTAGAAAATATAGAAAAAGTATAAAAAGCAAACTGGAAGAAATAAAAATTACCTGAAATCCTGACACTCAGAAATAATTACTGTTGACATTTCGCAAAAATCAGAGCTGCTAACAGTTATTTGATTATGTGTTGTATTTGGCTGTGTGATATTTACATTTCTTTGAATTAGAGTGCCAGCATATAAAAATTGGGTGATTTTTCACAAATATTTTTAGCCTTTTCTGAGTTTCTGAAATACTAAAGATTGGTATCATGTTAGGGCTCAGAGCAAAGTAGGAGATGCTCCTTTGAGGAAAGAACCCCCTTCCTAGTTTATCTGTCTGTACCCTGAGGTTTTTGGGTTTGAAACCCCAATAAGAAGTCCTTCTGGGCTTTTCCCTCTTGAATAATATCTAATTTTAAAAAGGGAGTTATCTTTTTACATTCAGGTATAAGCTTTTTCCTCTTAATATTTTATTAACTTTTTCCATGCCATTAAATGTTTTATATCATTGCTTTCATCTGCATGATATTTTATTACATGGGTATGCCACACTTTATATAATCAACCCTCTACTCTATTGGGCTTTTGTATAATTTCTTGTTTAATCTATTAAACATAGAACACTGTGATAAACATCCTTGTAGCAAAATCTGTGCACATTTCCATGATCGTTTCTGTAGGATAAAGTCCTATACTTGAAATTGCTGAGTCAAAGAATATAAATATTTCAAAGACTTTTGAGACTCATTGCCAAATATACTCAACTATACTTTTACATACTTGGCAATGAAGTAATCTCTTTAGAGCTCTTAATAGGTCAATATGCCTTTCTCATTGTATGGCTTTGGGCAGTATTTCCCACACTTTAACACAGAACCCTTTTCTCATGTACCTCCTAATAGCTCATGACATGGTAGTATTCTGTGGAGGAGAGTCTAAAAAATTTCAAGCTGAACTGATGGTTGTGAGGAAGTGCTAAAAGGTGGAAGGCATTCAAATAAGCTGTATTTACATCACAATTCTGTTTAGCTGTCAAGTTGGCTTAATGCTTAACTGTATTATATTACAAATTTCTATCCAAAGAACAGTCTCCTTGAAAAGTCTGCAAACTTCTTTTGGGCAATAGGGCAGTGATTTTACTTATCCATTCTCACTCTTATTAGCATCGTTCTTTCCCCTACTTTCTTTCTTCTTTCTCACCAGTGCTGACTTTATCAGCCCTGATTATTTTTCTACTTTTGTATGAAGAAAAGAGTAGCCACCTTTTCAGAACTTTTTAGTTCTTTTATAGAACACAAACTTAAACTGATAAAGAAATAGACTCATTGTAGAAATTTGGAAGAAACAGCATGTTAAGTAGTGTGGAGCCATAGCAGTTTAATATCTGGAGAGCATTGAGGGTAAAGTTGGAGAGGAAGTTAGGGGGAGGTCAACTGAGAAGGCTTGTGGAGAATAGATTTGAGAAGGGCAAGGCTGAAGAAGAGAGAAGAGTGGAGGTCTTTGGAATAGTTCAGACGTACAATAATGTGAGTCTGAGGGTCTTGAACTTGAGCTGTGGTGGTAGGGATGAAGAAGGATCCTAGTTACTGGTCTTAGTTACTGAGTAGGAAAGGGGATGCTGGTGGTAGATCATGAGGTGGGCGGCTTATGTTGTCCTGCAAGGTAGAGGCCTCTGCATTAATTACAGGAAAGGTGGGTAGTAGAGTTCTAGCCTTCAACACACGGAAAGGGAACAGTTCTCTAGGGAGATCTAGGGTTTAAAGTTTTAAAGTGCATCAACCTAAATGTCTACATTGCAATTCTTAAGAATCTTCCCAGCCAGAACTCTGACCTTGGCATATGTACTTGACATGGTTGAGAATTCAATCTACTCTTGAGCAATTCCTTCCTTGTAATTGAGTCCTAAGACAGATTCTTAGCTTTTTCTTTCTTTTTGTTGTAGGAGATAAAAATGTTTTTATATATTATCAACTAGGATCTTTGATTTTCACAATTCACCTTGAATTAGTGATTACTTAACCTTAGCTGTTCATCATCTTTCTTTAATCCACTGATAGTACCCAGCAAAATTGCCCAATTCTATTGTGCTTGTAATTACTACCTCTCAAATACCCAAGATAATATATCTATTAGTACATTCCCTTCTGCCAGTATCCCATCCTGGTTTACTGTCAGTGAGAATTTTAACAATTGCACTCCTACTAAATGCCAGGGGTTTCAGTACTGTACCTATCACCAGTGATGGGGTCTTTATTGCTAGCCAGCCAGCAGGTGGACAAGCTTCAAAATCCCATTTTAAATTTTGCTTTCTCAGTTGCTCCTGGCACCAAGTGTCTTAGGTTAGGTTTCCTGGGAAACAAGACTCTGAGACAGAAATTTATATGCAGGAAGTTCATTTGGGAGTGGTCCTGGGAACAATACTTGTGAGGAAGTGAAAGAAGCAGGTTTGCGAAGAAGGAGAAGATGAGCTACAACACAGTCACAGCAAAAGCCTCAGCTAAACCCATGGGAGACTTTGATATGGGATTGACCTTCAAAGCAATTCCAAATTGAGGCAAAGGGGCTAGACCATTGTGCCCCTGCTTCAACCAATCTGTGGATCTGGGCCACCCTTAAGGAGAGAGTGTAACCTTGGATGGGCTAGTTTCCTTTGGCCAAGGGCAATGTCCAGGGAAGAAGTCAGCTGTGAGCCTTGTAGTTGAGGGAATTAGTACCTTGATCTTGACAAAGGAATGGGTGGCACAACACAGAATTTACTACAGTGTGGTCTGAGATTGCTAATTGGATGTCTGATACATATTACAGGCTTAACATAGTTAAAGCACAGCCCTCATGTTATTTTTTTACTCTCTGAGCCTGTTGTTAAGAGTCTTTTCTTTGTAAAAACTATTATAATGAATCTATGAGACTTAGACCATAGTTTTTGGTTTCTTTCTTTCCTGCCTTATCTCCCATCTACATGTTAGCAAATCCTCCTAGCAATAACTTCAAAAATATATTTTGAGTTTATTCACTTCTTTGTATCTTTACTGCTGCTGTCTTAGTCAAGTTACTATCATCTCTTGCCTGTTCTACTGAAACTGCCTTCTAATTAATATCTTTGTCCTCTTGCCTTGTACAATTTACTTTTCATGTGGCAACAACAGTGATTTCTTAAAGATGTAAATAAGACCATGTCACATTTTCACTTATGTATTTCATGATTTTACATTGTATTTAGTAACATTCTAAACTCTTTACCATGATTTATGAGGCCCAATATTATCTGATCTCATTTTTACTTCTTCCCTTCATCAAGACAGTCACTATTATGACCCTACTAATTGTCATGTCCTCTTCTTTAAACCAACAGCATTTTGATTTTTTTCAGGGGTCGATATTCCCAGGTGCTGGAACAAGACTATTCCCTACCAGTTATGACAAATCCTTGCTTTCCCAGCCTACTTTACTGCTGGATGGGTAGGTGAGGGATGTTTATGAACCACTTCAGGCCAATAATACCAAACTGAATTTTACTAGAGGGTTTCTGAGAAGGTTTTTTTATTTTCTATCTTCCTGAATGGAGATGATGCAACTAGCATCATCTAGCATGATCTCGTGACCATGGTGAAAGACCTAGAGAATCACAGAGACTCTGAAATCATTGGACCTCTGAACCAGTTTCTTATCACTATCACTCCAACACTAAGCTCTTTCTCATGTCCTGGTCAGGCCAACGCACTTGCTCTCCCCAGGCCAAGACTCTTCTTTCCCATGTGTTTGCACGGCTGGTTCCACTTTCTTCAGGTCTCAGCTTACTACTCCAATCTCAAGCAGCACCACTGCTCCAACTCCTGCCCAGGCACCCTATCATGGCATATAAGTGGTATAAATATTTTAAAATAGCATTTAGAATGTTGTGAAAATATATTATCAATAGATTGACTACTTTTTTTTTTTTTAAATAATCTGTCTCTCTTTGATAGAATGTAAGTGTCATGAGAGTAGGGTGTTGTTTGCTTTTTCGATGCTGTTTTCTTCAGCACTTAAACAAGGGCCTGGCACACAGCAGTTGCTAATAAATTCTTGTCGAATAAATGTTTCCAAATACTGGCTATATTTGGCCATTCTCATAACCTTCTGAGCTTCATAGTTTCTCATTTTAAATGAAGTGAGATCATAAGTAATGCCATTCAGATGTACCACACAGTGCTTCAAAATTCAAATGAGACAATGTATGTGGAGGTACATGGGAACAAAGAAAACACTGGACAGTGCAAGCTCTGAGACTGTTTAGTGATACCTGCCCTTTCTCACTTCTGAGCATCTGTGCTGTAGGTGCTGCAAATTTCCTTCTTTTATTAGACCCTTGTAAATGCAAAAAAGAGTTTTGAGCTTAGAAACCTAGGAAAGTAAAATCAAATGGTTTGATTGCAGTGTTTATTGCAGAGGCACCTGGGAGCACTCTGGTTGCTCTGTTTGAATGTGGCATTACTTGGTCTGGGGACTACAGAGTGAATGAGTTTGAATTTAGTGTACCAAGGGTAAAGTTAACACACAGGCAGTTGCTAGCAGAGTGAAATGATAAAGGTGTGATTATCTGAAGAAAGTGAATGGGGATTTAAAAATCAGACTAATCATGGTAATGAAGTCATAAATTGGGCTTTATCAAAAGAAGGGGAAAAGCAGCAGGAAGCCTTAGGGAAAGATGTCACTGAGTTTGTGGAAGCAAGTATATGGAGATATTCCTGGCTGCTGTTTAAGAGGTGATGATAGGGGAAAATTAAGAAAACTAGGGAAATTATTTCTTGATAATTAAAAATGAAAGTAGACCAGGTAAAATCCCTTGCTCCATTATTTCCAACAAAATAAGAAAGCTTAATAAGGAGAACACAATTTAATTTTTAGCCATGTATGAATGAATGGAAATTCTAAGATGGAAGAAGTAAACATTAAAAAAAAAAAAAAAAAAGAGTTCTGCCCTGATAACAGTCCTCGCTTACTGGAGAGGCGATACATTATAGTGGAAAGGGGATGACCTTGGAATCAGAAGAAAGACATTTAAGTAATGATTAGTTAGTTCATTCACCAATAATATTAATTAGTTATCTTCTATGTCTAGACATTGCTGGGAGCTGAGAATATAATGTGATCACTATCATTAGACAGTAACTCCAGAGAAGGCTATAGGTGAGTTGGCAAATAATTGTAGGTATGATAATGCTGTAATAAGGAACACATGAATCTACCTCTATGTGAGGGTGTGTATGTGTGAGTGTGTGTGTGTGTGTGTGTGTGTGTGTGTGGAGTGTTTGTCTGGAGTATGTACTGGAGGAAGTCATATCTAAGCTGACATAGCAAACATGCCATGCTGGTTTGTGCCACAGGGCCTTTTTGCCACCTGTTTCTTCTGCCTGGAGTGCTATCCCTCTGACCTCTGCATAGCTGACTCCTTGGCATTCAATTTAAAGGTCACTCCTCACAGACGTCTTCCTCGACCAGCAGATCTAAGGGGATCTCACAAATAATCTCTAACAAATTATTCTCTTATTTTTTTCAGAGCATGTATCATTATATGGTGTTTTCTGATATTTTTATTCTTTGTCTCCTTATTAGAATATTTGTTCCACACGAGCCTGAACCTTGTCTGCCTTGTTCATCACTGTATCCTCAGTGCTTAGAATGGAGCTGGGCTCAGAAGAAGTGTTCAACAAATGTTTGTGGAATAAACAAACAAACAAATAATAATAGCAGTTGGAGAAGGGAAATGGAGACCAAAGAAAAAGAAAGAAAGGGTTCTGTTGGAGGACCCAGAGCCATGAGTTCTACTTGATTTCTAAGTCCCTACCAGAGTTATTGGAAAAATGGGCTCATTTCTCCGCAGGGGTGCCTTCCTTTCCCTGCGTAAGGGGTTGGCTCTTCTGCGTCAATGGACTCTTATTTCAATTTGATCTATTCTGCTGTATATTTCAGAATTCCTTTTTAACTCTGTCTTGGCACTCTTTCCTGTATTCCAGCTCTGCTTCAGAGGTCTTAGTTTTTAGATTTCCTTAGCCCTTTCAGTAGGATTTGGGAATAAGAGGTCAACATGTGGGCTCATCTCAAATCTGAAAGTCTGAAGGAAAATTTTATTCTTAGGTAGATTTGAACCCAGGTTACTTTTTCCCATAGACCTTGTGGTATGTGTTCAGAAAAGGAAACATACTTCAAATTACCCTGAGAAATGTAGAATTAGGAAGAAAAATCGCTGTAAAAGCAGTTACCATGCATCTTAGACAAAATTAAATGTTTTGAATTAAGACCATTAGCACTCTCTGTGTGACTGTGGGTAATCAAGTTCAAAATCCGTGTTCCAATCAGGTCTGTTAGTATTGCTGCTATTAAAAACCTGGCCTGCTAGTGACTTGGTATTAAGCTCTCCTTCAGACCTCATAGTCCCTGAGGAATTTATAGTTCAAAATACACCCATCCCTCGATTAACACAGTATTTCTTTACGTGAGTTTTTAATATACAATAAATATCCCCCCCCCACCATTTACGCAGACTTTTTATATGTCGTTTCCATTTACATGGTCTCATTTTACGCAGTTCTTTCTTTTTCATTTCCGTTATTGGTGATTACTCTTTCTAAAAAACAACAGCTTAACTCAGCAATATACAAAGAACTAATACTAACACATAATTATTAATGATCTTCTTGTTCATTGGATGGCAAATAAAAAAGCATGGATGACTATTGTGGTTTTTTGGGATTGGTTTTACAAATGTTTTGCTATAGAAGCTGAAAATTATGTGAAGAAAAAATGTCTTTTAAAATACTTTTATTTTTAGATAATTCACCTGATCATCTATACATTTTGGAACATTTAAATATAAAAGTTGTATATTTGCCACCAAATACAAGTTCCTCAATCCGACCTTTATATCAAGGCATTATTTCCAGCTTTAAGATTAATTATATTAAATGAAGTTTTAATAATATTTTTAATAAACTTGAAGAAAATGAATTACTTAAAGTTACAGACGCCTGGAATAAATACACAATTTTAAGTTGTATCAAGAATATTACTTTAGCTTTGAGTGATCTAAAGCTGTCAACTTTAAATGCTTGCTAGAAAGCAATATGGCCAGAAGTGGTTGTACCAGGGGATATGGTTCCAACCACTGAAGAGGGTTAACTGGTGTTATTAATTTATTAAATAAATTTCAAGAAGAAGGCTCTGACAATTTGAATGTAGATGATATTAACAAATTACTGGTTGATCAACAATTAACTGATAATGAATTAATTCACATAATTTCTGAAGCCCATCCTGCTGATGAATACGCAGTTACCTTGAACCAGTTTCATTCACGGAAGAAAATATTCACAAATCTCTTCAATTGACCACGAAACCGGAAACTACAATTCTAGATATTAATCCAAACATCCAACGAGCCTTAAAATTTTGTACAGATTTAACACATTTTGCAATGAATATTGAAGAATTTATAAAAACAGCAAAAAATGGGGTTGGAAAAAATCATCTAAAAACATAAATATAAATAATGAAACCAAAGTAGTACTTCTAAGTATTTTGAGCAATGAAGATAGTGACTTTGTGCCAATTAAAAAAAAGAAGGTTGATTGCTTTAGATTACAGTACAGACCCCAACAGTGAATAAAATTTATGTTGGTTTTTCTGAATTTTCATTAGCATTTTTTTTGTGAAAATATGTGAAATATGTGAAAACATATGAAGTAAATATGTGAAATAAATAAATATTTATATGACTTATATTGGCCTATTTCTTTAGTATTTTTTTTTTTTTTGTATAGTTTTCTTCTGTGTAAAAAGAAAGACACATGGAATGAATAATCCACGTAAATCCAGGGACGGGTGTACTAGGAACGGAGGTAAAATAGTGTAAGGGAGAAGCTGTTGGTAGAAGACTCTCATGGGCAGCTGCAGTAGGTTTACTAAGCTTTAGAATTGAATTTTCATGTTCAGAAAAGTGATTTTATTGTTCTTTTCTTGGGTAGTAGCCAGGTTTCCATAGCTCTGATTTAACCACCTGAATTTGCTAGTTTACATTATTCTGCCAAGGGTAATTCCTTCTGGAAAGAAGGTCTACTTAGGAGACCACATGCTTAATAGACATAGGAATAAAGCAGAGTATAAATTCAAATTTAGGATAAATTTATATGGAAGAGTGAATAAATGTCTAAGAAAAGCTAAGTCAACTTTGAACAGAGAAGCAATATTGGAGGGTGGTTCATTCCATTAGAAATTAAAGGATATTACAATGCCATAATAATAAAAACAGTCTGGATCTGGTGCAAGAACAAAGTATATCTAATGAAACAAGACAGAGAATTTCGAAGAAGATCTGGGTATATATGTAAAGCTGAGTTTTTTATGAAGGTGGCACCCCAAATAAGTGGAGAAAGGAAGCTGTGAAAAGGCTTAAAGTTCTTCCTTTTCTCCTTCTTCCTCCCTCCCTCCCTTTCTTCTCTCCTTTCTCTTTCCTCCTTTCTTCTTTCTACTTTCTATTTGAATTACTTTACTTTGACCCTCTCACTCTTTCCTCTTATGCAGTAGAAAGATGAGTCCCTACTTGGGAGAAGCAGCCTCACCTCACTTTCCTACCTTAGGAGGCCAGTGGAAATGAAGCAAAGGATGAGTGTTCAGATGACTGGGGCCAATTTCTGATCTAATCCAGAGTTACAGGAGACTAGAGAGGGTTTTATGGGCAAAACCCTAATTAGGATAACCCAAATGTACTGAGCCCCTTTGGAGAGCCTATGCCCTTACTCCATAATATTTTTGAGGCATTTCAACCAAAAAACCCATATCCAATATTCAAAGTGTCAGACAGTAGGTGAGTTTACTGAAGGCTTTAAGGAGAGAAAGGGAAGAGGATTTACACAGCCTTAAAATTCCCCATTAGACATCTCTGGTCTCAGTTCTGCCTCGTCCTACCTTTCTTATTTCCACTTCATCTCCAGAATCTTTCTATTACCCTCACTAATTTGGCTCCCCCTCTCAGCTTGCACACTTTTCTCAGAAAATCCGAAGAAAGATCGCTCCTTGGAAAGCAAAGAGAGTTGCCCGTAGCTAGCAATTTATTTTCCCCTTGCCTAGAATTTACTCTATGGGTATACCATTTTTTCTTGCTTTAGGGAAATTATAGGTGGTTCATCCCAGATTTATGGTCTCCAGGTCCTGGCTAGCACTTCCTGGGAAGCATAGCTACAACTAATTTTGTTTATAAAGAGTAGTGTTGGTCCCTTCCTAGCTTTGGGGGTATGGCTCCTATTTTGGGCTTTTATCTTACCCTGCACATTCTTTTTGGAATATTTCTAGTATTAATTATCCTCAGTAGTAAGTTTTTTGTCACTTCTGTGGAGAATGGTCTTATTGTTTGAAATCTGGGCATAAGAATAGACTAGGAAAATGACTTTTTCTTGCTTCATGAACTTTTAAATATTCATTTTATATTTATTTGATAGAGATGGCAGGTACTCTCCTTTTTGTGTGCTTAAGATAGAAAACAAAGCTGCAGCAGAGAACAGAAAAAAACTTTATTTAATAAGTAAAGGAATGAATGAAAACAAGTTTTAATTCCAAGTCTTATTACCTGGTGAAAACAATGCCTATGTCAAATGGATATTGTTCTATATAGGAAGTCTAGTCCACTCTAGTCCTGGTCTTGCTTGTTTGACTGTCACCGACATGAGAGTCAACACACTGGTGCTTGGAAATAGTTTGTGGGTCCAAAACTGGGGATGAGATGGGGAGAAAGCTGGGACAATCAGGAGCAGCTTAGGGGAAGTGACCACTTATTCCTCAAACCAGTCTAACCTCAGTTAGGATGGTTTTATTCAACGTTGCTCCCCAGCCCCACTATTTCACCTTGTAATTCATCCTGAAATCTTACCAGTCATTTGGGTAAATAAATACCCGTTAAGGAAATGCCATTATCTACGGAAAGCATAAGCAATGGTGTTCATGGTGTTCCTCCTCTATTTTTTTGTATTAGTTATCTGTTGCTATATAGCAAACCATCCAAAATTTATTGGTTTAAAAACAACAATAATTTTCTTTGCTCATGATTCTATGTGTCAGCAATTTGGGCTGGTATCAGATGGGTGTTTCTTTTGCTGGTCTCCCTTGTGGCTACTCATCTCTGCTATTATCTGGGGGACTTCAGTTGGAGTGGCTCATCTCTGCTGCATGTGGACCTATCTTCCAGCAGGGTAGCATAAGCTTTCTCACCAGGTAACACTGACTACTAAGAGAGCAAGAGCTGATCTGCAAGGCTTCTTGACACAATGGATCAGATATCACACGATGCTATTTTCGTTGCATTCTGTTGGTCACAGTAAGTCACAGGTCAGCCAAAATGCAAGAAGTAGAATAATAGACCCAATTTCTTGAAGAGAGGATCTACAAGATCTCATTCCAAAGGAGACATGCCTACGGGGGTGGTAGAAACTGTTGTAGATATCTTTGAAAATAGCCTACTGCAGCTTCTATTGCACATGCATGGCCTTGTCTCTTAGTTGTTGGGGAGTGGGGGCTCTTACTCTATCATCCTGCACCACAAGCACTAAGGCATTTCACAAACAGGTGTTTGATAGTCATTGATTGAATTAAATTCACATGTAGAAGGAAGCCAAAAGCTAGTGTCTGGACATTAGGCCAAATCAGCGGACTTGGGTTAAGTTCAAAGGCTGGAAACCTAAACTTTATTGGGGCATCTGCTGAGACAACAACCTCTGGATGTCTATGGAGGGCAGGGAAGATCAGGCAGGAGTAAGAGTCAGGCTTGAAGCCAGGTATCAGGAAATGGGTGAGAGTAGAGTTCAATGAAGAAGTGAGAACAGGTTTTAGGATCTGGGATAGATTGATGGCTGATTTTTTCCAGTGGCACTATCTGGGTGTGCCTATGGAACTTAGGGCCATGGATCCAAGGGATCCTCAGCTGTGGCTTGAGGAAGGATGAGTAGATAAAGCCTGGCTATATTTACTCTTCCTCAGAATGGGGCAGAGTTCTGCTGACTATTGCAGCAGAAGGTAGGTCATGTAAAGAGCCCCTACAGTTCTTCCGCTCACCTGCTTTGTACATGCTTCCTTTTTCACCTCACTTTCACAGTTTACCACACATTCTGGTTCAAACAGTTAAATCCCACTTTCTCAATTAAGTCTCTCTTCTGTAAAAAATGTTAGCACCCTCCTCTATTTCTCAAAGCATCTAATACTTATTCAACTGATAAGACCTTTCTATTTCTGCCATGTATTATTCGTTTTCTTTCAAATATATATATTTTTAAATTTAAATTATTAGCTTTTTGAGAATAAGAATTTTATCTTATATTTTCCTTTGTCCTTTCCTTAAAACAGTGAACTCTGCATAGTAAAGGCTCAATAAGCATTTCTTGTTTGGTGTATAAATTAGTCTTTGTTGCATAATAACCCTTCAAAATTAGGAGTTTATAAACTCACATTTATTAGTTCACGATGCAGTGGATTAACATATGACCTGAGCTCAGCTAAGCAGTTCTACAGTCAGCTGGTATAGTGGTTGGTGGCTGGGTGTTCTATGATATCTCCACTCATATGTCATGTGGTTGGCAGGTTATCAGCTAGGTATGGCTGACTGTTGTTCTCTGCCACATGTTCCCTAATACCCCAGAGACTAGCATGGGTTTGTTCACCTGGTGGTTGCAGGATTCAAAACACAGCAAGAAAGAAGGAAAGCCCCAGTGCTCACATGATTTTCATCTTTACTGTGCCATAATTGCTTATGTCCTATTTCCCCAAGCAAGTCACGTGGCAAAAGCCCAGCTTTGAGGAGTGGAGGAGTAGAGTCTACCTCTTAGTGGGAGTACTTGTATAGTTACATTGCAAAAGAACATACTGAGATAGAAAGAATTTGTGACCATTATTACAATCAACCCATAGCCTGCCTTTTGGCTATCAATTATTCACATTCCTCTCACATGCAAAATATTCCCACTCAAGACCCCAGAAGTCTCACTCTAATTTTGACATCAAGTTTGATATGTGGGATCTTGTGATCTGCATCAGATCCACATGAAGCTACTTGGGTGGGGAGCCTCTTGATCTAACAACCTATGAACTAAAAAGACAAGTTATATAGCCCCCTTGTGAGATGGGGCCAGGATAACCACAATAGAAATATCAGTTTAATAGGCAAAACAAAAACAAAAACAAAACAAAAATAGGAATTACATAGAATTTACTAATTTACAGCAATTCTGAAATCCAGGCCAGGGCAAATTCTGTGTGATGATCCTTGATCAGAATTAGCTGCTTCTTCTTGGATGTGGCTCCAGAGTCCATTGTTCTTCATGGCTTCTAGCTCTACCTTCTAAGATGTCTTCTATTTCCATATGGAATGGCTGGTGTTGGCAATTGAGTAACTTTCTCAGTCTGCTTCTTTCTCATAGAAAGCTGGAGGCCCAGAAACTTCTCTTCATTAAATGTTTCAGTTTATTTTATTCCAAACTGGCATTCCTTTTATTAGAAGAACTTTCTTAAAAAATCTCTGAGTTTCTCTAAAAATATGACTCAGGAGATCTTGAGGAAACATGGCAGAGTGAGAGACGTCCCCAGATTGCTCCCCTTGAAACAACAATAAGCCGAACATCTAAAACTCAACAAAAAACCCCCAAACTGCACACTAGCATGTCTGAGCATGGGATCTGTGCATAAGAGCTACCACAGGTCAGAACCCCGGGAGAAACAAAGAAGTTGTCTCTCACAGCCACTGGAGCTCCCTGTAGGAGGAGGGAGAGGGGAAAAGGTGCGGCGACTTCCCTGAACAGCCTTGCCTGGGACTGTGGTGAACTCCATGCGGCTGGCGGCAGGGCCCAGTCATCAGGGCAGAAGAAAGAGAAACGAGAATGGCAGAAAAGTGGGAATGGCAGAGAAACAACAGTTGATTTTTACCAGCTGCAATTGCAAAACCAAGGCTGAGCCTCAGCCCCATCCCCTAACCCAGAGGGCCCCTCACCCTCTGAAACCGATCACTGCGGAGCCCCAGGGGAATCTGAGCAAATGCTACTGAGACTGTCGCTAACACTGACAGGAACTGATACTGAGGGTAGCGAGCGTGATTAAACATCTATAAAGAAAAAAAAGACATTATTAAGACTTTATATAAAGCAGAGATCCAAGAGGCATAGATGCCTGGAAACCAAAAGAAAAGTGCCTTCTTTGCGACAGGCTAAAGAGAGACTTTTATATAACAAATCTTTCTGGAAAAACAGCAGAACACACTTTCATTAATGCTCAGGCGGAGAAATAGTCCATTGAACACCATGAACAACCAAGGTGACAAGGCATCTCAGAAGAAAGAGAAAAACCTCCAGAAAATAAGCTTATGGACATAGAAATATGCAACTTAAATGACAGAGAATTCAGGATGGTACTTCTGAAAAAACTCAGTGAATTCTGAAACGAGTCATATTCACAATTTCAGGAATTGAAAAAACAACTATTGTTTTTTATGAGCAGAGCAAGGAGATTGAAACACTCAAAAAGAACAGACTAGATCTTCTGGAGATAAAAAAATACACTGCAAGAGTTGAAAAATGAAATAGCAAGCTTGGGAAATAGAGTTGACCAAATGGAGGAAAGGATCAGTAATATCGAAGACAGAAATCTAGAAAAAAATCAGAAGGAAAAAGAGAGAAGCCGAAGAATGAAAAATGATGAAAGAGAAGTTCAAGAACTAGCTGATACTATCAGGAGAGAAAACAAGAATAATGGGCATTATTGAAAGTGAGGAAAAGGAGCAAGGACTAGAAAGCATTTTCAGACAAATAGTGGATGAGAATTTCCCAAATCTAAGGAACGAGCTGGAGCTTGGAATTCAAGAAGTCAACAGAACACCCAATTATCTCAACCCCAAAAGGCCTTCACCAAGACACATTGTATTAAAGTTGTCAAAAATCAACGACAAAGACAGAATTCTCATGGCAGCCAGGGAGAAGGAAATGATAACTTATAAAGGAAAACCCATTAGATTATTATTGGACCTCTCAGTGCAAACTTTACAAGCCAGAAAGGAATGGAATCAAATATTTAAACTATTATGTGAAAGGAACTACCAGCCTAAATTAATGTATCCTGCTAAGCTCTCTTTTAGATATGAAGGAGAAATTAAGACCTTTCCAGATATACAAAAATTGAGGAAATTCTTCACTATGAGGCCTGGACTACAGGAAATACTGAAAGGGGTCAGCTCATCTAAAAAAAAAAAAAAAATTCTGACTCAGCTCTATTCCATTCAATAAAAGGCCCACCTACACTTATGAGATCAGCCCCTCTCTTCTACAGGAGCTGTCTCAGGCTGCAGTAAGAAAATAACTTTGTTAAAAGCACTTTGTATTGCTGAGTCTACCAGTCACTTCCTAAAATCTTTCAGAGATATTAACAAATGGGCTTGTAGGATCACCTTAATTTGATCTTTGTCCTAAGGTTGTTTCATACTTTGAAAATCTTTTACTGCCTTGAGAGACTGGAAATGAGAAACAATTTTATTGTCCAATTCTGCAAGTTCTGGCTCCTCTCTGTAGCCTTTGAATTCTGCTTGCAAACAGTTCTTCCTCTAGCTCATCTCTCTCTTCCCACATTTTATCATAATCAAAGAAAATAAGCCAATCGACACTTTCAACATTCTGCCTGGAAATTATCTTGCCAAGGTCCACAGTTTCATTAGGCTTATTTTCTATCTTCTAAATTACCAGAGGTGATAGTTTTGCCAATTGTTTCTTTATCGTGTGACATGGGGTGTTACTTTTTCAGTCTGCTGCAGCAGGTTCTTCATTGCTTTGTCAGTCTCTGCTAACAGTTTGCTTGCTATTTTTCAGAGTTGTCTAACTTTTTTTTTTCTCCTTTTCCAGGCTCTGCCTGCTACTTCGTATCAAAGCCAATGCTATCTATTTTAGATTTTGTTATATTAGCACTTTAATTCTGAAACCAATTTCTCTTTTTTGCTTTATAACAAATCACCTCAAAAATTAATGTCTGAAAACAAAAAACATTATTTTTTTTCTCACAATCTCTGGGTAAATTGGATGGTTCTTCTGATTTGGTCTGGCAAGGCTGGGCTGGGAGGTCTAGCATGACCTCTCTCACATGTCTGGCAGTTGTCTAGGTGTCTATGGAATTGATTTGGCTGCATGTCTTTCATCATCCACAGGATAACTTAGTAATTGTATTATGGTGGTTGTAGTTATCTAAAAGTAGCAAAAAAAAAAAAAAGGCAAGCACTTTTCCAGCCTCTGCTTGCATCATGTTTGTTATTATCCTATTCATCAAAGCAAATCAAATGTTGGGGCTACCTAAGGACATAAATAGAGAGGGGAACAATTGCAACCACATTTGCAAACAATCTATTGCATTTGATATGGCCACTATATATTTTAGGATTTTAATTTTGGTTCAGTATTTGTTTCATTCCGCAGAAGAACGTTTCTAAGAAGTAGCATATGATGTCTTGCATTTATATTTTCCAGTACTACCCAAATCGACATGTGTATACAATATTCATGAACAATAAAGGAAAATTTCTTATTTGTACAGGTAATGAAGAAAACATTATGAGATTAAAAAAATGTTACTTTCCTCAGTTTTTGTAAAGATCTTATTGGTGAGGAATTGCATATATTTATGTATATAGATATATATATATATATTTTTTACAAAGAAGAAGCTTTCAATTCTTTGAAAGCATCACCAATGATATTTCAACATAAACTTTTTTTTTGGTCTAAGAAGCAAAATAAGTTTTAAAGATACTTTCATATTTATTGCCTTGTGGTATTAACTCTTGTGGTAATAATTTTATATTGACACTGCAGAGAAGCTTTTTTTGCAATGAGTTTGCCACCGGAACACAGGTGTCATGAAACCATCACTAAATCTAAGCCAAAATGGGAAAGGAAAAGACTCATATCAACATCATCATCATTGGACATGTAGATTCTGGCAAGTCTGCCACATCTGATCATCTGATCTACAAATTGGGTGGGATTGACAAAAAAAAAAACATTGAAAATTTGGAGAAGGAGGCTGCTGAGATGGGAGAGGGCTCCTTCAAGTATGCCTGGGTCTTGGATAAACTGAAAGCTGAACATGAGCATGGTTCTCCACTGATATCTCCCTGTGGACTAGCAAGAATTATGTGACCATTATTGATGTTTCAGGACACAAAGACTTTATCAAAAATATGATTAGAGGTGCATTTCAGGCAACTGTGCTGTCCTGATTGTATGGCAGTTTTTAAGTTATTAGTTTTTAAAATCAGTACTTTTTAATGGAAAAAACTTGACTAAAAATCTGTCACAGAATTTTGAGACCCATTAAAACAGAGTTTAATGAGAAACTTGTGTGTTCTTTTGGTCAACACTGTAACTTCCTATAGTATTACTTCAGTAAAAGACTTAAAAAAGTTGCCCATAACCTATTTCTGGTGTTAAATCTGCTGAAACTTTAGAATTTGATAATTATGGTTTAACTTTTTTTTTCCTGGGTGGAAATTTAGTTTTTGTTTTTGTTTTCAATTTATCTTAAAGGGAAGAATCATCTGTTTACATAGAAAAAAGCCATGGGAGGGGTTTGTTGGTACAACATTCCGTAGGTCAGGACAGGTAAGCAAAGAGTAACTTTGTTTATGTGTAAACTAGTTTACAAAGGCCAAATTCTGTAATAGTAAAATAAAGTCCATGTGTTACATATAAAATTTTGCATAGTTACATTGATATTAAATAAATTCGTTAGCATGTCAAATTTTAGTTTTCTGGTTACTGGAATATGAATTCTCACATTTACAAATACTGAGGTAGTTTAAAAAGAACCTAAAATGAAGCTTAAATAGTATTGAGTACTGTCTTGCTAGAGTTAATTGTACGCAGATTCTAGAAAAAAAATAAATAAATGATACTAGAAGTTGGAAAAAAGAGAATCTGCAGAGGAGAACCCCATAGTGGTGGTATTTAAATGAAAAAAAAAAAGCATCAGTAAGGCAAAGTGGTTGAACAGAAATGGAAAACAATAAGAAAGCAGTTTTGTAAAAACTATGATCTGGTGAGGAAGAAGTAAGTCAAAGAATTATTAAAAAAAGTCAGCTTTGGGCCATGTGTCAACTGGTCAACTCATAGGGTGCCCAGACATTTGGGCTTAAAATGAAACACTGGCTTTTTCTGAGGTCTCAAGCCTCCAGTATTCAGTCTGGAATACCACTTGCTCTCTTGGGACTATATATCTTGGAACTTGTTAGCCTCCATAATCACGTGAGCCAATTCCTTATAACAAATGTCTTCACACACACACGCGGGGGCATGCACACACTATTGGTTCTATTTCTATGGAGAACCCTGACTCATACAGGTTAGAAGGTTAACTGGAAAGAAAACAAAAAATAGAAAGAAATTTCAGTTTATAATAAAGATATCTTTTAATGGAAAAATGAGCAGGTGCTATGCTAGAGAGAGGGTGTTTGTGCCATCTCTCTCAAGGTTCTTCTACTCCAGAACTGTAGAGAGGAAGATGAGAATGAAGGTACAGTAGCCACCATTCCGTTCACTATTTTCTATGCCAATAAATTATACAGATTGGATATGGCAGAAGAAAGCAAATTATAGGCTGACTTGAAGGTATTTGGCAGTACCTAAAAACCAACAGAGAAAAAGCATGCAATCATAGCAGCAGGCAAGGGGAAGCCCAGCAGGGTGGTCGAGAGGGAGGCGGCTGCCAGGCAGGGGGGTACCTTATTCTCAGGACCAGCTTCTGCACAAATGGGAATTGACATAATGTAAAAACCCCTAAATATTTCAAACAAAATATTAACCACTCTGGAAGCCAGGCTAATTCTTGGGCTTAAAGAAATTAGGAGATCAAGGGAGAGTAGAATTAAGAATTCCCTTTTAAAGGTGCTTTAAGGGTGGATATTATTTAAAAAATAGCAGCTTAAATGTTTCAGTGTCACTAATGTACAAATTAGAAAGTGCCTTGAAAAAGAGGAAACAATTACAAAGCCTATTAGAGTTCTACAGTGGTTGGGGGAAAAATAAGAGAAACAAACTCTCCAGATTTAATGAGGAGGTTCATTTAAAAGAGAATTTTGATACAGTGTGCATGCATTTATGACAAAGGGATATTTTATTTAATTATCCTGTTCATGGAGAGTATTTGTGCCTTGTATATAAGATGACTACAGGTAGACTCTACAGATCATTTCTTTTTATAGGAAGTTCAGATAAAGAAAGTTGGAGGAAATGATGGGAATTTAAAAAGAATTTATAAAATAGAGTGGAGTTTGGAATTTTTATAATTAAAAAATTATAAAAGAATTTTGTTTATATTATAGAAGACATGGGAATTAGAGGAAAAATCACCAACAGTCGCAATTCTGCAATTACAGTTGTTACTATTATTTTTGTGTGTTTTCTTTCTTGTGTTAAAATGTATTTTTAAACATAGTTTTAGCTGTAGTCAATGGATCTTTTTCAACTGCTTTTGTCATTCAACATTCTATTAAGAACATGCAAGAAGGATTATAATTTTAAAATAATTTACATTCTTTCTTTTTTGTTTCAATGAGTACCACTTCCACTGGTATGTTGACTACTGAATCTGAGAGATTTAACTAGCAGTGTTCTCCAGTTGTGTAGTGGAGATGCCCCTGCAACCCCCAAGACTTAAATGGTAATTAGAAGGTATATCTTAGGGACAGTAAAGGAAAAACTCCACCTTTCTGGGCTTAGGGGATTGTGGGAGTGTGGGAGGGTTGAGGAGGCAAGAGAAGAGGGCAGAGGGAAGGGAGGAAGAAAGGGAGGAGAGAGAGAGAGAGAGAGAGAGAGAATGAATGAGAGAATGAGAGAAAGGGAGTGAGAGAACAAAGCATTTGGATATGTTTTCTGAGCTCCTTTTTCTGTTTTAAACTCAGAGTAGTGGAGGTCCATTCTTCAGGGTAATCCTGACCAGAAAGAAGGGGTTTATTACCCTTGGCCATAGCCAGAGATGAAAGTAGTGTAAAATGGTCAGGCAAAGATGAGGGATCTGAAATTAGTTCTCTTTTGGAGCGATTCCTGTGTATCACAGGTGCTAAAACAAGAACTAGTGGTCTTGCTGCAGCCCTAGTTAAGGCAGAAGCAGGGATGGATACTTGGCCACTGGGCTGGGTGGGGAGCTGGCAGAGGCTTGGAGTTCTTGAAGATGAGGCTGAGATATCCAAGAAGTCCTTATGCACCTAAACGAGAGAGACCAGACCATATAACATGCAGCAGATTTTATCCATAAATGCAAGCAGGGCACTGCGGAAATCAGAGGATGCCAGACAACAAATAAGTCCCACCAAAGTTAGAGACTCATTCTCTCCCTTCAACACCACCACATACTCCTGTACATCCTCTTTTAAAGAGAAGCGATCTAGCTGAGAGAACAGCAATTACATTACAGAAAGGCTGAGTAAAACCGTAAGGGAACATTATCATTAAATTATTAGATGGGATAAAATCTCCAACTGGACAGACTGAAAAAAGTTATTTTTTCCCATTTAACCAATGAGTGGGGCTTAATAGGGTGACCAAATTAATTGCAGATGAAATAAGGATATTGCTTTTTCTCTATGTTTCAAAACCAAAACGTGAACTAAATTATATATTTTTTTCTGTGCTTTGATACAGTCTTCATAACTACGGTTTATAACAGTGGCACGATAGTCCATTGACATTATATTTTATGATTTAGTTTAATGATTTCCAAGCATTGTACTTTTAGCTTAATATAAATAACACTATGACAAACATCTTTGAGCATACAGATTTTTCTGCATTTTGGATTATTTCTTGAATTAGATTTCCACAATGGGTTTGCTAAATCCAGCAAAATGATCATTTGTATGCCAAATTACTAGCCAGAAAGGTGATTCTAATTTACCTGGCTACCAGCACCAGAGTATCAATTACAGTTTCACTTCTCCTTCTCTGGCATTTAATATTGTTAAATATTTTTTCTAATATAGCAAGTGAAAAACATTTGTGTTCATTTAATTTGCATTTCTTTGATTATTAGGTCAAAGGGAGATATTTTAAAAAATTCATTTTCATCTGTAACAATTATTTAGTGTTTATAATTTATTACTTCTTTATAGACAGCATCAAAAATTTCTAACCTTTAGAAAGCTAAAATGAAAATATTTGTTTACTACAAAGTAAACTAGTTTACTTAGATTCAAGACTTTGTCTTTTGCTCCTATTGGAGGACATGAAGAAGAATGCAAATGAATGGAGCTGTTCAGAGGCCCCTGGCACAACTCTGTTTTGGAAGTGTCCCTTGTGGGTAAGCCCCATCCTCAGCCTTAGAAGATTTCTACCCTGTGCTATACTGGTAGCCTGGCATCATATTCTTATTTATTAAGCTTCCTAGCCACAATAAGAAGGAAGTTTTATTTATTAAGCTTCCTAGCCACAATAAGAAGGAAGTTTTATAAAACAAACAGTATAAACTCCCACTCTTAAAAATCATCCAACAGCCAATATAGTAAAGTTTCATGCCTTTGATCTTTTTTCTTTTGCTTGTTCACCCTCAGTGAATGTGTCTCAGCAGGTGTGGGTTGCTTATTTGACCTGCTCTGTAGGGCTGCAGGTTCCTGCTCTTCACATCACATTATACCACACTGCGTGTGAAGTTGCTGTGTCACCTTACAGAGTGTCACCACCTTGCTTTGAAAGTCAACCTCTGAGGAGACTATAGAAAAGTCAGAGGGGTGACTGAGACCTGTTCCTTACCTTGCCATCCTCCTCAATTTTCCACAAATAGTGCGATGTGACACATTTCAGCTACTGTCAGTTCAGTCTCACTGGATATTGTCGAGAAAAGTAAACTTGCGGTCAGTGCTTGCCTTTGGGGAGCCTGCCTCCAGGTGTTCCTGGAGCAGACCTTCCCTGGGGGAGGGGCATCCCTTTCCCTACCCAGGTAGTTGGTCCTGAAGGGTGAGATCAGAGATCAAAATCTTTTGTCTAGTTAAGCTGGGCTACACATGGCAATATTAAAGCTCATCTGATTAAAAAAATTCAAAAACAATCTTACAGTATTAAGGAAGAAAGTAACAACAGAAAGAAAAAGAACTTTTATCGCCCCAAACAAAGCTATCTTAATTAGTGTATAGTCCAGGTCCTTTTTTTGGTCACCTTTTACAAAGTTGAATTCTATTATACACATAACCTTGCAGTTTGCAGTTTTGTTTAAATGTCCATACGAACAAGTTTTCAGGTTGTTACACAGTGCTATGTGGCAGTAGGTAACTTCACAAAATCAGGCATGGTAACTCGTTGCTCCTTGCCAGTGACTGGCCCAGAGGAGCTCAGGTGACCCAGCTGTGGACAGTGTGGTATGATCGGGGTTTGCTGGGTGTGATTCCAGGAAAGATGAGATGTAGAGGAAGAAGCAGTCTTCTGCAGGACACTGTTGTGTTTGTAAGTGGTGCTAGTTACTCAGCAACCGACTTGTTTCCATGAGGCCAACTACAAAGCAAGCAAATGCACGGAGGATGGCAACTATTTATTAACCATTGCTGTGTACAAGAAGTGCTATTGTGAGTGCATAGTCTTTGTTCTCCCAAATGTTACAATCAACCTGGGAAGAGAAGAGTTGCAAGTAACTATCATACAAAGCCAGTGTGTTGTTTCCGTTAGTGCTATTATTATTGATGTATGCATGTAAATAAAAATTCCAATGCTTTATCAATTACCACTTCTAGGTTAGAGCCATCTCTCCATGATCTGATCTGGTTAACACACATTGCTGGGCTTAGTTGTTTTCTTACTTGTAGAAGTAGGAGATTGGACTATTTGAGCTCTAAGTCTCTTTTAATTATTAATCGAATAATATTTTATATTTCTCCTAGACTGAGTAATCACAACCTGGCATGTGAATGATTAAATGTCTCCCTAGAGCGTTTTTTTTTTTTTGAAGGAGGGCTGTATTTTGAGAGTGTTGGGAAATTATACAAATATAAAACAGTACAATGAGAGAAAAAAGTGAAGTGTACAGATATTTGGTAGGCAGGAGAAAGGTGGAAACGAACAGTAGTGAATTAGATATACTTTGCAAATTGATAAAACAAAAAGCAGCCAATTCTATTTTGGATTGTAAAAATAAAATAGACAATGTGTTCTGGAACAGAAAAATTATGTATCCAGGAATAGATATGAATTGGAGGGTGGCTTGACTGACAACTTTAAGACCATGATGGGTACAGAGCTAATTGATCATCTTCTTCATGTTGTATTCCCTCCCATCAGTTTAGTGGGTCACAGGCACTGATTAGATTATGAGTCAGAACTAATGAAAGGAAATCACTTCCCACTCTGGATTCTCAGCCAGATATATTGCCCCTGTATTTCAGCAACAAATATAGAACCCAGACTCAAAATGACAAGTTTACAAGCAAAGCAGGTCTGTAGTTGAACGTGTTCCCCAGAAAAATGAAATTTCCTGCTTGGAACCCAGCTGCTACCCTGCAGGTTAAGAAAGAAAACTCTGCCAGTGTAGCATTGTTCAATTGGCTTGATCCACACTTTAGATGTATAAACACGGCTAATAATGACTTTGACTTGCCATAGTTTCAGATCTTTTGATGTATCCTTGGTTGTAAGACCTCCTCAAATTGCCTGAGTTTACTTTGAAAGCATTGCATTTCTCTAATTTCTCTAATTACTAATTGGTAATTTTTTTTTTATTTCTTAATCTGTTCCCCTTTTTCACCCAACCCCAAACCACCTCTGGTCTGGCAACCATCAAAATGTTCTCTGTATCTACAAGTTTGTTTCTGTTTTGTTTGTTTGTTTGTTTTGTTCTTTAGATTCCACATGTAAGTGAAATCATATGGCATTTGTCTCTCTGTCTGACTCACTCCACTCAGCACAATACCCTCTAGGTCCATTCATGTTGTTGCAGAAGGCAAGATTTCACTTTTTTATGTCTGAGTAATAGTCCATTATACATGTATATATATATTTATACATATATATGTATACACACACATATATCTCATATATATATCTTATATATATATATATATATCACATATATATATATATCTCATGTCTTTATCCATTTATCCATTGATGGACACACAAGCAACCTCTATATCTTGACTATTGTAAATAATGCTGCAATGGATATATGGATTTACATGTTCCTTCGAAGTAGTGTGTTGAGTTTCTTAGGATAAATATCCAGGAGTGAGATAACTGGGCTCTTCTTTGTCTCTTGTCCTAGTCTTTGTTTTCAAGTCTCTTTTGTCTGGTGTAAGTATTGCTACCCTAGGTTTTTTTTTTGTTGTTGTTTCCATTTTCATCAAACACCTTTCTCCATCCCTTTACTTTCAGTATGTGTGTCTTTCAATCTGAAGAGAGTCTCTTGTATGCAGCATCGGTAAGGGTCTTGTTTTCTTATCCATTCCACCACCCTATGTCTTTTGATTGGAGTATTTCATCCATTTACATTTAAAGTACTTGTTAAGAGATATATAATTATTGCAATTAATATTCACATTTTTGATTTTTTTCTTTTTCTTCTTCTTCTGAAAGAAGTCTCTCCAACATTTCCCGTACTATTGGCTTGGTGGTGGTGAACTCCTTTAGCTTTTTCTTATCTGGGAAGCTCTTTATAACTGTTAATTTATTAGAAAAAAAATGTAAACTAATTGGTCACCATAAGAGCAGACACAGAAAGAAGATAATTTAAATGTAAGTTTGAAGACTTCTATCCACAGCGCTACTCAAGTCAGGTACTACTCTGCATTAAAGTATATTTCTTCATTGGGAAGTTTGGAAGTTTACTGACTTTTGGAAGATTTCTCCTACAGATGTCTTATGATGAGACCTAGCCAAAACTCTGCTGCTCTCTGGCAAAATGGAGGGTCTTTCCCTCTGCAAACTATTAGAATGTTTAAGCCACACTTTATCGACCGGTTGAATTTGAGCTTCTATCATGATTGGGTTACGAGCAAGTTCAAGGGCTCATTTGGGTTAGTAACATTAAGATAGATTGAATTTACATCAGTGGATGTAATTAGAGATTAACAAAATGACAACATTCAAAGTTTTCATGGAGAGAGTATCTTGACGTATTGCAACTGCCATACATTTTTAAACTTCCCAGAAAAGTAATTTCTTTTTCTAGTTAAAGAAAGAAAATGTAAAGTCATGTTAAACAAACAAACAAAAAGTTAAGCTAATTGCTAATCAGAAAAATAATGATTCAAGGCCCCCAAAAGCCCTCTATATTATGGCCACCTGTTTTTGACACTGTGCTTTGTTTGGTCCTTGTATTCACTAAAAAACAGAACAATACAAAGAACACTTATTTTTCTCATTATAAAAATAATTTATGCCTGCGTAAAATTTGTATTACACAAATACATAATGGAAAATGAAAATGTTTTATACTCTCACCCTCAGAGATAATTGCTACTATCAATTTGCCGTGTATTCCTTCATAACTTATTATTATGTACTCCTTTAACACATAATTTTTTCAACGTATATGTTTTTCTTTGTTTTATTCCATTTTTTTTTTTAAATTTAACTATTCATTTTAATAGCTGAAACTACTTCATGGTAAATGGCTTTTAAATTTGTAGCATATATGAAACATTTTTTAGGCTAAAACAGGTGAGAGAATTTATGAAAATAATGGAAATATGTTCATACTTCTTGAAAGAGTAGTCAACAAGAAATTGCCACTTTCTCCCTGCCCTTTGTGTTCCAATCTGGTTTTTGCTGGAAGTGCTTGTCAAAGTCAATGATGACTAATGGCAAAGCCAGTGAAAATTTTTCTTACTTGCTCTCCATCCAGTTGTTGGCTCCTTCCTTCTTGTAACAATCTTCTCCCTTGGTTTTGGTGACACCATCATCTGGATTTTCTTGTTTCCTAACTGGCCTCTCTGCTCTAATCAACCCCTATTGGAATTTCTCAGGGCTGGATCTTGAACCCTTTTAATGTCTATACTCTCTCCCTTGATGATCTGATTCTTTCCATGATTTTAAGTGCCATCTCTATGCTGATGATCTTAAACTTTTTTTCTTTTCTTGGATATTTTTTTCTGGGCTCAAGACTCATATCTAACTGCCTTCTTGAGATCTCCCTTTAGATGTCTCATATGCATCTTAAACTTAGCATCAAAACTGAACTTGAGTTTCCTTTTTATACAAACCTGGTCTTATCCAGTTTTCTCCATCCTGGCAAATGGTTCCCCTATCTGCCTAGTCACTAGAGCAACAACCTGGTGGTAATCTTGACTCCTCCCTCTGAAATGCCTGGGATCCATCTACTTCTCTTCCTTTGTCAACCCCACCCTGGTTCAAGTCACCATCATCTCTCTCCTTGACTATTGCTATCACATTCTACTTGTCCTTTATACTTAACTTTAACTGTTTTATTTTAACTGTAGTAGTCAGAATTAAAGCACAAATCTAGTCATTATGCTGCTAAAATTCCACCAGAAACCCCTCAGTATTACCAAGAATACAGTGTAACTCCTTTCCATGGCATACAGGATGCTGGGTTACCAGGCCCTTGTTTTTATCTTCATTCTTATCTCACAGTACTTTCTCCTTTGTTCACTCTGCTTGGTAAAAAGGAACCTCCCAAGCTCCTTTCATTCAGAGGGCTTTTGCAATTATTCATTTACTTAATCATTCACTAAAATCATTCACTCATTTAACAAATACTTACTAAGCCTCTCCTAAAGGTGCCAACCACTGTTTTAGGTGTGATAACATGGGCTTATTGCATGTGTCAGCTGGCATTTGTGTACACTGAAATGAGTTTGCCTGTGAAGATTGTACGAATGTCTTTGTAGCACTTCAATTTTAAATAAATTCATTTTAAGACAAGAAAGAATTCGTATATTCTTTCACGTTTGAATTGTGGTGTTAGAGTCAAAGGTTTACCCTATGAAAAAACTAACTCAAACTTGATGTTAAAAGATAATCTATTTCCATGTCAGTTTTCTGAGCTTCACATATCATACATATATAACAATGGCTCATGTTCTTCGTTTTTGTATTTTTATGAAGTTTGTACTGGAGGAGGTGCATCTTCTATTTATCATCAAGGGAATGTCTTCACCCTGTGCTTCATAATCATCAACTTAAAGTCATTATTACACTTGAAAAGCAAATAGAGCAGGGTCTAAAGAGCAGGTCAAAAATCATGGAAAAATGACAATATTTTATGGTGTAGAACTTTAGCAGAATATCAATACAATAATTATACATTCAAACCTCATCGACTGCTGAGGTATTGTCTAATAATGTCCAATGATTGGCTTGCCATCAGATGCACTCCAAATGTAATGATGTTCTTGAAGCTTTTCTTTACAGAATCATTTCTCAAATGTGTATAAATTGCCTGGTGCCAGCATGGAGAGCTCTTTTAGCATCTCAACTCAGATTTCAGAGGAAGACTCATCAATTAAGACTTTTTCAGACAAATTCCCTCACTGACAGAAAAATTGCTGTGTGAAAGCCATAGTCAAAAAACACATTCCTGATGATACTAAAGTTCAAACCTCATACGTGAATATGTGTGTTTGATCTCTTTAAAGCCAAAATTTTCATTCCCAAGTTTGTAATGTTTCACTTTTGTTGATTTTGTGTCTTGTTACCTCCAACTAGGTTGAAAAAATCTTGAGGACAGGACAGTATCACGGTGTATTGTGTTTTTCTTCTTTCCTTCTCTCTTTCCTCCCTCCCTCCATTTTAGGATCTCTTCAACTAACACACCTACATTTTTAGCATATAACAGCCATAACAGGTAATCAATGTCATTTTTCATACTAGTCTATAATCTTGAGAGGAGGAATTGTCTATGTTGGTCATCATTAAAGCCTCAGTGTCCAGCACCAGGATATGATAGGTGCTCACTAAATTTTCTGAATAAATAAATTAATAAGTGAATTTTGTTGGTTAGTTGATTGATTCACTGATTGTCTTAGTCCTGTTTAAAAGACCCATACTAAAACCTCTAGAAACCCTAGAGAGCTCCAAAGCAGTGTATACTAAATATAAGAATGGATGGTTTTATTTTGAGTGAAGACAAATTTCTGGCTCAGTTGAAAAATTAAATTAAGAAGTTTGGGTATGACTACCTTCTGGCCTAACTATTTGTACAGAACTTTCCTGGAGAGAGCTAGAAGCATTGTCACATAGATGGGAAAACTCTTTAACCTGTTTGGGTTCTACCCTGAGACTCTCCCTTTCACAACACTTATCTTGGCAAAGAGCTTGTTGTACTGGTCCCCATGTGTCCCTGGCCACGTAGATATGGCATAAAACTGTGTATGTTCTTAACTTAGATGGAACCTACTGTCAAAATGAGCTCTTATAAGAACCAAATAGAATTGTTTTCTGATAGCATCACTTATGTGTCAAGTGAATATATTCTATTATTTTATTTTACTATTATTTTTCTGAGGTCAATGAGTTTCTAACAAAAGTTAGCTGAACTAATATGTTAAATTATTTAAAAAATATATAATATGATGAACTCCATGAGACTCTGGCATTACAATCATTTCTTATGTGGATTTTAAAGGCCATTTAGCATGTGTTTATGTTTAGTTCATCAGTTTTGAAAGGCTTTTTCGAGATTCTTTTCTTCAAGCATCAAAGTCTTTTTACATAAAGTAACACTTATGCATTTATTTACCTTAAAAATAGTGTTTGCTAAGAGTAAAAAAACAAAGAAAAATCTGTAAAATATCTCCTAATGATCTCATAGGGGTAAACCAGAGGTCATTTATGTAAATTCGACTAAAGTTTATAACTCTGCATTGGGCTCTTTTAAAAAAATTTATCATTTATAGGATACAGTTAGGGACATAGGTTAAACTCATGTTATTATGTTGAATTCTTTAGCTGTGGCCTATAGAATGGCGTTCAAGTTCCTCACTTTTAAAATCTGGGCTCTTTAAGAAGGAGTCTAAACCTATGTTTGGAAATTTATTTCTCATGACTCTCGCTCATATCCTTTTCATTTTATCCAAATAATTTACTCTCCGTGAATATGCTTTCGATCATGCTATTTCCCCTGCCTAGGGCTTTGTACTATTCTTTTCTTTTCCTTTTTCCTGAATCTGGAAATACTCTTACCTTTTCCAGCTTCTCTTTTGCTGTATGAGCCTTTTAACCTTTATTCTGTTCCTTGTATATATCTTATCATCCCTACTAAACTGTAATGAGTCTCTTTGGAAGGTGCATGTCTGGTTCTTATCTAAGTATCCCAGAACCCAGCACAGCATCCTGTACTTAGTAGGTTCTCATTTAATGTTTTAAAAAGTTAGAATTATGTCATGTTATATTCAGGAAGCATCCAGGGAGTTGCCTGACCCTGAGGATTCTGAGCTGGAATAATAACACAAATTTATATACTCCCAATATCCAAAATCCAAACTATAGTTAGCTCTGAATTAGTGAGATAGTTTCATCACTGACCAGTTTGCTTTTTGGAGGAGTTTGGTGGCAGAAAGACCTGAGTTAGCTTTATGGCCTTGTGAAAGTTACTAAAGCCTTAGTCTTATCATCTGTAAAATGGAAAACTAGAGTTCCTACCTGACAGTGTTGCTGTGGGGACCAAATGAATATGTAAAGACACTTTCACAGTGTCTGGCTTTGCAAACACTCAATAAAAGTCAAATAGTCAAAACAAAATAACAGTTCAATCTGGTCCCTGGGGAGACACCAGTGTCTCTGGGGTTTCCACATCAGAATCTGAAAATTGACTAGAGTTTTCATGGATAAAATTCAGAGCTTCATGGGTTATTATTACTTTGCTTTGGGTTGGAGATCAATCTGATGACCAGCTCTGCTTTTCACTTTGATGTTATTTTTTATCCCCTCTTTAGGGTCAGTGAGCCAGGAAATAGCTGTGGTCTTCCTTAAACAAGCACACAAACCTCTCTGGTCTGGTGCTGTCTGATGGATGGGATCATAGGACTCTGACCTACTTATTCTCCCAACTCTGCTCACGAGAACTCAAGGGACATGGAGAACTCTTCCTGACAAAGGACCACATACTTCTAAGGGATGCTGAAATGTTCAGATGCTGTTCATTTTCATGAAGCACTGTTAAATAACAATCACTAGATCTAATATATGATTCATATGGACAAATATGGCTTATTTGATGTTATTTCTATTTTGTAATGTTATTTATTATGCTAATGAAATGTACTTTGTTACAGTTTATATTCTAGGTAAATAATATAATTTATTATTATTTATTCTTATATTTGTGAGAGATGAGTCATTATTCGACTCACTTTTCCAAAGATGAAACAGATTCTTAGTAGTGAAATAACTTTTTGTGTGAGAAAAACTTCTTATTGCAGGATTACAACTATGAGCATTCTCAGTTGAAGGACCATTTGGATACCCAAATCTTTAAGCCAACTCTTTTTTTGATAAACTAGATCTGGAGCATGGATGAGAGGCTGTTACTACCGCAGTGTGGCAGTAAGAGAGAATTTTAACTTTGAGTGACATTTACTTTTTATGTACTTAACATTTTCATAACAAATTCTCTAAACTCTACAGAAAAAAAGTGCTGAAATGTGAATGATCTGAATGAGTCATGCTGTGCTCAAGGGAATTAAGTCATCCTTATATCTGTGGGTTATTGAACCCAAGCATTTGATTTATTTCCTGTCATCTGTTTTGTAGATTGTATATTGGAGTGAATAAGGGGGTGAGTAAATTTCCATAACACGCTAGAATTGGAAAGAATATTAGGGATCATCCCCAATACAAGAATCCCCACTGAACTATTTCTGACAGATGGACCTGAGCTGCATTTTGCATATTTTTTATAAATTTGGTCTATTGTTTTCAAAAGGTATGAATTGTTAGAAGGTTCTTTTTCTTATTTCTTTCCTTCTCTTTCTCTACCTTTTCTTCTTTTTCCTTCTTCTGTTGTTAAGTAGAAGTTCAATTTATTTATACTTCTACTCACTGGTCCTCCAAAGCTATGTAAATGATCCAGATCTTTCTTCCAGATATTAGTCCTTTTTGTGATGGATGCCAACTCTCATGCTAGACCCAGTGAGTCTGTTGTCAGGGATAAACACCTTGGTTTCATCAGTCATTCCTTAAGGACAGGTTTGTAGGCCCTTCACTCTCCTGGGACACCAGTCTGGGTGAGCTCTAGTTAATCAATGTCACTCTCAACACTTGGAATCCACACTGGAAGTAATGTTGTGGACAATGAACTTTGCCTTTCAAGTCCTAAGCACTATATTCTGTTAACTAGTAATAGAACTATTGAACACCAAATGTCTACAAATTTTACATTTGCATCACTTCCATCATAGCAATGGTCCATATTGCTATGGCAACTGACCTATGGATCTTTTCTTTAAAAAAATAACTATTCTTATAACAGATATAGGATACTGTTATTGTAGAAACTTTAGAAAATATAGATAGGAAAATAGGAAAAAAATGAATTAAGTCCTTCATGCTTTAAAAACATATATCCTTAAATATATATACGCAATATTTGTTTATATGTTTTACAAAAGTGAATAATATCAGACACAATTTCTACTACAGGGAAAAAGAGCTTTTCTGATACTAACATATCTGCTCAGTTCCTTGTTGTTCTCATGGCTCTGGCAGCCACAGCCACTGGAGATTCACCTGCCACTCCTCCATAGGCCAATGCTGGCCAGCCTGGCTGGACTTCCTCCTGAAACTTGGCATTCTATCTTTAATACAATGTTCTGGCTGCCTGAATTTCTACAGATAACCTTACCTACTTGATGTGAAATTTTATTCTCATGTTCTTTTTAAAGTTAGATTTATATCTCTGGGAACAAGAACTGTCCACTATCATATTTCAGAAATTAATATGGTATCTGTATTATAGATTTTCTGAAATATCCCTAATAATTTAAGAAACAAACAATTAAGTGTAACTTATTTTAAAAAATCTTCATAGATATTTTTGTATCAATTGATTAAAAAATAGGCAAAATTCTTTGTTAGTCTTTCCAACAGGCTAAGACTAATTTGTCAGGCTAATTAAAGTACAAACCAAAGCCTGTCATTCTTTAGTTTCACACCCCTCAGTAACATCCATCACCCTCAGGGCAAAATGCACACTGCTTAGTGCCCTCTTCAGTTCCATGTCCCAGAAACTCTGCCTTGTTCTTTGTGTCCAGTCACCCCACACTCCCTTTATCTCTTGTCATTCTCCCCTGTGTACCTCTGCTCATTTCCTCTGCCTGGGTGCTCTGCTCCCTTTTCTCTACCAATTACTTAACCTTTAAGATTTGGTTCAGGTATCACCACCTCCAGGAAGTCTTCTCTGGTTTTTCTCTTACTCCAGGCCAAATGGACCAAATGATGAGTGTCTATTGAGACTGAACTGAGCACACACTCTGCTGGGTTGACTGGGCCGTGTCAGCTTTCTTTTTCCACCATGATAATACAATTATGTTAAGGAAAGCCACAGGTAAGTAAAGTGACTATTAATTAGAAAAGGAGCATCCAGAGGTAAGGTCTGGGAAAGAATTTTGGAGAGGTTTGAGCAGCAGACAAATGAAATCATGAGGGAAGGAGTATTGATTATATGTATAAATAGGATAAAACAGTCCTCTCAGATTAGGGTAAAACAGTCCTCTGAGTTGTGGTCAGTGTAGCCAATAAACGGAATATGTTTATGTTACACTGCCTCACATGCCCTGTGTGATGCCACTGTGCCTGGCGGGGAATCTGGAAGAAGGGGCAGAGGATCAGCAACACTAAGGCCTGGCTGTGACTCTCCTAGAAGAGTGGGGTTCCTGGAGGCCCAGCTCAGAACATAATGGGTAACCAGCTCATATTGGTTTTCAAATGTCTCTTTCCTAAATATGTCACTGTCATTCTAAATATGTCACAACAGGCATTCTTTCTCTTAAGTTCTTTCTTGGGCTCTGCTTTGTTGCTAGACCCCTTCTCATGTCCTGTGCTGATTTTCTCTCCTTTGATCCTTTAAGTTTGGACACTTAACATCTTCATTCCCTTCTTGCCCTTTCTAGCTTGCTGTGAAAAGCTCAAAATCCCTCTGTCTGTACCTTTACATAACCAGAAAAGATCATTTATAAGCTTTCCTAAAAAAAGAGTTTTGCTGTTAACTTGTACAGCTACTTCATAGGCAATTGTAATTTATTTCTAAAAGCACTTTTTCCGGGGCCCAGTAGAGTGTTTCCAGGGATGAGGTGTAGAGAGAAATGGGGGAGAACTCTGGTGTAGAAGAAAGAATCTTGGCCTGCGATTCAGAAGACATTGATTTAAATGCCCATTTAACTGTTTGCTGCTGTGTGACCTTCCTTAGTGTGCCTCTTAATCACTCTAAGCTATAGTTTCCTTATACTGGTATAAAGTGGGAATAACAATAACTGTTGTTAAAAGGATTAAAGAAGACAATAAATGTTAAGGTGACTAGGACAGGGACTGGCTCAGAGTAGGTGTTCAAAATGTGTGTGAGCGTGTGTGTGTTTTAAAGATACTTCTAATTTCTGTGGTATTATTAGTCATTAATGTGGTAAAGGTCTTATTTATTTTTTCTTCTTTGGGTTTCATAGTCTCACCCCAGCCAACAATTGACATTATCCAGCTTTCTAAATATTGGCAATCTAATTGTTTAAAGTTATATTTCACTGTTGTTGTTTTTTTAATTTTTTAAAATTTATTTTGCAATTATTGTTAACATAAAATTTTATATTGTTTTCTGGTGTATATCACAGTGATTAGATGTTCATATATCTTACAAAGTGATCAACCCAATAAATTTAGTACCCACCTGGCACCATACCTAGTTATTACAATATTACTGATTATATTCCCTGTTTTGTACTTTATATCTCTGTGACTATTTTTATAACTGGCAATTTGTATTTCTTAATCCCTTTCACTTTTTCATCCATTCTCCCAACCCCCTTCTATGTGGCAACCATCAATTTGTTCTTTGTATCTATGAGTTTGTTTTGTTTTGTTTGTTCATTTATTTTGTTTTTTGGACTCCACATATAAGTGAAACCATGTGGTATTTGCCTTTCTCTGACTTATTTCACTTAGCGTAATACTCTCTAGGTCCATCCATGTTGTTGCAAAGGACAAGCTTTCATTCTTATGGCTGAGAAATATTCTGTTTTATATATGTACCATATCTTCTTCTATTCATCTGTTGGTGAATGCTTATGTTGCTTCCATATCTTGGGTACTTATAAATAATGCTGCAGTGAACATAAGGATGCATATATCTTTTTGAATTAGTGTTTTGGATTTATTTGGATAAATACCCAGAACTGCAATTGCATTTTTAATTTTTAATTTTTTGGGGAACCTCCATACTGTTTTCCGTAATGGCTGTACCAATTTGCAATCCCACGAACAGTGCACCAGGGCTCCCTTTTCTCCATATCCTTGCCAGCATTTTTTTTTGTTGTTGTTGATTTATTGATGATAGCCATTCTGACAGCTGTGAGGTGATATCTCATTGTGGTTTTAATTTGCATCTCTGATGATTAGTGATCTTGAGCATCTTTTCATATGTTTATTGGCCATTTGTATTTCCTCTTTGGAGAAGTATCTATTCAGGTCTTTTGCCCATTTTTTAATTGGATTGATGTGTTGTTGTTGTTGTTGTTGTTGAGTTGTATATTTTGGATATTAACCTCTTATCAGATGTATCATTAGAGAATATCTTCTCCCAATCAGTAGGTTGTCTTTTTGTTTTGGTGATTGTTTTCTTTGCTGTACAAAAACTTTTTAGTTTGATGTAGTCCTATTTGTTTATTTTTTCTTTCATTTCCCTTGTCTGGGGAGATATATCTGAAAAGAAATTACTGTTAGTAATATCAGATTGTAATTACTATCTATGTTTTCTTCCAGAAGTTTTATGGTTTCAGGTCTTACATTTAAGTCTTTAATCAATTTTGAGTCTATTCTTGTATATAGTGTAAGAAGGTGGTCTAGTTTTTTTTTTTTTGCATGTATCTGTCCAATTTTCCCAACACCATTTATTGAAGAGACTGTCTTTACTCCATTGTATGTTCTTACCTCCTTTGTCATATATTAAATGAGGTGTGGATTTATTTCCAGACTCTCTATTCTGTTCCATTGATCAATGTATCTGTTTTTATGCCAGTGCCATGCTGTTTTGATTACTGTAGGCTTGTACTATAGTTTGATATTAGGTAGTGTGATACTGCCACCTTTGTTCTTTCTCAAGATTGCCGTAGCTATTCAGGGTCTTTTATGGTTCCATATAAATTTTAGGATTATTTGTTCTAGCTCTCTGAAAAATGCCATTGGTATTTTGACAGAGATTGTGTTGAATCCGTAGATTGCTTTGAGTAGTATGGCAATTTTAATGATGTTGATTCTTCCTACCCATGAGCACGGTATATGCTTCCATTTATTTGTATCTTCTTCAATTTCTTTTTTCAATGATTTATAATTTTCTGAGAACGGTTTTTTTTATCTCCTTGGTTAATTTGATTCCTAGGTATTTTATAGTTTTCGATGCAATTGTAAATGGGATGTTTTCTTAATTTCTCTTTCTGAAAGTTCATCATTGGTGTATAAAATTGCCACTGACTTCTGAATATTTATTTTCCAACCTGCTACTTTACTGAATTCATTGATCAGTTCTAACAGTTCTTTTGGTGGAATCCTTAGAGTTCTCTCTGTATAGTATCATGTCATCAGCAAATAGTGAGAGTTTTACTTCTTTGTTTCCAATTTGGATGCCTTTTATTTCTCTTTCTTGTCTTATTGCTGTGGCTAAGACTTCCAATACAATGTTGAAGAGGAGTGGTGAATGTGGACATTCTTGTCTTGTTCCTGATCTTAAGGAAAATGCTTTTAGCCTTTCCCCATTGAACATGATGTTAGCTGTAGATTTATCATATATGGCCTTTATTATGTTGAGGTATGTCCCCTCTATTCTCACTTTGCTGAGTTTTTATCATAAATGGATGCTGGATTTTGTTGAATGCTTTTTCTGCATCTATTGATATGATTGTATGGTTTTTACCTTTCGATATGTGAATGTGGTGTATTATATTAATTGATTTGCGGATATTATATCAACCTTGCATCCTAGGAATAAATCCAACTTGATCATTTGTGTGATATTTTTAATGTATTGCTGATTCTGTTTTCTAATATTTTGTTGAGGATTTTTACATCAATGTCCATAAGAGATATCAGCTTATAGTTTGCTTTTTTGGTAATGTCTTTGTCTGTTTTGGAATCAAGATAACGGAGGCTTCATAAATGGAATTAGCGAGCCTTTCCTCTTCTTGAATTTTTTGGAATAGTTTGAGAAGAATAGGTCTTAATTCTTCTTTGAATGTTTGGTAAAATTCACCTATGAAGTCATCTGGTCCAGAACTTTTGTTTCTTGGGAGGTTTTTGATTACTGATTCTATTTCATTAGTGGTAACCAACCAGTTCAGATTTTCTGTTTTTTCTTGACTCGGTCTTAGGAGATTGTTTCTAGGACAATTTTTTCCAGATTGTCCAATTTGTTGGCATATAATTTCTCATAGTATTTCCTTATGATTCTTTGTATTTCTGTAGAGTCCGTAGTTATTTCTCTGCTTCCATTTCTGATTTTACTTATTTGAGTCCTCTCTTTTCCACTGCTTTTAATTGCTCAGGGCTACCCAGTGGGAACTACAAAGTGATCCGCAGATGGTTGTAGCCTACGTTGGATCTCTAGGTAAGTGGACGAGATAATGCTGTAAGCAATGGTCCAGTTATTCCCCGTCCCTGACCTAAGGCTATTGTTTGGCAGAGGGACCAGTGTTCTTCACGGTATGACATTGTCTGTCAGTTGCCCATAAGTCTCTGAAACTAGATGAGCTTCTGGGTTATATGCATGTCGAGTGGTGCAGGGACCCTGGGAGTCTCCTGGGTCTATTGAGTAAATTTTGCCCTGCCACTGCAGTGTCAGTTTACATGCCAGTGCTGTCTCCATGGCTCCCGGTACAAGTTTCCAATCATAGCAAGTTCAGCTGCTTCCCACCTTGGGCCTGAATGCACCACCCCAGGGCAAGGGCAGCTGCCTCTCAATATGCGGTGGGCATATTATGTATTTGTGTATTGGATGGGGCAGAAGCTCAGGTAGTCAAGGGCCATCAGGCCAGTACAGACCTCTGCAATCCCCTCAAGAGATATTGCAGCTTGTACAGGCAGCAGTGGTCTGCCCACAACTGTTTTCCTTGAAATGTGCTCACTGAGCTAGCCGAGGTCTGTTGCCTGCGCTAACTGTACAACTCCAGAGCCAAGTGGGGCATGGGAGGCTGCCTATCAATGGGCTGCAGATTCTCTGTGGCTCGGGTGAAGCAGGATCTCAGGGAGACAAGGGCAATCAGGCCAATATAGCTTCAGTTTTGCTGCAACTTCTGTGCCCATGAGGTTCGCACTATAGTCACAGATCACAGTGAGACCAGCTGCCATCTGGGTGGTCCCACAGACCCCTGTGCTCCCCGGACACAATATTGCAACTCTTGCAGGCAGCAGAGGTCTGCCTGCAACTGATTTCCCTGCCGTGCCTGCCCTGTGCTCGCCAAAGTTTGTTGCCTCTGTGGATTGAGAGACTTGGGAGAAGGGGAGGTAGAGGCAGGGTGGTGGCGGTTGACTGTAAATGGGCCACCTGGGCAATTTGTGGATTGGGTGGGGTGGGGTCTTAGGGAGACAGTGGCCCTCAGATCAATACAGCCTCAGTCTTGCTGCAACTTTGATAACCACTCGCACATTCCCACAGAAGGCCCAGATCACAGCAAGACCAGCTGCTGTCTGAGACTGGCCCATAGATCCCTGAGATCTGCCCAAGTTCATGTTGGCAGCAGTGATCTTCCTGAAACTGTCTCTGAAATGTGCTCTCACAGCTGTGAATGTTTGGCCCTGAATCGGTGCAGGGCATGGCAGCCATCCAGAAACAAAAGCCCTGGGTAATCTGCAGATTGGGTGAGGTGGGCTGATCTCCTCAGGCAAGTGCTTCCTAATGGCCCTGTGGGAGAGGTCTGCACAGTCAAGCTGGCAATCTGGGTTTGTAGATTGCCCTTTAGAGGGGCCAGGCACAATGTTGGCTGCTTGTCTAGACCTTGTTCTGGCATCAGGTAATGCAGACTTTCTCAGTATGGATCCTGTGTGAGTGAGCCTCTTACCCACCACTGGTGTCCCAGGTGAGTGTCTGCAGGTCAGAAAGCCTGTGCATGGGTTCTTCAAAGGGAGTCTAGTGTTTCAGTCTCCTTCTGGCTCACCCAGATGGCCAGAATCCCCTCTTGTTTTTACAGTCAGAGTTATTGGAATCTCCTCTTCCCTGGACTGAGACCATGGGCTGGGACCCTGGGATGGGGGGCCTCCAAATGAGATGAGGGCCACCCCCTCCTTCAGGAGTGTCTCTACAGCCATATTTTCCATCCTGGTGATCCTCCACCACCTGTGGATGCGGGTCCAGCCTAATTCGCGATTTTGCCTCTCCTACCGGCTTCGATGTGGCTCCTTCTTTATATTATCAGACGTATGTGTTATAATCAGCTGGCCTTCAGGTGATTCTCCATGTTGATTGTTTTGTAATTTAGTTGTCATTTTAGTGTGGACCTTGCAGGAGGCAAACACTGCTTTTAGCTAGTCTGCCATCTTCCTCCTTTGAGTACAGGTATTTTACTTCCTTGGTTAAATTTTTTTCTAGATATTTTATTCTTTTTGATGCAATTGTAAATGTAATTTAAAAATTTTCTCTTTCTCATATTCTGTTATTGGTGTATAAAAGTGCAACTGATTTCTGAGTATTAATTTTGTGTCCTGCTACTTTATTGAATTCATTTATATTTTATTTGGTAGAATCTTTAGGGTTCTTTCTATATAGTATCCTGTCATCTACAAATAATGACAATTTTACCTCTTCCTTTCCAATTTAGATGCTTTTTATTTTTTTTCTTGTTTGATTGCTGTGACTAGGATTACTAATACTATGTTGAATAAAAGTGGTGACAGTGGATATCTTTGTCTTTTTCCTGATTATGAAGAAAAAGTTTTTATTTCACTGTTGTCTTAATGTCCATTTCTCTGATTATTCATGGATTTAAGTGTCTAATCATAACTTGTTATTCTTCCGGGTTTCTGTCAGTGCTGAGCTAATCAAGAAGGGAAGGTTTGATGGTGAGATGCCCAGTTGAAAGAATGCACAAAAGGCTGACATGAGAATGAAACGGCAGGCACCAACTTTATTGTGGGGAGCACAATATTGCGTGCACTTCTCCTGCTCCCCTTCTTGTGCTCCCCTTCCGCTTTCAAGGGGCCCTCATGGCTCCATACATATCAAAGTACAATTGTGGCATTCAGCCACACATGTGTGATACAATAAGCTGAAGTATGTTTACATATTTTAGGTGCAGGCACCCTACTACACTAATGTAACATTCTAAATCTGGGGTCCTATTCTTAGCCATAAGCCTGGATCATAGCCAGACCTGGGACCAGCCAGGCCTGGGACCCACAGTTTCTTTTCCTATAAGTTGTATTTTTTTTTAATCCATTGCCTATTTTTCCCTTGAGATTGCTCTCTTTTTATTTTGGATTTAGAAATTTCTTAGGCATTCTAAATATTAATCCAGAACTGATAAGGCTTTGTATATATCTTCTGCTACTCTGTCAGTGCTCTATTCATCGTAACCATTTTTGAACTGAAAATGTTAGTTTTTTATACTATAAAGTTTATATAATTGTCATGAAGCTTCAAAAATCCTTAGATTCCATTATGTATATGATTCATTTAAATTACATTAATTGTACAGGTTTTTTAATGAAGCAGAGAGCTTGTGTTTTCAATTTTCATAAGTAGAGACCATGATCAAAATATTTACATGTGTATTACATATTTTATTAACATTCATAAAATAATTCATTTACTCAGTACATAATATTGGCATCTTTACATGAGAGAAAAAAGACAAATCCAATTTTTCAGGTTAGGTTTCTTTAAGAGTATTTATATGAACTTTAGAAAGTTATTTTAGCCCTAGTTTGGTAACATTTTTCAGGAAATAAAATATTTAAACTATTTTTAACTGTAATTAATGATACTCAGAAAGTGGTTTTTAAACCAAGATTTGTGTTGTATTTACAAGTCCAGACTCCAGAGTCTAACTACCTCACTTCAATCTAAAGGTACTTGGGTAAGCAACATTAACATTCTGCACCTTAGTTTACTCCGCTGTAGAATAGGAGCAACATTTCATAGTAAGGATTTATTTATTTATTTAAAACCGCAAAAATTTATGTATGTATGTATGTATGTATGTATGTATTTATTTATTTAATTATGATGACATTGGTTAATGAAATCTAGTAAGTTTCAGGTGTACAATTCAACAGCAAGGTGTGTGTGTGTGTGTGTGTGTGTGTGTGTGTGTGTGTAGTATTGTATGTTCACCGCCTATAGTTAGATTTCTTTCTCTCACCACATATTTGACCCCCTTTACCCCTCTACCGCTGGTAACTTTACCACTAGTCTATTGTCCATGTCCATGAGTCTCTGTTTGTCCTGTTTGTTGTTTTTAAGTTTATATCCCACATATAAGTGATATCATGTGGTTTTGAAAAGCTTAATTTTGATGAAGCTTAATTAGTTGTTGTTTTGCTTCTTGGTTTGTGCATTTGCCATTTGTTTAAGAAGTCCTTTCTCATCCTTAAGTCATGAAGTTATTTTACATTTTCTTCTATTAGCCTTTATAGCATTTAGATAATTGGTATGGAATGGATGTTTCTGTCTCCCCATATATTGAAATTCGAATCCCCAATGTGCTAGTATTTAGAAGGTAATTAAGTCATGAAGTTGGAGCCCTGATGAATGGAAATTAATGCCCTCCTAAGAAGAGACACTAGAGAGCTTGCTTCTTTTCTTTCTCTTCTCTGCCATATGAGGACACAATGAAGAGATGGCCACATGCAAACCAGGAATCAAGAACTCACCAGATACCATTTCTGCTGGCACCTTGATTTTGGACTTCCAGGCTCCAGAACTGTGAGAAATAGATGTTTGTCGATAAGCCACTCAGTCTGTGTCATTCTGTTATAGCAGCCTGAACTAAGAGAATAATTGATCCATTTAGAGTTTGTATAGGGCTTTGCATGTGGTACTGGGCAGGGATCTAGTTTTATTTTCTTCTTTATTATTATTAATTTTTGTATTTCTAGAACTTAATTGGTATACAGTAGTGGTCAGAAAAGTCTGTTGAATGAAGGAATTGAGGTTTCCTCAGAGTTAGGGAAAAGAAGTGTATGTGTTTCTGAGGTGTATGTGTGTGAGAGAGTGAGTGTGGTATATATGTGTGAGTGTGTGATATGTGTGTGTGTGTGAGTATGTGATATGTGTGTGATGTGTGTGAGAGCAAGTGTGTGAGGCATGTGTTTGTCTGTGCATGTGTGTAAATCCTGTGAATGATATTTTCATCCATCTGAAAAAGAGCATGGTTAGAACTGGTGGGTAGAATTCCTCCTCCTTGCCCCAGCTCAAATGTTGACTTAGAGTGTGTGTGTGGGAGGGTGGAGGAAAATGGGAGGGTAGATTTAAGAAAATGCTGATCTATTGTTTGAAATTTAGTAAAAAAATGTTTTTCAATTCAGTTTTATTTGAATCAGGATGTGATAGAGTCAAGAGTGATGTTAAAAATATCTAAGAGCTGGTACTGCGTGGGCAATGACCAATCAGAATGAATGCTTTTGATATGTTATACTGGTGTGTTTTGGCTGGATGTTAACCATGGAAACGGTAGTTGCTAGATATTATTAAATGATGATATTTATAAAGGGCTTTGTGAAATAAAGATTTATACAAATGCTAGGCAATACTATTATTAGCTCTTCTTGCCACTTAGAAATCTAATTAAAAATTCTTACTTTTTTTCTATATAATATTGATTTTGTTTGCTACAATATAGCTCTATAAACCAGTGGTTGAAAGAAGTCAGCCAATTAAAAAAATTTCCTTTGGCTTTCCTTAAAAATTCCCTGTCTCTCATAATTACCTGACATCAGGGTTAACCAGCTCCCAAAAATGCTACCCGTTCTTTGACCTATGACCCTCTTCGAGTTGCAGTCAGCCAAGTTTGAGGGCATCTTTGAGTTCTCCAGTCCAATTTCTGAGTATTTTTCAATTTGTAGCCAGATTTAGAGAAACCAGTTCCAGTAGGTGGAGCTCTTTCGTAATGTTTGTTCAATTTCCACCAAGGTGGGACTCGCTTCTTTTTCACTTTTCTTCACTGGCTTAGTCATAACAGTACAGATACTTACGACAGCATCTGAAATTAGCATCAAATATAGGTTATGTGTTTCTGTAAAATGAGTTTTTTCCCCCAAGACGTTTAATAGAACAGCCATGGTTAATTTCCTTTTGAGATTTGATCAAACACTGTAGTTTTTTTCCTTTGATTATCTGCATCAAAGACCCAATATACTTACCTTTTATTATGATGCTATGTCCAAGTCCAAGATCAAATACTCCATCTTTTGATCTGAATTCTAGTCATGCATATCAATGACTTGGCTCTTGTATTGTATGGTCTGTGTTGTCACATACATCTTGTATAGTAACAATTTTTAGTGTGGGCCTTAGAAGCTGCAAATCATAAATATGCAGATAGCATGAGAGTTCTTTCTGGTCTGAATAATCCATTTAGTGCTATGTCTACAGGCCTCTTTATCGACTTGGAAATATGCACAGGAAACAGAATTAAAAGGAAGAATTGTTTAGAGGTCGTTACTTTAGAGGCAATAGGCTGAGTTGTAAAATGGACATCCATGAAATAATGAACCAATTCCAAGGCTTAGCAAGATTTTAATTTGAAAAAGTTAGTGATGTATTTACTTTCGGAAATATCATTCTATCTCTATAGTTTCGAGTATAGCTTAGACTAATTCATTAGAAAACTTTAAAAAATCAAAACCTACATATGAAAATCTATAGAAAAATTATGATATTGTTTCTTCAGTGACACTTCAGAAGTTTTGTGCAGGAATAAAAAAGTTATAACTGAAGTGTCCAAAAGCTGTGCTCACAGAAGTGAGAGCAGAAAACACAGCACATCCTTTTTTCATTTGTCCTGTTTTATCCACTCCCTCCTTCTGCTGTTTGACTGTGGCCAATACTGAAAGTATATCTAAGGTATGTGGTATTATTCTACTCTTAGTGGTGAAACACGATGAGCAGACAGTAGCAATGCAATAGTGGGGTGTAGTGGACCAGGTACATCGGGCTATTTTTTCAGATGTCAAAGAGATGTTTAAGGACATTGAAGATAAGGAGGAGTAGCTGCTGTTATAATCCCCTGAGATTTCTAGGCATTAGACAGGAAGACTGGAGATCGCCCTGATAACTGCATTGCTACTGTCTAGTCTTCATGCTTCAAGGCTCATAATAAGAAATACAAGTAAACTTAATTCAGTAGATAGTTTCTAAGCATGCAATAAACAGTGTTGGTAATAAGACACAGGGATTTGCAAAAAACACTGATTTTGCCTTTATGAAGAGTGCATAAATGAATGATTATAATTGTGACATATTATAATAAGTGTTATAAAAAGATATGTATATATAAAGTACACATCGTTCATTTTCTTGACTCATTTTTCTCGTATGCTCTCCCACACTTAATAAGCATCTATAATGTTCCAACCAATACATCCGAGACTTTTCATATATTTTTCAAATAATTTAATCTTCACAACAAACTATCAGGAAGAAATTATTATCCATAGTTTATAGATGAGGTTAGTTAGGAGCAGTTAAAAAAGTGATGTTTCATTGACCACATTTTATTATTTGTAATGTTCTTTTCCAGTGTCACATAATGAGATCTAGAAAGTCAGAGGCTTGAGTTAATATACTCAAGTATAGTAAGAACTGCCCCCGAATTTGGTTCTCTAATCCTCGTGAACTTCTTTAATGTAAAATGTCTATTTCCTTTAGTGTATTTTCAGAAGATCTTTAGTAAACATATTCGAAACCAGTGACCTCCTATTTCCTTATAGATATTGCAAGGATGTCACTACATTTGAGTGGCAAGGGAGGCTGCAAAAATTCCTCAGCAGAAAGTTTTCTCTCCTTTCCTGCTTAGCCTGAAACTGCTGCAGCCACAGACAATCCTGTCTGTGGGAGTTCCAGCTGAGGGTCCTGCCTGATGATTCATTGATGCTTGTTCTCTGTGACAGCAGCTCAGTGGTGAGTGATGGTGGCACTGTTTGATCATGCTTTTTCTGGAAACCTCTGTGGACTATAACAGCAGCTACTCTTCATTATTTCCCATTTCTTTCAATATCACCTTAGTGCCTCAGCAGGCAGCCTTCAGCACCACCAGTGGAGGACAGCTCCCAGCACATTCATTATTGAGTACTTCAGAGGCAGATTTGTGAAGGAAGATGGGTTCACCAGGTAGGTGAGCCTGGGTAACAGATCTATTCTGCGGTTTCTGTCTAGCAGTTTTGAACCTCTGACGCCATGTGTAGGTCTTCAGATTTCCTTGGTTCAGAGTGAGATCATTTGCTCCTTATAAAGTGCCTACAATTTCCCATAGGCAATGTCTGAGTTACAGTTCTTCATATGCCTCCTCAGTTGGGGGGTAGCTTTAGGGAATCTTATATTTCTCCAAACTGTGTACACAGAATAAAGCTTCAGTAGGGTTCTTGGGTCAAGTAGATGGAAGCGGTCACTTTTCGGGTCTTGGTGTGTGACTCCCAAGGTGTCTGCTCTTACTGACTTAGAGAACAAGAATAGAAAATAGCTTTCTTCTGTCATAACTCTGGTTTTTCCTCCTGTCTCTTATCTCTCTCACTCACCAGCACAAAGGTTAGAAAGAGATGACGTTTTCTTAGGGATTTAGCTGTAGCGTCCTTGTTTAGTTCACCTCCTCTTCATTCCTGGGGAGGACCTTCTTTTTCTATCTTAGTTTAACTTAGAAAATTCACTTTCATATTATTATTTGCTTACATAGTATTGTTAGAACCAACCTAGTACACAGTTGGTAACTGTTTAACTATTTCATGTTGAGAAATCCCACAAAGTAAAAGTTTGTAGTTTCACCCAGTGTTAGCTGTAGATCGCTATATAATTAGATTTTGTAAAGTCAAACAGATAGGTAGCTGTATGTGGTGTTGCAAAAGAACAGTGTTTGTTCTGAGGCAATTCCACTATTCAATTTCTATGGGCCAGTAAAGCCCAGGACTATTTGAGGCAGAAGAAGAGTCCTCACAAACAGTCTTTCCAAGAGTCTCATGAGCCTGACACTCTGTAGCTCTAGAACCTGTTATCTGAATTTGGTTTTGAATTAATATTCAAGTCAAAGAGGTAAGTGCCTCTGTTCAGAGGCATGAAACAGACCTTAGGAGATGAGGAGTTGTGTTTGCCTGAGAAAAAGGTGACCTTAATAGGTTCAACTGTATTCACACATTTGGACTATTGTATAGTTAAGTTTCCTTATTGGTTAAGTATAGAGAGTTAGTGCCCCCAGGGAGCTTTGGGAGAGAACCAAATGCAGACTTCTGCTCTGTTAGTGCCACAGTTGTTAAACCTTTTATTTTATTAAAAATTCACGGGAATTTTTGAATTCTGCTGTATAATATATCCTTGTTGTTTTACAATAAAAATAGTGTTTAATTTACCCACCTAGGACAATTGATACTCCAGATGTTGTGCTTATCTTGGGGTTTTGCACATTCCTTGGCACACCAGACACACAAACACAATTTGAGAGTGTAATCTTAGGCCAATCCTGGGCGACACCATTGGTCTAAGCCTCTGGGGAGAATACCAAAACTGCGTGGTTCCTAGGAGCCACCTAGCTCACTTTCTCACCCCACAGTTGGACCATATGACAATAATAGCACATGTCTGGTTCCTGAGCTTAGTTACAAACCATTTATTCTGGCCAATCTCAAACTTCACTCATTGACTTGCTGTCATTGCTGCTGGTTTTTGCTGAGTTATTTGTCTCCCTGGTTTTGTCCTTGCCTCTGTCTTCTCTCCTGGGGTTAATTTAAGACTGCTTCCAAAGCTTGATCTTTACACTTTTCTCTCTGACTTGTTTTAGTATTTCCTTAGCACACTATTCCTTGGCCACCTGGACAGTCCATCTCTGACCCAGAATATGCCCATTTCAGTACAGCTCACTCCCAGGAACATCTCTTTCAGATTGGCTAATGCCCCATGAAACTAAAAGTAGATCCTTCTCTCTTACCAAGGAAGTGGACATAGAGGACAAGAATGTGTGATGGGGTAATACTTTTTTAGCTACAGTTTCTTTCAATATGTTCTGGAGCATTGAACTAGACTAACTTTTCTATCATTTTTCCAATTAGAATACTGTTCACAACCAAACATTAGTCTGCAATAGTTTTAAAGTACCATGCATGATTCACAGTGATTTCATATTCACAAAATTCCTGCCATCTTAATATGCTCCGGAATAGGAAGTTGATTGGGAATCATTTCATGAGTGAAGGAGAGCAATTTAAAATTGTTAGAACATTTCACATATCTTGGCACTTGGTTTGGAATGGTTTGGTGCCTGCTTAATATAGAAGAATCTAAAATTGCTCGCAATGAAATTTCAACCAGGGGCTCTGTATCTGAGGGGAATTCTCCAACAAACAGGCAGTGAGTTTCCTCACCACTCTCTCCCACAGGTTTTTCCTTTTACCTTGTTTGAGTGTTTTGTGAACATCTCCAGCCAAGATTTAACCAGACTTAAAGTTGCAACAAACTACACAGTGATCTAGTCTCTCAATTTCATACCTTGATTCTCTTTGTAATTATTTTCTTTCAGAAACAGCAAAGGTTACAACCTCTAACTGTTTTACCAAAAGACAAACTCCATTTCCCAAACTGCTGAATAATTATTTCTCTGAAAATTTAAGCCTTTTTTTTTCATAGTGTGTCGAACATCAGTGGTATATAGTTGTTTACACAACACCTAGGAATCAAAGTGTGGGAAAATAGGTGAGGTTTTCTTCAGCTTGCATATTACCAAATATTTTTATCTCAGTTTTATTTTAAGCTTATCTCAGTGAGTTTAGATTTTCACTTAGCCCTAAACTGTGTAAAAGGTAGCTTCCTATGGACTTGAAAATGAAGAGGCTTGTTTCTTAGTGGCCTCTGATAAATAAAGCCCTAACTTAAAAAAAAAGTTATCCCCTTGGCAGTTTATTGGTATCTGGTATGTCAAGACATACCTAGGTCCCAGGTGAAGGTGTTATTATCTTTGGTAAAATTGTGAGATAAATGAGGATACTTTTAAAGTGTTCCTATCCTCTCTTGTTTTTCTTCCTCTCCAATTCTGATGATCCCTTTCAAGTCCCCAGTACTCTAAGGTAGCGTCCTTGTTTTCCGAATCACACCCTCTCCATCTTCTCTGCCCTTTGAAATGTCATATCAGCCTTTCCTCTTGAATGCAGGGTAAAGCAGTATTTTCTCTCTGTCAAAATATTTTGGTTCAACATTCACCTTCTGGAGATTTTGATTTCTGTGAATGCATTGACAAGTACTCAATATATGTGGGTTAATCTATACCCTTTTCCAGCTCTACATGTTTCTTTTATTTTTTTTTTAAGATTTAAAAAATTATTTTTAAAAGACGTACAATGAGATGATTTAATATATGTATACATTATGAAATGATTACCACAGTCAAGGTAACTAACACATACATTGCCTCTTATGGTTATCATTTACTTGTGTAGTAAGAACACTTAAGATCTCCTCTCTAAGCAAATTACAAGTATACAAAACAGTATTATTAAGTATACTAACCATGCTGTACATTATATCCCCAGAACTTATTCGTCTTATAATTGGAAATTTGTACCCTTTGACCAACACCTCATTCCACCCCGCGCCCAACCCTAGACCTTGGTAACCACCATTCTACTCTCTGGTTCTGAGTCTGACTTTTTTAGATTTCACATTTAAGTGAGATCATACAGTATTTGTTTTTCTGTGCCTGCTTTTTTCACTTAGCTTCAATCATGTTGTTACTGCCTTATGGGAAACAGATTGGAAATTCCTCAAAAAACTAATAATAAAACTACCATATGACCCAGCACTTCTACTTTTGGGTGTGTAGCCAAAGGAAATAAGTATTTCAGAGATGGCGAGATATCTGCACTCCCATGTTCACTGCAGCATTACTCACGATAGCCAAGATATGGAAACTACCTTGACGTCTGTCAACAGATGAATGCATAATGAAAATGTGGTATATATAATGGAATATTATTCAACCATAAAAAAGAAATCCTGTTGTTTGCCACATGTTTATTTTTTAACAGCCTTTTGGAGACAAGGGGTTAACAGGGGTTAATAGCTTTTTGCAGACAAGGAGTGCCCCTGACTCTGGTAGTGGTTATTTCAGCCCTACAGTGGTTAGACAGAGGGATCTGGTCTTCCTAGGTGGTCTCCCACCCAAGTACTAACCAGCACCGACCCTGCTTAGCTTCTGAGATCAGACGGATCGGCATGTTCAGGGTAGCATGGCCGTAGGGGATATTTTTGAGTAGGTGGTACTTTCTTGTGCCTTCTCAACACTTTGAGAAGGCCTTGATTATTTACTTTTGACCTCAAATAAAGCCTGCAGGGACCATTGGCATTTCTCCTATGTTTACTAAAGGACAAATCTCAGAGCACATTTACTTATAAGAAAAGTATAACAGAATAGACATGCATTGTTTATTAACTTGTTTCAAAGGCAATTTAAGAAAACTCAAGTGCGATTAAATGATACAGAAATGATGTTTCTGGAGAAAAAAATCTCAGTTCATTAATTTTTAAAATCTTTGCCTCCTTTCCCATCTTTTAGGATGCAGTGTGGATTTTGTTCTTTATTATTTATTAATTTTTCTAAAAAAATGTTTCAAAGTCTCTGAATTTTCCCCTTGGGTACATTTCACTCCTTTTTTTAGTCCCTCAATGCTGTTATTCAAATGTTTAGCATTTAGAAGCACTAAATGTCTTCCCTGGGGTTATAACTTTTTCTCCTGGTTATTTGATAAATGCAAATTGAATATTTATCATGTGATTATGATTAAAATATATAAGCTCCCAAAGATGTTTATAATAAAACAACTCTTGCTGAAAAATATTCTTGTGTTTTTTAACCTTTACTGGATAATTGCAAAGTGCTTTATCTTTATTTACATATAATTTTAAAGTGATTTATCATTAAATCTCAGGAAGCTATCTATGTATATCAAAATTTAAAAAAAATTAGTGTTAAAAATTTTTTTAAGTGACTTGAGGCAAAGTGACCTGCCCGAGATCTCACTGTGAATTAGGAAAGGTGCTATTAGAACACACGGTCCCTGATGACACTGGTTCTGAGCCATGTGCAGAAACTACACCTAACAGTTCTTGAAATGAGCTTACATGGCACAAGCAGTACCTACCTAGTGAAAGTGAAGTGAAATGCTTGTATTATTCAAGTTAAAAGACATCCTATCAGTAGAAAATAATTCTAGAGATTTTTTTTCCAGATTAGTTGTAGAACATTTATCTGGCATTTGAGAAACTGCTCTGGGAGGGTAAGGATTCATATGAACCTCTCAGAGGCTGTATGTTTAGAGTGTGATGCCAGGAGCTACCTTGGCTTTAGGTGGGAGAGGGAGGCTTCTAGGGGCTCTTTGAAGAAACAAAGACGAGTGCATTCAAGTTTAGGTGAAGCTGTGGAGAAAACCAAGGACAAGAATGAGTGTTGGCAGTAAGGGGATAAGGCAAAGTGTAGTTAGTATTTCCTTGAAGGCCAAAGAAATGAACTGTGGGAGTGAAGGAGGAGGTCGAGGCTTTGAAGCACAGGGAATACCCTATTAATGGGCACTGTGCTAAGCATTCCACATCCGGCTACCAATTAATCTCACAGCATCCCTAGGAGGCAGGTATTATTACCCCAATTTACATGTGGGGAAACTGGGGCATAAGGAGAGGTTAGAAGCTGCTTGACATCACACAGCTAGGCTGTTTCAGAGCTGGACTTCTGACCCAGGTTTTAAGGGCCCTTCTCTGTAGCCTATAATTTCAAATCCATGATTCTGCTGATTCACAATGTAAAGGTACTAGAGAGATTTCTTTTCCTTAACTTAATCACTTCTCCAAAGGATGAAGAATGTTTACTATTTAGCCTTCAAAATATTCACAGTTATTTGTTTATTTCTCAAGATGTTCATGCATAGTGACCAGGTCTCCTTATCTATGGCTGTTTATGGGACATCTTCCTGATTTCTTTTTATCATGATATGGGTTTTAGCCCACCTGGCCCTGTTGCTTCTCATTTACATTCCAGGGTGAGAAGTCATCTGGTCTTTGGCAGCTCCAGCCTGGCAGAGCCTCTGAGTGGCTTCCTAAAAGAGAGGGCCTTAAAAACATCGGAGATGCAGGGAAGGTTGTGTGAGGAGGTCCAGCATGTGTCAACCCGTAACTAGCGGTGACTTCTCCTGCAACTGCTTTCTTCCCTCGCTGATGCGATGAACATTGGGTGGGAGCCATGGAAAGCCGGCTTGCACCTGCAGCTTTTGACAGGGTGAGGCTCCCCATGATGTGGAGGCAGCCAGGGCAGGCTCAGCCAATCTGGCTCCAGACCCATCAGGCTGCAGGCAGTTGTGGGCTCTTTGCTGCCATTGACGTCCTGCTGTCAGAGCTCCTCAGAGAGAGAAGGATGGGCTGAGAACAACTCATATCTGAACCAATTCTGGTTTTGTAATTTCTCTGTTTGGGGTACCATTTGGAAAAGGTCACTAAGGGATGAACATGTTTAGAGCTGTAAATGTTCTCCCAGGTGGGATAGTTTAAAAGCTGCAGTTGCTATCACTTCACCATGAGCTTCTGTTGTCTTCATGTGCTATCTTTGTGGATTCTGGTCTTCGGGATTGTAGAACTCTCAGGGGAACAGAGAATTCAGCGACTGAGTCTTGTTTCTGTATCCATAGCGTTTGGGTTATTGCCAGGTACATGCAGAAATCAGGAAGAAGAGTAAATATTTGTTAAATGAATAAATCGATAGTGAATGGCAAACACCACCTATTGGGATTTATTAGGAAGTGTTCTTGAAAAAAGTCTGATAAGACAATAGTGGGGAAGATGGAAAGGGAAAGGAAGGAAACCAAGCAAATGTACAAAAGCAGACAAGCTCCCACAAAGGCTGACTTTGGCTCAATTCTACAGAAGAGCTCTCCAGATAGTATCAGTCACACCTCTGACTAGTCCAGATCAAGGGTGAGGTCACTGAGGTATTGATACTCTGCATCATCCAGGATTGATTACAAGCTGCCCCCAGGGCATAAATTCCCAAGCTCTCCAGCTTTCAGGACTGGATGGTAGAGCTGCTGGTGTAGCCTGAAGGCTGCCTGCTGATACACACAGATGCCAGCTGCTGTGAGTGAGTGTACTAGGGTTCGGTGCATATGGAAGTCTGAATCCTTAAAGTGTAGTCCTGCTATCAGAACTCCCCAGAGGGAGAAGGATGGAGAGAGAGCGGCTGATGTCCTGACTGTTTCTGGTTGCAATTTCTCTGTTTGGGATACCTTTTGGTACAAGCACCACCAGTACCACCTGGGAATATGTTTAAAAAGGAGTTTCAAGCCCCTGGAGTTCTGAAATTATAAGATGCAACATGACAAGGTCTCCCAGGAGATTTTTTAAAAAGCACAATAGAGTCTGAGAAGTGCTGTGGTAAAGGGGTGTGTGAGACTGGGAGGAAGGCTGATACTATCTGTTTCAGGCTAAGATTAGTGAGTCTTCAGATTTTGAGAAATCCACCCCCCTGCCCCACCAACTTCTTCTTAAGGAGAGAAAATGTGCTTAACACATGTCTCCTGTCATGAGCAGTAGAAGTGTTGATGGCTTAAAAACAAACAAGCAAGCAAACGAATAACAACAAATTTTTATCTTTGAATCACAATTACCAAGATATCAGTGTTTGGGTCTTTAGGAAACAGAGTACTAATATAGCAAGTTTTATTTGTGTAAGGACCATAAACTCTATAAAGTTTAACTCATTCAATTCTCTCAATAACCTCGAGGTGGATACTTTTAAAATGACCATTTACATTTTACAGATAAGAAAATAATACAGAGAAGTAACTTGCTTCTAGTTACCAAGCATGTGGTGGAACTTGAAATCAAATTTAGGTCCTCTGGCCCTAAAGTCTGGTTTTTAGCTGCTATTCTGTACTACCTCTTGGAGGAAGATAGGGGCTGACATGGACCTCTCCTAGAATTCTTAAAGTCATATATGCTAGTTACCTTGACTGCCTATGCAAAAGTCGGTCTTCAAATGGCTTAATTTCAGAAGGTACTGCTCCACCTTTAAATATTCTCAAAAGTTTCTGAGATGGAAAATCATTCAAGGCTAAGGAGATTCGAGTGCAGTTGCTGCTAGAACCTCTTTGTGCTGGACCTGGAAGTCAGTTTCACATGTCTATCTGGTCGCATGCTTGCGGTGGCCGAGGTACTCAGAAGTGGCTCTAAGCCTTGGAGGCTCCCAGGAGAAACTGTCAGTGGAGCTGTGTACAGAAAGTTGGGTTCTCTCTCTCTTACTCCTTCTTTCAGTTCAAACACGGCTTTCCACCTCGTCCCTCAGAGGCATAGCATGCTGATGCACATGTTCTTCAAAATGCCATGAGAAAGGCTCCCCGAGGGGCTTGACATGAGTGATTTCCACATAGGCCAAACTGGCTTGCAGCTGGCCTGCATGGCTGCGAGCCTAACATGGGAAATAAGCGTAGTCACTCCTGCTGCACATGCTCAAGGGGGCACTGAGGGGGCCTCTCCCTCCTGTCATCTTGGTTTAATTAAGGGTGACTAGAGGAAGACTCTCTTAAAAAAATGCCATAAGTGTCTAAGGGGTTTTTGAAGTATGCAGCTCATTTGCCGCATAAGGAAGAACGATTTTATTCCATTGAGCAAATAGGCAGGGAGATGAAGAGCGGTGGTGACTTTTAATTTCATTTTAAGGAGATTATGGAAAGCAGTATGGTAATGATTCCGGAGAGGCAGCAAGAACCATCAGACTCATTGTTAAGGTCAGGGATTTTTGCTTATATTTAAATATTATTTGTCTCTGCTCTTCTACTGATGGGTTAAGCGGTATTAATTTCATTCCATTGCCTCCAGCTCTTTCATGAAGATGCTGGGATTATTTCAGTTCTTGGTGATCTGGTGATTCATAAGGTTATCTGGGGAAGAAACTAAAGAGCATTCCTTCATAAACTTCCTGAGCCCTTGCAAAGACAGGGGCGGGGGATGTGGCTATCTTGAAGCACTCTCAACCCAGGCTTGCCCATCTTTTTGTCTTTGAACACAGAGAACAAGCTAACTTTAATTAGTATTTCTTTTTCAATTAGATTTTTGCTGCTTGGATGAAGAGTCCATGCTGTTGCTGGAAATCTCTGCTTTCTTTTTTTACTGTGCTGCACTATGTACCTCTTTTTTAGATTCTGAGAAAATCCTGGTCCTTACTCCTCTCTATGAATGGCGAGGAGAGGTTCTACTGCTCACTTATCTAGCTCTCTCTCAATCATTTTCTAAAGTCTTCTCTGGAGGGGAGGGAAAGAGTATAGACTTCGATTTTACAGCTGTTTTCTTTCCTAAGAACATACCAGGGAAGGGTATTGTTCCTAGTTTTCCTCACTTCCTAGGCTGCTTGATGGAGAATAATGCTGTGAATTTGTATAAACCTCTGCGCCTGGCTCTGAAGGCACTATATGTCATAATAAATTACCATTCCCACTCAATTTATTGGTAAGAGTGAACGGGCCTGTCACAGACTCCTGAGGCCTTTTGGTTGTGGCCTCTCCATTTCTTATTTCTCCTATCATTCAAAATCCAACTAGGAAAACAGAAACCACTGTAAATGTTTAAAATAAAGTAAATTTAGTACAAGGAATTGGTTATTATGGATTAGGGAAGAGATAGGCAGTCAAGAAGAAGATAGTACATATTCCAGAGATAAGAAACAAGAAGCTGAGTTAACCCTATCTGCAGAAACAAAGGAAGAAGGTGATATTAGTAAAGCCCATGGATTAGGGTGTGAATTGGGCCAACAATGAAGCATAGCCTGTCTGTCCACTGTGAGCTGGGGCCAGCGATGAAGCATAGCTTCTGCTGGAAATTTTCTGGCTTTTTCCTTCCTCCTACCTTCCAGTCCCTTATTAGTGCTCCTGTTGGTCAAATTCAATTGGAAGCCAGTTGCTGAGGGAGCATGAGAAACAGCCTGCAGGGGGCATTAATGTAGAGCAGGGGAAAGCTGGGAAGGATTTAGGAGCAAGAGCGCCCAGAGCTGGCACACCTGGGGAAGAGCACCAACAAGGGTCTCCCCAGAGTCTCTAAGCAGTTCTAGCCCTCTGGATTATGTGCATGCTTTCTTGCATGTGTTTGGGAACCTGACATAAATGTCTATGTGAGACCTTCCTGGTTGCTAGTTTTAAGAAGTTGCAGGGTCTATCACCTTCTCTGGTCATCTTTCATGACCTTCATGTTCTAGTTCCTATTTTGTTTTGTTTTCCTCACTGCTTCCATACCTTCTGGCTAACTCTGGCCACACATTTTCTACTAACTAGCTCAGACCTTACCTGTCAATCTACAGAGGGTTCAATTTCATCCCAGACAATTTGGCTCTGATTTTTCTTTGTACTCCTTTATTCCCTCCTTGGTCATTAGGAATCATTTTCTTTGATAAGGTAATTGAGATGCTGGGCATAATTGATCAGCTAACCTGACTACATAAGGATTTCATATTAATAAAGACACAGTGGTAAGGCTGTGATTCTAATTCCTGTTAAATGCAAACTCATTCACTGTATTGACACTGACTGGCAGAAACTACCATTCATGAAACTCACCAAACTTATATTATTATCTATAGAGACAGCTGGAAAGTTATCCTTGAGTGCCACAGCACTAATTTTAATTTTAAAGAAATGAGCCATGAACTGCTGAAAATAATAATTCTCAATGATGATACCTGAGAGGCTGTTGTGGGTATTGACCAATATATTAATTTTGTCTCTGGTTCCCAAGCTGTAGAATTCCTCTTAATAGTTATTCAAGAAATTCATTAAGGCACAACCCATATAGCTATAAACACAAGAAGATTTTTTTAAAAAAATAGATCATTACTTTGCTGAACAGGTCTCTGCTCATCCTTTACAGGGTCTTCCAATTTTCAATAGTAGAGGTTGACCAGAATGCTTATCTGTTGTTCTGATAAGCATGTCACAATAACAATACTAATATTCTTATTTTGGGGAACCATATTTTAGAAAGATGTCATTACTACTTAGAAAATTGTGTTCCTTTTTTTGCTTGATTTGAACAGTTACGCTCTATGAGGCCAAAAGAATTTGTCGTGAAACCAAAGCAAATATTCTACAATACACTGCTACCAGGTGATATCCACTGCCAGTCTCTAACTGGAGATACAAAAGGTAAAAATAAAAATCACTTTTGAGTTAAAAAAAAATGAGTCAGCATTACATTTTAATTTTAGCTCATTATCACCAACAAAACCCATTTGCCTCTCTATTTATAAATTTCATTAGACTTTGCCTTTTTTAAATCTCATTTAACATGTTGGAATGGTTTATTCAAATATCCTCATAGTGATAAACCCTGGTTCTGATTCCTATAGCTTCCTGTTCCACTGCACTGTAAACTACATGACGGGTCTGATTAGGGAATCTTTGTAAGCCCTGAATAGCCAGAGTCTGTCCCTAGGTTGCTGCAGTTTTGGTGTGCACCATTTGGTTGCTTTACAGTCAGAAAGGCTGAAAATCTAATAACCTAATTCCCCAGTGCTGAAGGAGAAAAGGCTGTAGTTACTTATTCTCTTGATTTAAATTTAAATTTCTTTCCCTTCTATCTTGGAACCACTTTCCATGAGACTAACAGTGGAACCACCAAGGAGAAGATTTATTTCTCTTTACAAAGATCAGGTGGTTTACTCAGAAGCAAGTGGCCACTGGAGACTTGAATGAGTTTGGTAAGAAGCTCTTCTTTGAAGTGCTTTGCTTCTCCTGCCTGTCCCCTGAGGTTTCACTGCTTTCCTTGAGGAGACAGGATTTTCCATGGAAAGTTTGATTTGCTTCATCTGCTGAGAATGGGCAGGGCTCAACTGAGGAACAATGGATACTGCCAGCACTACTTTCTAGGAGAAAGCTGCCCCTCCCGCCCTCGCCCTGAAGGCTGACAACTCAGTGTCTCTCTGTTTGTCAAGCTGCCGCCCCAGTGCTAGATCTCAGAGTAAGTCTGTCAGTGAGTAAGTCTGGGTCTGGGCCATAAAAAGGAAAGTCTGCAGCTCCTGCAGCTCTCCATCCCACTCAACCACAATCTTTGCTGGTTTTTACAGCCAGAAGTGGTGAGTACTTAGCTTTCTGGCACTTGTGGTCTTGGCTGGGGGGCTGAAACTTGTGGTCTCAGTGTGGGGCTGAAACCCCTTACTCCTTAGGTAGGGGAGGGGGCTATGCAGCTGAAATTACCCTCTTGATTCTTGACCACACACGGTTGTGGAACTTTGGCTGTTTTGCATCTCCTACCAGCCTTGAGGTGACCTCTTATGTAGGTCCAGCTGTAAGACTTCTATTTAGCCAGACCTCAGGTGACTTCCAATGATGGTTTCTCTGTTGTTTCATTATAATTTTGGTATGGCTGCACGAGGAGGCATGCACAGCATCTACCTTCTACGCCATACTGGCCAGTCTCCTGGATTTATTTCTGGGCTTTCTACTCTGTTCCATTGATTTATGTATTTGTTTTTATGCCAGTATCATGCTGTTTTGATTACTATAACTTTGTAGTATAGTTCAATATCAGGTAGTGCGATACTGCCTACTTTGTTCTTCTTTCTCAAGATTGCTGTGACTATTCAAGACCTTTTATGGTTCCATATAAATTTTTGAATGGTTTGTTCTAGTTCTCTGAAAAATGTCATTACTATTTTGATAGGAATTGCATTAAATCAATAATTTGCTTTGGGTAGTATAGCCATTTTAATGATGCTGATTCTTCCTATACATATATACTTCTATTTATTTGTATCTTCTTCAATTTCTTTTTTAAATGACTTTTAATTTTTTGTGAACACTCTTTTACCTCCTTGGTCAATTTGATTTCTAAGTATTTTATTGTTTTTGATGCAATTGTAAGTGAGATTGTTTTCTTAATTTCTCTCTCTGATAGTTCATCATTGATATATAAAGATGCAACCAACTTCTGAATATTAATTTTGTATCTTGCTACTTTACTGAATTCATTTATGAGTTCTAAAAGTTTTTTTTTTTTGTGGAATCTTAGGGTTTTCTCTCTATAGGGTCATGTATCTGCAAATAATGACAGTTTTACTTCTTCCTTTCTAATTTGGATGTCTTTTATTTCTCTTTCTTGTCTGATTGCTGTAGCTAGGACTTGTTCCTGATTTTAAGGAAAAAGCTTTTAGCCTTTCTCCATTGAGTAAATGCTACCTGTAGGTTTTTCATATATGGCCTTAATTATGTTGAGTTTGTTCTTTTTATATCCACTATGCTGAGAATTTTTATCATAAATAGATGCTTGTAGGGCTAACTCAGAACATAGCCCCTCCACATACTTAGAAGACTGATAGCTGCCCAGCCAGCAGCCAAGGAAGGCAGTACACAAAGAACTTTCAGCAGTGCCTACTCCCAAGGATGTTTGCCCCTGCTCCCATGGACATTATCTGCTCCTGTACCAACCAGCACACCTTGTTCCTATTTGCCTGAGAAGATGGCTGCTTGCCCAATGAGATAACTCCTCCCTCTGCTTGTGGGCATAAAAAACTCTGCTTGCACTTGGATCAGCCTCTTCCTGCAGGAGCAGACTCTTTCTGTGGCTCTGACTGGCTGCTGGTGAAGCTTCCTGGCCTCATGAGAAATAAATGGCTTTTCTCACCCCTCTGGTCCTCTTGGTGGTTTTTCTGGAATATCTAAAACCAGGTGCAAGTTCCAGGCCTGGGGTTCCTGTGTACAATGCTGGCTTTTGTTAAATGATTTTTTTCTTCATTTATTGACATAAACATATGATTTTTAACTTTCAATTTGTTAATGTGGTGTACAATATTAATTGATTTGTGGATAGCGAACCAAACTTGCATTCCAGGAATGAATCCAACTTGATCATGGTCTATAATATTTTAAATATATTGCTGAATTTGGTTTGCTCTCATTTTATTGAGGATTTTTGCATCAATGTTCATTAGTGATATCAGTCTATGGTTTTTTCTTTTGTAATATCTTTGTCTGGTTTTGGAATCAGGGTAATGGTGGCCCTATAAAAAGAATTAGGGAGAATGACGTCAGAAGAATGGCAGAGTGAGAGATGTCCCTAGATCTCTCCCCTTGAAACAATAAGCTGAACATCTAAAACTCAACAAAAAACACCCAAACTGCACACCAGCATGTCTGAGGGATCTGTGAATAAGAGCTACCACAGGTCAGAACTGAGTGAGTTGGGTAGTAGACTGGGAAAAACGAAGAAGCTGCCTCTCGCAACCAGTGCTCCCTGCAGGAAGAGGGGGAGGAGAGAAAGTACAGTGGGTTCCTTGAACAGCCCTGCCTGAGAGAGCTGTGAATTCTACACAGCGGCAGTGACCAGGGATCAGGAGAGAAAGCAGAGAAGTGGGGACAGCAGAGAAGCAACAGCTAAATATCAGCCACTGCTGCAAAATATGAGGCTGAGCCGCAGCCCCCAGCTCCCAACCTAGACAACCCTTACACCCATATCCTCCAAGACCGAACACCACGAAGCCCCAAGAGAATCTGAGCAAGTGCAACTGAAACTGTTGCTAACACTGACAGGGACTGAGACTGAGGGTAGCGAGTGTGATTGAATATTTATAAGAAAAAAAGACATTATTAAGGCTTTATATAAAGCAGGGATCCAAGAGGCTTAGACGTCACCTACTAGAAACCAAAAGAAAAACGCCTTCTTAGCAACAGGCTAAAGGATAAAAAAAGCAGAATACACTTTCATTAATGCTCAAGTGGAGAAATAGTGCATTAAACATCATGAACAACAAAAGTGGCAAGTCAGCTCAGAAAGAAAGAGAAAAATCTCCAGAAAATAAGCTTAAAGACAAAGAAATATGCAACTTAAATAACAGAGAATTCTGTGTGGAACTTCTGAAAAACTCGGTGAGATCCAAAACAATTCAAATCAATAGTTACAGGAATTAAAAAACAAACAAACAAAACAAAACAAAACAAAAACTAGATCAGCAGAATGAGTTTTTTAGCAAGAAGATTAAAACTCTTAAAAAGAACCAAATAGAACTTCTGGAGATGCAGAACACACTAAAATAGATAAAGAATGAAATAACGAGCTTGAGAAATAGAGTCGACCAAATGGAGGAAAGGATCAGTGATATTGAAGACAGAAATCTAGAAATAAATCAGAAGGAAGAAGAGAGAGACCAAAGAATGAGAAATATGAAAGAGAAATACAAGAACTAGTTGATACCATCAGGAGAGAAAACATAGAAATAATGGGCATTCTCAAATAGACGAAAAAGAAGCAGAGATTAGAAAGTACTTTCAGACAAAGAGTTGACGAGAATTTCCCAAATCTAAAGAATGAACTGGAGCTTGGAATTCAAGAAGTCAACAGAACACCCAAGTATCTCAACCCAAAAAGGCCTTCTCCAAGACACATCATATTAAAATTATAAAAAATTAATGACAAAGAAAGAATTCTCAATGCAGCCAGGGAAAAGAAGACGGTAACGGATAAAGGAAAACCCATTAGATTATCAGCGGACTTTTCAGCACAAATCTTAAAAGCCAGAAAGGAGTAGAATCAAATATTCAAACTATTAAATGAAAGTAACTACCAGCCAAGAATAATGTATCCAGCAAAGCTCTCTTTTAGATATGAAGGAGAAATAAAGACCTTTCCGGACATACAAAAATTGAGGGAATTCTCCATTATGAGGCCTGCACTACAAGAAATACTGAAAAGGGTCAGCTCATCTAAAAAAAAAAAAAAAAGAATACATAATTAGGAGTAAGGTGACCATCAGGCAAATAGAAGCAGAGGAGTGCAACCCTTACTAAGAACAGGGCATTATAAGCTTAAATAATAAGAAGAGATTTGCTATAGCAAGATAGTAATGAATGTTCTTCATTCATAGGTACAAACTGAGACAACAATAACAGAAAAGGGGTAGTTTTAAAGATCCAAATTCACAAAGGGAAATGGAGATAAGGCACACACAGAAGAAAATGAACTAAATATATATGTACCTGTACTTTACATATTTGTAAATCACCACATGCCAAACATTCAGAACTGATATATATGGCATTAAACAAGAAGGACAAGAAAGAAAGTCCACAAAACCCAACCAAAATAAAAAACACACACAAGGACAAGGAAGCAATGGAAACACCAAGCTACCAGAATGCAAAAGATAAAATGGCTGTAGGAAAACATCGTATTTCAATAAACACCCTAAATGTAAATGAATTGAACTCACAAATAAAAAGGTACAGAATTGCAGAGTGGATCAAAAAACAAAACCCAATCATATGCTGCCTCCAGGAGACATATCTCAGCTCCAAATACAAAGATAGATTCAAAGTGAAAGGTTGGAAATGATATTTCAAGCAAGTGGCATTCAGAGAAAAGCGGGAGTAGCAGTACTAATATCAGACAAAATAGACTTCAAAATAAAAAAGGTAAAAAAAGGCACTGAGGGACACTTCATAAGGATAAAGGGAATCATGCACCAAGAAGACATAACACTTATTAATATCTATGCTCCCAATCAGGGAGCCCCAAAACATGTAAAGCAATTACTAACAGAACTAAAAGGAGAAACAAACCGAAATACTGTCATAGTAGAAGAGCTAATACCTAAGTGTCAGATATGGACAGATCATCCAAACAGAAAATCAATAAGGAAATAACATCCTTAAATGACACATTAGACTAACTGACATGATCAACATTTACAGAACTTTTCATCCTAAAACAGCTGATATACATTCTCCTCTATTGCACATGGAACATTCTCAAGGATTGATAAACATACTGGGACACAGAGATAGCCTCAACAAATACAAGAGGGTTGAAATCATACCAACCATATTCTCTGATCATAATGCTTCGAAGCTGGAGATCAACTTTAAAAAGAATGCAGGAAGAACCAGAAATACTTGGAGATTAAACAACATGCTACTAAAGAATGACTGGGTCAGAGAAGAAATAAAAAGAGAGACCAAGAGATACATAGAAATGAATGATAATGATAGTACAAGATATCAAAACTTTAGGGACACAGCAAAAGCAGTAATAAGAGGAAAGTTCATATCATTACATGCCTATCTCAAAAAATGAGAATGAGCCCAAATAAACAACCTAATGCTTCATCTTAAAAACAGTAGAAAAGGAAAAACAAATGAAGCCTAAAATCAGCAGAAGGAAAGAAATAATTCAAACTAGAGCAGAATTAAATGAAATTGAAAACAAACAAACAAAAAACAATAGAAAAAAATAAATGCAACAAAGAGCTGGTTCTTTGAGAAGGTTAATAAAATTGACAAACTTTTGGATAGATTCACTAAAGAAAAAAGAAGAAAGGACACAAATATAAAATCAGGGATGAAAGAGGGGAAATTATGACAGACATCACTGAAGTACAAAAGATCATACAAGAATACTATGGAAAAGTATATAATACCAAATTTAATAACCTAGAAGAAATAAACAAGTACTTAGAAAGATACAACTTTCCTAGACTGAATCAAGAAGAACTGGAAAATCTAAATAGATTAATCAGCAATATAGAAATTAAAATAATCTTCAAAACCTTACCAAAAAGTAAAAGTCCAGAATCAGATGGCTTCACCAGTGAATTCTACCAAATATTCAAAGAAGACTTAATACCTATTCTTCTCAAAATCTTCCAAGAAATAGAAGAGGAGACAATACTTCCAAACTTATTTTTATGAGGCCAATATCACCCTGATACCAACTGGGTAAAGATAACACAAAAAACGAAAACTACTGACCAATATCTCTCATGAACACAGAGGCAAAATCACAAAAAAGATACTAGCGAACCGAACATGGCAACATATTAAAAAGATTATACATCATGATCAAATGGGCTTCCTCACAGGGTCATAGAGCTTCCTCACAGGGTCACATAAACAAATTAAAAAATAAGAATCATATGATCATATCAATAGATGTAGAAAAAGCCTTTGACAAGATATAGCATCCATTTATGATCAAAACGCTTAACAAAATTGAAATAGAAAGAAAGTACCTTAACATAATAAAGGCCATATATGACAAACCCTCTGCCAACATTATACTTAATGGTGAAAAAAACAAAAGCCTTTTTTTGTAAGATCTGGAACAAGACAGGGTTGCCCACTATCACCACTGTTATTCAGCATAACATTGGAGGTCTTAGTGAGTGCAATCATGCAAGAGAAGATATAAAAAGATTCTAAATAGGAAATGAAAAAGTCAAACAGTCATTATGTATAGAAAACTCTAAAGATTCCACAAAAACACTACTAGAAACAATGAGCAAATACAGTAAAATTTCTGGATACAAAAATCAATGTTTAAAATCCATAGTGTTCCTATACTCTAATAATGAAGTGTCAGAAAAAGAAGTGGAAAAAATAATTCCTTTTGCAGTTGCAACAAAAAGAATAAAATACTAGGAATAAATCTAACAAAACACGTGAAGGAGCTATATGTTGAAAACTATAAGACCCTACTAAAAGAAATTGAAGAAGATACAAATAAATAGAAAGATATTCTGTGTTCTTGGATTGGAAGAATCAACATAGTTAAAATGACCGTATTACGTAAAGCATTATACAGATTTAATGTAATCCCCATCAAAATCTCATTGGCATTTTTTAAAGAAATAGATTAAAAAACCCATCAGATTTGTATGAAGCAGAAAAGATCCCAAATTGCCAAAGCCATCCTGAAAAAAAAAAAAAAAAAAAAAAAGAGAACGAGGCTGGAGGCATCACTCTATCCAACTTCAAATTATACTACAAAGCGACAATAATCCAAACGGCATGATATTGTCAGAAAAACAGACACACGGACCAGTTGAACAGAATTGAGAGTCCAGAAATAAACCCATGTTTATATGGGCAAATAATTTTTGACAAAAAATCCAAAAACATACAGCGGAGAAAGGAAAACCCCTTCAATAGATGGTGCTGGGAAAACTGGAAAGCCACCTGCAAAAGAAAGAAACTAGACTGTTATCTATCACCACACACCAAAATTAACTCAAAATGTATTAAGGACCTGAAAATAAGACCTGAAATAATAAATTGCATAGAAGAAAACATAGGAAATAAACTCATGTTCCTTGGACTCAAAAAGGATTTTATGAACTTGACCTCAAAGGCAAAGGAAGTAAAAGCTAAAATAAATGAATGGGACTACATCAAACTAAAAAGCTTGTGCACAGCAAAAGAAACTATCAACAAGGTAAAGAGACAATTGTCCGAGTGGGAAAGTATATTTGCAAGCAACACCTCTGATAAGGGCCTAATATCCAAAATATACAAAAACTCATATGACTCAATAACAACAAAAAACCAAATGATCCAATCAAAAAATGGGTAGAGGACCTGAACAGACAAGTCTACCAATAAGACATACAAACATATGAAAGGATGGCCAACAAACATATGAAAGGATGCTCGACATCGCTAGCTATTAGGGAAATGCAAATCAATGCCACAGTGAGATACCACCTCACACCTGTTGGAATAGCTGTTATCAACAGGACAAGTAAAAACAAATATTGGAGAGGGTGAGGAGAAAAAGGAACCCTCATATATTGTTGGTGGTACTGCCAATTGGTACAGCTACTATGGAAAACAATATGGAGGTTCCTCAAAAAACTAAGAATCGATCTACCATATGATTCAGCAATTCCACTACTGGGTATTTACCCCCAAAACTTGAAAACCCATTTCTGGAAAGATCTTTGCATGCCGATGTTCATAGCAGCATTATTCACGGTGGTCAGGACATAGAACAACCAAAGTGTCCTATGATAGATGATTGGCTAAAGAAGCTGTGGTACATACATACAATGGAATATTACTCAGCCATAAGAAGAAATGAAATACTGCCATTTATGACAACATGGATGGACCTTGAGATAATCATGCTAAGCGAAATAAGCGAGACAGAAAAAGTTGAAAACCACATGATATCACTAATATGTGGGATATAAACCTATAAGCAACAAACGAACATGACAACAAACAGAGACTCATGGAAATGAATAAATAGACTAGTGGTTCCCAGAGGGTGGGGGAAAAGGAGGAGGGAAAGTAGATGAGGTAAAGAGGTCAAATATGTGGTGACAGAAAGAAATCTAACTATGGGCAGTGAACACACAATATATACACACACACATACATACATACATACATACATACATACATACATACATACGCCTTACTGTTGAATTGTACACTTGAAACTTACTGGATTTCGTTAACCAATGTCATCATAAAAAAAAAAAGAGAATTAGAGAGCCTTTCCTCCTCTCGAATTTCTTAGAATCATTTGAGAAGAATAGGTATTAATTCTTTGGATGTTTGGTAAAACTTACCTATAAAGCCATTAGGTCCAGCACTTCTGTTTTTTGGGAGTTTTTTGACTACTGATTCCATTCATTGGTGGTAATCAGTCAGTTCAGATTATCTGTTTCTTCTTGACTCAGTTATGGAAGAGTGTACATTTCTAGGAGTGTATCCATTTCTTCCAGATTGTCCAATTTGTTGGTGTATAATCATTCATAGTATTTTCTAATAATCCTTTATGTTTCTGTGGGGACCATAGTTACTTCTCTTTTGTTTCTGATTTTATTTATTTGGGTCCTCTCTCTTTTTTTCTTGATGAGTTTGGTTAAAGGTTTATCAATTTTATTTACTCTTTCAGAGAGCCAGCTCTTTGTTTCATTGATCTTTTGTATTGTTTTTCTAGATTCTTTATTTCTGCTCCGATCTTTTATTATTTCCTTCCTTTTAGTCACTTTGGTTTTTTTTCTTCTGTTCTTTTTCTAGCTCTTTTAAATGTAAGTTTACATTGTTTATTTGAGATTTTTCCTGTTTATTGAAATATGTTTGTATTGCTATGAATTTTTCTCTTAAGACTGCTTTCACTGTGTCCCATAGATTTTGAGTCATTGTGTTTTCATTTTTATTTGTCTCTAGATATCTTTTGATTTCTTTCTTGATCTCATCATAATCCATTCATTGTTTAGTAGCATGTTATTTAGCTTCCATGTGTATTTTCCCATTTTTTCCTTCTAGTTTATTTCTACTTTCATACCATTGTGATTGGAGAAGATGCTTAATAGAATTTCAATCTTCTTAAATGTGGTCTATCCTGGAAAATGTTCCACGTGCACTTGAGAAGACTGTATTCTGCCGCTTTAGGGTGAATGGCTCTGAAAATATCAACTAAATCCACCTGGTCTACTGTGTCATTTAAGGCTAATGTTTCCTTGTTGATTTTCTCTCTGGAAGATCTGTCCTTTGGTGTCAGTGGAGTGTTAAAGTCTCCTACTATGAGTGTATTACTGTCAAGCTCTCCTTTTATATTGGTTGATAATTGCTTTATATATGTAGCTGCTCCTGTGTTGGATGCGTATACGTTTATTAGGGTTATGTCCTCTTGTTGTATTGATCCCTTTATCATTATGTAATGCCTTTCTTTGTCTCTTATTATAGGTTTTATTTTAAAGTTTATATCGTCTGATATAAGTATTGCAATTCCAGCTTTATTTGTCATTTTTATTTGTGTGAAATATCTTTTTTCATCCCTTTACTTTCAGTTTGTGTGTGTCATTTGATTTGAAGTGGGTCTTTCGTAGATAGCATATGTATGGGTCTTGTTTTCTTATCCATTCAGTTACTCTACGTCTTTTGATTGGAACATTTAATCCACTTACATTTAAAGTGATTACTGATAGGAATGTAGTTAATGCCATTTTATTATTCGTATTTGTGATCCACTCCCCCCACCCCCCCCTGCCGCCCCTTTCTTTTTACGGAAGACTTCTTAACATTTTTTGTAATACTGGCTTGTTGGTGATGAATTCCTTTAGCTTTTTCTTGTCTGAAAAGCTCTTTATCTCACCTTTCGTTTTAATTGATAGGCTTGCTGGGTGGAGTATTCTTGGTTGTAGGTTCTTGTTTTTCATTACTTTGAATATTTCTTGCCAATTCCATCTGGTCTGCAAAGTTTCTATTGAGAAATCAGCTGACATCTGTTGAGGAATCAGCTTCCTTGTTAAGTAACTAGCTACCTTTCTCTTGCCACTTTTAGGATGCTCTCTTTGTCTGCAACCTTTGGCATTTTAATTATGTTGTCTCTTGATGTGGACCTCTTTGGGTTCCTCTTGTTTGGAATTCTTTGCACTTCCTGGACTTGTATGTCTACTTCGTTTTCCATGTTAGGAAAGTTTTCTGTCATTATTTCTTCAAATAGGTTCTCAATAACTTCCTTGCTTCTCTCTTCTTCTTCTCGTACCCTTAGGATGTGGATGCTCATATGCTTCACGTTGTCCCAGAGGTCTCTTAAATTATCTTCATTTTTTTAAAATTCTTTTTTCCTGTTGCTGTTCCAATTGGGTGTTTTCTGCTACCTTATCTTCCAACCTGCTGATTCAATCTTCTGTTTCATCTGCTCTACTATTGATTCCTTCTACTGTATTCTTGTTTTCAGTTATTGTGTTCTTCATTTCTGACAAGTTCTTTTTTTTTGTGATTTCTATGTCCCTTTTTATGCTTATATCTCTTTGTTGAAGTTCTCACTGAGATCATCTATTCTTCCCCTAAGTTCATCGAGCATCCTTATAACCATTGATTTGAACTTTGTCTCTGGTAGGTTGCTTGCCTGGTAGATTGTCTCTGGTATGTTGTTTAGATTTTTTTCTGGAATTTTATTGTATTGTTTCATTAGTGTCATGTTTCTTTGTTTTCTCATTTTAGTTGCCTCTCTATGTTCATTTCTATGTATTAGGAAAATTGTTACATCTCTTAGCCTTGGCCAGACGGCCTTATGTAGTAGGTGTCCTGTGTGGCCCAGTGGCGCAGTTTCCCCCTGCAGCGGGGGCTCTAGATGTGTTCCTTGTGTGGTTGTGTGTGTTCTCCTGTTGTATTTATTGCTGTTAGCATGGTTGTGTGTGTTCTCCTGTTGTATTTATTGCTGTTAGCATGTTCCTTGTGTATTGTGTATGTGTGTTTTCCTGTTGTATTTACATGGTTGTGTGTGTTCTCCTGTTGTATTTTATTGCTGCCAGTATTATTGTTCCCTGTGTGGTTGTGTGTGTGTTCTCCTGTTGTATTTATTGCTGTTTAGCATGGTTGTGTGTGTCTCTCTTGTTGTATTTATTGCTGTTAGCATGTGTTCCTTGTGTGGTTGTGTGTGTTCTCCTGTTGTATTTATTGCTGTTAGTGGATGTGATTGTATTTGGGCTGACTGACTATGAGGATTGGCCATGCCCACAGGGTATTAGTTGCTGTGAAGGGGCTGACCCCTTGGAGTGGGATTCACCATAGCAGGCTTGTGTATCTGTTGAGACTACCCTTTGGATGTACTGCTTATGGGGCTAGTTAGGTATTGCTCTGTTGTGGTCTGGTGCCAGCCTCTGGGTGTGTTGATTCTGTGGCCTCTTTGGATGGGCCCCCTAATAGCCCAAGTTCGGCCACTACTTTTGATTGCTTGGGGCTACCTGGTGGAACATACAAAGCGATCCATGATTGCTGCCTATGCTGGATCTAAAGGCAAGTGAGAGAGATGACACTGCAAGCTGAGGTACAGTTACTCCCAGTACTGAGCCTGGGGCAGCTTAGCAAATGGACCAGTGCATATCAAGGCCTGAGGCTGCCTGCCAGTAGCCCATAAGGCTCTGCAGCTATAAGAGGTTTTGGATGGTACATGAGTTGTGTGGTGCAGGGACCCAGGGAGACATGGGGTGGAGCAAGCCAATCCTGTTAGGCCAATATAGCATCAGAATTGCTGCTAGTTCTGAGTCCGCAGTCTCCCACAAAAGTCACAGATCTCAGAGAGGCCAGCTGCCGTCTGCGTTGGGTCTGAAGACCCCCCCAAGAGACATTGTAGCTCGTGCTGGCACCAGTGTTGCCAAATGTCTCCTCCGAAATGTGCAGGCTGCACAAGCTGAGCTGAGATTCATTACTTGTGATGAATATATGCACCGGGGAAGAGGCGGGGCAGGGAGGGTGACTGGCAAAGAGCTGCTGTAGGCAATTTGTGGGTTGGGTGGAGGGTCTCAGGGAGACAAGGGGTGAGGTGGGCTGATCTCACTGGGCCAGTGCAGCTTAAAGATGTCCTTCTAACTAGTACATTTCTTATACTAGTTTGGTGTTGATGAATTCCTTTAGATTTTTTTTTTTGTCTGAGAAGCTCTATCTGTCCTTCAATTCTAAATGATAGCTTTGCTGGGTAGAGTCATCTTGGTCATAGGTCCTGGCTTTTCATTACTTTGAATATTTCATGCTAATCCCTTTCGGCCTGCAAAGTTTCTGTTGAGAAATCAGCTGAAAGTCTTATGGAGGCTCCCTAGTAGGTAATTAATTGCTCTTATGTTGCTGCTTTTTAGATTCTCTCTTTGTCTTTAATCTTTGGCATTTTAATTATGATGTGTCTTGGTGTGGGCCTCTTTGGGTTCCTCTTGTTTGGAACTCTCTGTGCTTCCTGAGCTTGTATGTGTATTTTCTTCACCAGGTTAGGGAAGTTTTCCATTATTATTTCTTCCAATAAGTTTTTAATTCCTTGCTCTCTCTCTTCTTCTGGTATCCTAAGATCCAAATGTAGTACTCTTGATATTTTTCCAGAGGCCCCTTAAAATATCCTCACTTTTTTTGATTTTTTTTTCTGTTTAGCTTGGCTATTTTCTGCTACCTTATCTTCTGAATTGCTGATTTGATTCCCTGCTTTATCTGATCTACTGTTGATTCTCTCTAATGTACTCTTTATTTGTTTTTCTATTCTTCCTTTCTGACTGGTTCTTTTTTATGTTTTGTATCTCCATTTTTACATTTCCTATCTCTTTTTTGAAATTATCACTGAGGTCATTGCGCATCCTTTAACTCTGCGTCTAATAGATTGCTTGTCTCCATTTTATTTAATTCTTTTTCTGGAACTTTGTTCTGTTTTTTTTTTTTTTTCCTATTTGGGACATTTTTTTGTCTCCCCATTTTGGATGCCTCCCTGTGTTTGTTTCTATGTATTAGATAGGGCTGCTATGTCTCCCAGTCTTAGTACAGTGACCTTATGAATGGAGCCCAGTGGCAAAGTCTTCCTGGTCACCTGAGCCAGTTGTTTCAGGTGTGTGTCTCTTGTATGGGTTGTGCACGCCCTCCTGTTGTAGTTGAGCCTTTGTTGCTGTTTTCACATCAGTGGGAAGGTTTGACCCTCAAGCTGATTGATTGTGAGGAATGGCTGTGACTACAGTAGAGGCGTTATCATTCTGGGGCTGACCCTACAGAGCAGAATTTGCTTCAGCAGGGCTCTGGTGTCTGCCAAGTCAGCCCTTTGGGTGTGTCATTTGTGGAGGTGGCTGGATGGTGCTCTGGCTCCATCAGAAGTGGCCACAAGGCATGCTCGCCCTGGGAACTCCTGGTAGGGGCCCTGCCACAGGCAAAATTCAGCCACAGACTTTGCTCTGCCCAGGGACACCTGGAATGAGCCACAGACTTTGCTCTGCCCAGGAACACCTGGAATGAGTCATGTCTTCCACCTGCATGGGACTTGGAGGTGCCTAGAAGAGCCTTAACTGTGAACCAAGGCTGACTGCTGCTAGTGCAGGACTTGGGGTTGCTCAGCAAGAGGTATGGGGCATGTTGAGGCCAGATGCTACTTGTCTGAGGTTTGCGAAACTTTGAGAGATTTTTAGGAAAGTTTTGAGTATGAGCTAAGATAGAACATTTGTATGGAAAAGCCACTGGAAACGGCTTGGGTGGGCCTGCAAGTTGGGTGGGGTGAGGTCTCAGGGAATCACATATCGAGGCGACAAGTGTTACCAGGGTTGATGGAGACTCAGATATGGTGGCTGCAGGAGTTTGCACACTGGGATGGGGGAGGGCTCAACAAAGGGACAATAGCCTCTGCCAGTACTTCTGTGTGAGAGACAGCTGCCCCTCCAGCCCTGGCCCTGCAGCCAGACAATTCAGTTTCTCTCTGTATGCCCCTGATGCATTTTGAGCTGCTGCCCTAGCATGGGAGCTCAGCTCAAGTGAGTTTGTCAGTGAGTAATTCTGTCCATGGGATCCTTAAGAGGAATGCCTTCTTATCATTTATATCAATATAGCCCTCTGTCTCACTCAGCCACAGTTTCCTCTGGTTTTCACAGCCAGAAGTGGTAAGGACTTCTCTTCCTGGCACTTGTGCTCTGGGCTGGGGAGTCTGGTATGGGGCTGGGACCCCTTGCTCCTCTAGAGGGACATCTGCACCTGAGATATTACCTCCTTATTCTCAGCTGCCACACGTGGGTCTGGGACCAGCCCATTTCATGTTTCTATCCCTCCTACCAGTCTCAAAATGGGGCTTTCTGTATGTCCTTAGTTATGGGACTTCTTTTCAGCTAGGCTTCAGGTGATTCTCAGTGATGATTGTTCTGTAGTTTAGTTGTTATTTTGATGTGGTCATAGGAAGAAGCAAGCACAGTGCTTACCTACTTTACCATCTTGATCAGAGCTTTTCCAGGGTTTTAAAGAATTATTATATATGTTTATTGAGGATACAGAGAGTCTAACAATTATTTATATTCCCTATATCACTAAAGGCAGGTCTGGAAATAGGATGCGTGGAAATGCTGATTAACTAGTTGGACCCAATTTCATTGTGATGATGCACATTAGTGAGAGTGACTCTTGGCAACTCAGATTCTGTTTATTAGGGTGATATATTTTGCAAGTAAAAAGAGACCCAACATGAGTCAGCTTAAATAATAATGAGGTTTTTATTAGCTCCTATACCTGAAAAGGCCAGAGTTGGTGGTGGTGGGGTGCTCTGAGATTCTCTAAGCTGTTTCCAGTTAGTTTGTAAGATGGATGCCAGCCTCAATGAGGACTACAGGGAGAGAGAGAAGGCACCACTTCCCATGATCACTGAATAGAGTCTAAGTTCATCCCCAGAGACTTAATTTCAACTGATCTTAAGTGAGGCTCAGAAGTCGGTGTACTTTAAAAGCTCCCGAGGTGATTCCAATGTGTAGCCAGGGCTGAAAACTAATGCTCTAGTAGATAGTAGAGGTATATATCTGAGCCAAGGTGGCCTAATAAGATTTTTGTCTCCTGGGAATTTGAAATCTGGAATGCAAATACCTGGAAACTAGAATACCCAGAAGTCTGTAGAGAGGACCTCTAAATTCTGCTGCTGAGGTCTCTAGATTTACCCCTGTCCCTACTTTTCCCACTGGTTGGCCATTCAATTCTTCTTTTGATTCTCTGAGATACCCTAGTATTCTTTCATTCATTTTTCTGTCCATCCATTCATTCATCCATCCATCCATCCATCCATCCATCCATCCATCCATCCATCCATCCACCTATCCATTCACCAAATGTTTATTCAGTATCTATGAAAGTGGGTAAAAAGTTTGACTTTTACAGTCTGCTATCCTAGCCCTTGTCTTGATGAACTCAAATCCTTTCTTATTCTTTTTTCTTACTTTCTTCAGTTTTAAAAAAGATAGTCTTTGTTTTATTTTGTGTCTTGTCCTACTGCTCATTTTTTTTTGCCTGCTAGAGCATTGGCATCCCTAAATCTGGAGACAGTTTGGAGAAGTGGTTCTAACTTGGGCTCTCAAGCCAGCCTGTCTGGCTTTGGCTTCTGGCTCCTCTTATAGCATACCCAGTTTGTTTATTTGGTTCTTCTATTTCAGCTTTATTGAAGTATAATTGACATATAAAATTATAAGATATGTAAATGTACATAGTGGTGATTTGATATACATACGCATTGTACATAGTTCTTTCTTAAAATGGTGAGAATAAAAATGCTTAGGTAGTTGTGAAAATTAAATGAGATATTATTTTTTTCATGGTAAATACTTAGTAAGTGATAGCAATTATTGGTATAATCATCAGGTGTTCTGTTGCTGAGAGCAGATATATCTATTATTTCTGAAAAAGGTCATATGGTCTTTGTGATAAGTACTTGACTTGGCCATTGCAGCACAAAAGCAGCTACAGTAAGCAAGTGGATATGGTTTTGTGCCAAAACAACTTTTATAAAAACAGGTGGTGGGCTGAATATGGCCATGAGTCATATAGTTTGCCAGCTAGTGGTTCAGAGCAATGGGGACTACAGGTGTGAGATAATATAGTTGTGGAGGGACACTCTTACTCTTGATCATGGTGGCTTATTGAAACCTGTAAAAAAAGCTTCTATTTTTGAGAACTAATAAAATTCTGTGAAGAGAAATGATGAATTGAGACTCAATTCTTGGCAGGACTTCTGGCCATAAAACATAGACCTCATCATTACCAATACACTTTTCTTGCTTATATGATGCCAGCCAGTGGTATAGAAAGTTCTATAGAACTCAGTGCTCACTGGGAAGGGCTTCTCGTCTTTTCCCCTTGATATGCTACTTATCATAGATATGGATTCTAATGTTGGTGATGTAACGATGTAACTAAGATTCCTGGAGAAGGTGGTTGTAGGACCAAAGTTTTCTGTGGGACATCATTTTATAAGGATAAATATTTTTTCATTGAAGTGCTTGTTTAGCCATGTAGAAGCTACTCTGGGGCTAAGCCTAGAAAGGAATTCTTTAAGGACCTTATATCATGTCGTTATAGTTTCATTTTTCACTGCAGTGGAACAAGGCTGTGAAAGTTTACTCTACATTTAGAGGGGAAAAATGTGACATCTCGCTGTCCCATTTATCGGGAGGTTGGCCCTTTTGTAGGCAGCAAGGAGATGTGTAAAAAAGACAAAGAAAACCACTGAAACAATAGTGATTCACTCCAAGAGAAATCCTTGCCCAGCTGTATTCTTTCATTTCCTGGAGTGTAAAAGCAGTTCTGTTCTCTGCAAAACAAGAAAACCCAAATTAAAATTCCAGAATGAGACAAGGAGAGAGGGCAAGAGACGAGAGATAGAAACAGGAAGAGACTAGGCGAGGGAGGAAGCGGAGAAAGAATTCTTCCCATTGCCCAGGCACTCTGCATCCACAGATGAAGAGAGAAAGAATGAGAGGCAGAGAAACAGAAAAGTTAGCCAGACAGAAAGGCATAAACAAACAACAAACAAACAAACAAACAAATATGCTGTTGATTTTCAGAGGTGGGATAAAACAGGGCAGTTCATTGTGTCACTTGAAACTAATTTTCATCATTTAAGGCCTCGTCTTGCAGAGCTGCAGTTCACTTGCTACCAGGTGTCTCAGAGGGTGATGCACCAGCAGTTAATAGCCATAGCATGGCATCTCTAATGTGCTCACGTACTCAACCATTCTGTTTAAAAAACTAGCTCATTGGTAAAATAATGGTCCCCCTGGGACCCTAAAGTTCATGAAATAATATTTATTGGCTATTCATAGCCAATATTAATTAATTATTAGAATATTAATTATTCTCTCTAGTCAGCAGGTATCATTTCTTAAGTAAAATGCATAGGATTAAAACTTAAAATACCTTTTGCTTTTCTGGCGGAGGTGAGAATCATGGGTTTGTACTGATTATAAATTATAGGCTTTTAACAAAAACCTTGATTGAGTGAGAAGAGGGCTATTTTGTTTGGTTCAAGTTTTCTTTTTTTTGCCTGTGACTTCATTTATGAAAGAAAATGTTTGTGCTGCTTTGCTTTAACCAATAGAAATTTGCTGAGTTTTTTCTTCCCCTCGCACATCTTAGAATTTAATATAAGCCAGGGTTTTGGGTTTTGCATTTGGAAAGAGTAGGGGATAGGGTGATGAGAGGGGAGAATTTTCTCCAAGGGAAGTGTAGAGAAATCGGAGATAATAAACATGGCACTGTTTTTCAGGTATATTTTAGGAGTTCCAAAAGCTTTTGATGAAAATTTTTGGAAAATTTTTGGACAGTCTCGAAGGTCAGAATGTTTTGTTTACGCACAGAGTATATCAGTCATAATAGTGGCACAGTATAATAGGCCATAAGACTTGAAAGACATTCGCCTAAACTAAGTTAGACTTTAGCCAATAAAAAATTTCAATAAAAATTGATGGTAGTATTTCCTGGGGCTACAAGACTTTACTGCTGTTAGAGCCATGTCTACATTTAATTCTAAACTGTGGCTGAGGTGTGCTTTTCAGAGTGGAATAAATTATGTAAGAGCTACTGAATAACTCACTTGAGTCTGTGTATTGCTATCCCTATGCCTTCAGATATGTCAAGACCATTCCTATGAGGTGGCAAGAGGATAGAAATTAAGAATGAAAACAAGTTTTCACGGACACTGTTTGTGGTGCACAAGAGTCAAATTCAGATGCATGTTTGGGGCTAGAATGACTATTCCTGGCTGGAATTGCTACTATGCACTGAGTAACGTACACAGTTAAAAAGAAGTGGTAGGGGAGAGACAAGTAGCATTTTCACATTTGGAGAAATAGTATAAAAGCTCTCAGAAATGAGAAAATAAACAAAATCAGGTGTGAATCTCCTCTTTCATAGTAACTCAGAATATTTCAAATTTCCGCTGTGAGCTATGTTGTCTCATTAGACTGCTATAGAATATCCATTCAGGATATTCACTTCATCAACAGTGAAATAAAGATCAGAACTGTCTCTACCTTCCATGATCCCCTTGGACTGTTGGGGGAGATGTTTATCTCTTCCTGGAAATAAAATGCACACTACCTGCTTAATAATTAACCTCATGAGTATTATGCGAAACATCGGAATTAACTCTCTTGGCTCTGGAAATCAGAATTTGTCCTAAAGGACATCCTGACTGAGCAATAAACTATTCATTGATTCCATATCAACAAGAAAATGCAAACATGAGCCTGGTTACAAAAGGGGTTGGCAAAACAAATTAATTTCTTTTGAGCTCTGTGGTGGTCTGTATAGCTCCCACCCTTGTCCTTTTTCTGAAAGACATTTGTAGACAAGTGACATTCATGACTCCTGATAAAAATCCTTGTCATATAATCAAAGCATCACCCCTAAGCCAGTTTTCTTCATTGATTTGCATATTCTAATCACTTAAGAAAATTATTCAAGCAGGAGATAGGTTTTTATACTTGATTAAAAGCCATGAATGTTTATTTATAATGGGAAGAGTTTTCTACCTTTAACAGTTTGAGGTTCATATGCCACTTCAAACTTTTATTTATAAATAAAATACTTATGTAAGGTAGAATACTCATGTCTATCTCTTTAGTCAGTATGAAAATAATGCTGGAGTTCTCTGTTCTTAGAACCCACCCATCGTCGGACAACTGCTTGTACTATTATAAAGAGAACTACCTCTTTAGGGCTCCTGGGAAGTCCTTTTCTGATGCCATGTTTGATAAAAACCATCACCAATGAAGAATATACCCCAATTATAACTGCATGGTTCCTATAGGTTGCTATCTCTATCACCGACTTGCCTTTATCCTGTTGCTGGAAGGTTATGCATTTTTAATAGCATGGAAGGTATTTTTGTTCTTCTCTTTTAAGTAGAAGTCTCTTCTGTCCAGACACCTATTTTAGTCCAGAAACTAAATAGTTGCAAGAGCTCTTGGACTTGGTCTTCTGGTGCTTCTGAATCAGCAGGTGCAATGATCACAGATATATAATAGTAGAATGAGATAAAAGTGCTAGCAAATACAAATCTGGTAATCCTGGATTTGTATCTCTTCTTCCCATTTGGCATAAAAGGATTCAAGTACTTGGGGGGAAAAAACCAGAAAGTTGTCACTACTGGTGTGCTGATTCTTGAGGTGATGTTTGAATCAAAGTTTAATAGAAAATCATGGGGCTTTGATTTTTCCTTGTTATCTCCTTTAAGTGGCAGAATAACATAATAAGAAACCTAAATCTGCCACCAATGTGGCATTTGCTGAAAGAAACTATTGGTGTTAAAATCAAACAACACACTGACTTCCCCCATTCAGAGCAGGGTGCATCCCAGTTGCTTTAGCTCACACTTATTCTCTGACGTGACAATGACCCCTTGCTATGATGGATCAAATTTCTCTGTTTCTGAGTTAAAAAATCTTTGTTAAATTTCTAGTAATGTTTAGACTTATAAGACGCTCTAGGCTCCTCAAGGGCAAATACATTTATAAGTTCATTTGTTTACCTCTCTGTGAAGAAGAAAGAAAAAAACCTGAAAATAAACTTAGAGGAAAAAATGGATAATATTATATAACGTGAGACTTGTTTAAAATTAGGAAGAAAATTTTACCTTCGAGAGTTAGACTGTTTTCTTCTCCGAAGTCATTTCTCATATTGCACATCCCCGATGCTCCCACTCCAAAATTAGACAGAGATGGTTCTTTCTCTTGCATACTTTCTCATGCCAGCCTAATCTCTGTAGCCTGTTGGATATTTCAATTGTTTGTGTTTGTTTCTCATGTTGAATCATAAATTCCTCGAGAGAGTTTTGTTTATCTTTGTGGTTCTTCATACAATTGAAAATGATGCCTTATACATAGTAAGTGCATGGTAAATGTTGAATAAATTAATGGAAGTGGTTTCTCCCTGTCCTTTTGAGCATTTTGAAGCAACTCTTATTAAAATGAATACTTATGCAAAAGATGTTTACTGTACTATCTGCCAGGTACTGTTGTAGGTGCCGAGAATTTAACAGTGAAGAAAACATGAAAACCACCCTGGTGGCATTGAAAAAGAACAAGTAAATATACAGTATTTGAGATGGTGATAGGAATTAAGGAGAAAAATAAATTGGGAAAGTGGATAGGGGGTGCAGGAGGCCTTTCAGGGAGGGCCTTTCTGGGAAGGTGACAGTTGAGGAGAGAGGCTTGAGAGGTGATTGAGGAGCCAAATAGGAAGAAAGCCTTCTAGGCTGAGGGAAGAGCAAGTGCAGGCTGAGGTGGGAGTGAGCTTGGAATGTTCAAGAAAGAGCAAGGAGACCAGCGTATAGCTGCGGCCAAGTAACTGAGGGCAGAAAGATTAGGAGCCAAAGCCAGAGAAGAAGCGAGGTGTGAGATTAGACAGGACCTTGTAGGCACGTCTAAGAATATGGGCTTTCGCTCTGAGATGGCAAGCCCACAGTAAAGTATTCAATATTGGGGTGACACGATTTGAGACGTAAGGTTAAGAATAGTTTGTTGATGGTGAAAGTTGTGTTTTGATTATCAGAAATTTTGATGTTATCTGTGAACAAGAAATTTCACTCTAAGGTGGAAATCAGTTTAATGGTTTTAGGCAACTTTGACTTCAGTCATTTTTAAATGCATGTAAAGCAGAGTACTAGACCCACTGTCTGCATCCTGTTGTAATTCTGAGGTGAATTAGAATACTTAAAGCCTTTATTTTGTGGCCTACATTTAGTGCATATTATTTGTCTTAATTAAAGCTTTATTGATGCACTACTCTGAGTATGTTTTATTGCTTCCTTCCCTACCTACTAAGTAGCTTTTGCTATTTGGTGTACAGGGTAGGCACCATACTGTGTTATAAGTAAATTGTCACCAGGACAGAAGTCATTGTAGACTGGTTGTCACAAAACTTTTTGGATCTTTTGCCTCTATCAGTAAAATATTTTTAAACATTCACGTATGATCTACATATATTTATCATTTATACAAATGTACTGTAGCAGTCATATATGTTTATAATAAAACATACTGAAAAGATTTAAAAAGAATGGAAAAAATATAAAATAAACACATTAAAATGATATTTTGTTTATGGTTATAAATGTTTTTACTTTCATTAAAATATTGTTACCACTTTTAAATGGGAGCAATGTGCTTGAATATGCTTTAACAATTTTTTAGACAAATTTAAAACTTTGTGATGAAACAATTAGAAGGTATGTTTTAAACTTGAGTTTATCTTGAGACTTGGTTTTCAGTTGTTGTCACAGTTGAAAATATTCCTCAAAAATATCTAGGTAGATGTGCATCATGAACATCACTTAATCATGTAAATCATTTTCAACCCAAAATTGATCTTGCAGCGATTTTTGTTGAAATATGGCTAACGAATTTTCTTCTTCTGTGAACTCAATAAGATGTTTCTGCAAAACTAATTTGAAGGTAATACATTTTAGTGTTTTTAACAAAGGCATAAAAAACCCACCAAAACTCTCTATTTGGGAAATTTAAAAACAGTCTTCAGATAGGATAGTGTTTATATTGATATACTTAAAGTATTTCTTCAGTGAAATCATATAATGATGGAAAGATTTCCAAACATTTGTTTTTACAATGCTTTTTTCATATGAGTTGCTGTTGAAAAGCAGTTGCTTTCTTCCTTATTGTTAAGACATCTAATTTACCTTGAAGGGCTGGATTAAGTTTGCAGCTAACAAAGAGTTTGTACTGAAACTAGAAGTGTCAGCTTTGCCATTGTCATCTTGCATTTTCATCTTCATTTGCATTACTAATGTGTTGGTTTCTTTGCAGACATATTTTGAAGCTATGAGAGCATTTGGTGAGATTAGTTTGATAAAACTAGATAATACGATCTGTTAGTTCACTTAATTGGGCACATATAAACTACAACATTGAACAAAATACTGAAAAGCAAAGAACAAGAAAGTGCAGGGTTGTCAGATCCTCCCACACCCCATTCAGATACATATCCTAGGTAGGTGACATCTGACTATCCGGCAATCAGACATCTGCACTGAGTGAGGATGCCAGAGCTAATCCATATCAGTAGATTTTGATTTTGTTCTCTTTTTAAGGATTAAAATATATTAAAAAAAAATAGAAGTCTGAATATGTTTTCAGCACTCTATAGGATCACCTTGCATACCCCTGGCGGTTTGTGCACCCCACGTGGGAGAAAACTGTGCTAGATGTTGGCATTTTCAAATGAGGTCCTTGAAAACCTTGATGAGCCAGCCACAAAGGGTTAAAAAGTCTTGCTGCTTCATTGTTTATAAGAACCCATCGACAAAAATCCATCAAAAAAATAATGGTTTTGGGGACAGAGATAATGAATTACATTATGATAGTAAACAAAGTTAATTAAAGCTCTTTTGGCTGGTCATTGCTTACGTTCAAATGCAAATGAGTGTCTACAGCTGTCCAAAAAGTACCATTTAACCTATACTTTCTAATAGCTAGGCACAATGGGGCTGGCTTCCAGTAAGGCTTCTTCCTTTTACAAATTCCACTTTCTAGCTAGTTTCTGTCTTGCCTCTCCTTTTATTTTTCCAAGATTGGGTATGCAACTGTATGGGGAGAGGGTAGTTTCATTTATTCCATCCTCATTTTGGTAACAAGTTATCAGTGTCATCTCAGGAAGGAAAGTGGTTGGAGCCTAACATACTACTACTCATCTTGAATTAATGAAATATTTTTAGTGACATCTAATTCTATGATGCTTTTGTTTTCTTTTTTCTTTTTCTTTTTTTTAAATGGGCTTTGGGAATACAAAGCTTTTCTTGTTTGTTTGCTAGCTTAATGGTGTGACTACACCTCTCAGAGTTTAAAATTCCCAGTACTGCTGTAGAGTAAAAATTTTTCTTAACCTTTTCTCTTTTTCCTTTCCTGCAAAATATCTTGGGAGAAGAGTAAACTGTTAAGAAGTAGAGGAATTGCTAACGGTGTGCAGCTGCTGTGTTGATGGGTGTTGCCTTAACTGAATAATGTTGGCAATCCAGGGACATGAAAAAATAATAGAAGGAAAGAATTTATCTTTATGAACCTGCAGAGGTGTATGGGCAGAAAACGTCCCTGGAGATTTCCTTCCTTCCTTCCTTCCTTCCTTCCTTCCTTCTTCCTTCCTTCCTTCCTTTCATACTTTCCTGCTCTTTCGCTCCTTTTCCTTTCCTTTTCCTTTTCCTTTCCTTTCTTTCCTTTCCTTTCATTTTCGCTTTCTTTCCTTTCTTTCCTTTCGCTCCTTTCCTTTCCTTTCCTTTCCTTTCCTTTCCTTTCCTTTCCTTTCCTTCCTTCCTTCTTTCCTTCCTTCCTTCTTCTTTTCCTTCCTTTCTATCTTCCTTCCTTCCCTCCCTTCCTTCCTCCCTCCCTTCATTGCTATTTTCTTTCTATAGCACATAGGAATATTTAAAACAAATTCTGTTAGGAAAAAGAGAGATAAACTATTTATTCCAGATATAAGTTGTTCAGAGGAACCTAATGAACTAAGAGATTTCAAAACCTGAATGAGTTAAGAAAGGTGATCCCATGACCAGACAGCCCAATGTGGATTATCAGAGCCAGAGGTTTAGGTGAGCATCCATACAGGTGGGGGACTGATGGCCTGACATGGGGTGTCAGAGTGTGGTTGGGGTTATGGAAGGCATCCATAACTGCTGTGTATGAATGGTTGGCAGAAGGTATCAGAGCCCGAGCAGGCTAAGGAAAGTATTTGCATGAAAAGAGTGTGACAGCCTTTTGTAAAACTTGATTTTCTACCTTTATGCTTTGTAAAGGACAGGAAACATTTCTCCATCTCTCCAAGAGAAGCATTGCTAAATCGATGAAAGGTTGACCTGCTGCACTTTCACTTTAGACTGTCACAAAAAGAGATCTGAAAGACTAGGAAGGAAGGACTGGACACATAAAGCATATTCCTGGGAAGGAAATAGGAAACTAGTGTTTCAAAATATTTGGATAAAACCGTAAACAGAAACCTCCCAGTTAGGACTCCCAATAATTTTGTCTTTATGCTTACAAAGCATGAACAAAAATAGAAAATCTCTTATCTTGAACATTACCTTCAGAACAGGACACAAGAAATGCTTATTTTTTTAAATCCCTCCTGAGCATGACTATGACAGAGTAAAGGCTTTGGATTCAGTATTTATATTTATACTTCATGAGGGGTTGTAGAAAGACATTTTGGCTAATGAAACTGGATGGATTTCATATAAAAGGTGTCCAGTCCTCCTTAGGAACCCCATTTCAGTCTTCTTAACCTAACATCCGTATGGCATGATGTGGAGATTGTGCAGTTAGAGATGGTGAGGGGTCTGTTGCACCCTCCCCATAATTCCTCTATGTGCCTCCAGAGTGTCAACCTCTTTCTGAGTGCAACTCCTCATTACCAGGGGATCTATTTGGGCTGTAATACAGAGCAGTTTTCTTTTTCTTCATGTTCTATCGCTGTGGTAGGAAAATTTTTGCATTCTCTGTGCTCCTTTGGCTATTTCACTAATGGTTATCCTTTAGATGCTTATTTTTATAATCCAGAATTCACCTATAGGTCTACTATATGTCCAATCTTACATTTTGTTTTCTTAATTGAGTTACACAAGAGAGGGTTATGCATAATAAAATGAATATAAATTCCAAAATGGAGACAAATTACCAATCAAATAGCTTCTTTTAGCTCAGATGTACTCTGAGCTTTATAATGGTCATTTACCTTGGATTCTCTAAGAGCATCAGATGGTTCTAAATCAGCTCATCTGCCCTGATTTTTAAAATTTAGAAATAAAACATTTTCTGAACTGATACATGAAGAAATACGCTTTTGAAAATCATGTGTGGAAGTTTCTTCGTTCTCCTAACATTACATTTTTATTTTGAGCAGATGTGTATCATATTTTCCTATAAAGGTTCAAGTTCAAAGTTGTAGTATAAAATTTACAATTTTTTTCTCCTGGCCTACTTTTTAATCTACGCCTCCATTTTCTTTCTGTTACCCTTGACTCTCTCCTTTTTCTCTCATGGTTATTATAGTGCTGGCATACTGCGAACACTTTGAATGTAAGCTTCTTATTCATCTTCAATCCATCTTGAAACTGTGCTTGGCATATAGTAGGTGTTTAATAACTGTTCATTGAAATTCATCTTTAACTTTCTCAGGTGATTTCTCTGCTCACAAATCAATATCCTTTGGGTCTTAGACATTTTCCCCTGAGTTTTTTGGATGGGAAATGAGATATAGAATAAACAGCATATATGGAATAGGTGAGAAATGGTAGGTTTTGATTCGAGATGGTTCATGAATGGCAAGTGTAAGACAAATAAAAAGAGGCTCTTTTTGATAGAGTTGAAACCTAATTTTTGAAAAGATTGAGTTCAGCACTAGATTAATCAACTGTCCAGGTTTATTTGGGATTAAAGGGCTTCTGAAATGTGTGACTTTCAGTGCTAAAACTGAGAAAGCTGTAAGTGAACATGGATTAGTTGGTCATTTTAGAGCTGAACTCATACAATAGGATGGAAAGATACTCTTCAGTAGTGATTCTCAACCTTGAATACACTGTGGAATCACCTAGGGAGACTCGAAAAACAGTGACAACCCCTTCCCTCCAAATTCTGACTTAGTCAGGATGCTGCCTGGGCATCTAGATTTTAAGAGCTCCCCAGGTGATCCTAATGTGTAGCCAGGATGGAGAACTGCTCATGTCAGGCAATGCTTGGTGTAGGACGAAGTTCTCATGGCTTCTGTATCGTACAAATTGTCTTGGCTTTATGAGCTAGGCCTGATGACAAACAGTGGTTTGGGCTTGAAGATGAGAATGGTAACTTGGACTATGTTAAAGCTTGTTTTGACTTTTACTACCATTTACTGCTGAAGTAACAAAATAAGCAAAAGCCATACTCCAGATAGGGAGACAGGAGAGACATAGTTCACCTAATTCCTCATATGCTTCTCTTGGGAGGCATCTTGACATGGTCCATATGACCCTGATAGACAGAGAAATTCTTCTGATCAGAAGAATGCAGAGCTGTGGGCTAGCAAAAATCAGCTGTGTACCACAAGGGTGGATAAATAGTCACCTCAACACTAAGTCTACTTATCATATAAAGATATTACTGCTAACCCTCGGTAATGAACTTTGCATTCTTTTTCTTACTTAATCACTGTCTTTACCAGGCTTGGCCATGGCCAGAGAACAAACAACAGATATAGTTGTGGATTCTATTTGTACATTTCTCTTGCAGTACACGACAACGTCTTTAACGCTGAAGAAGACTGTCTACTAAAGATGGGTTGTTAGGAAGGGAGTTTCTGTTTTACATCTTCCAAAATGGAAGCATGTCAAGGTTAAATTTACCAAACCCAGCCAGTGAAGATGAAGTTAGAATCTGCTTTCCCTGATGCTCTGGAAAATTTACCCAGCTCTTTCTTTATAAAAGCATATAAAGTTTAGCCACTCTACTGTGTTGGTAAAAGGGCCAATCCCTTCCTAATGAGAGATAGATGTAGATAGCAAACTCATCTAGAGAGTAGTTATGTGGAAATGACTTTTGCTCACTCTTGATCCGGGTGGTGTGAAGATATATAAATCTAGTAATAAAAGGCCTTAGCTCTTGTGGATAAGCTCTGAGGTGCTGATTCTCCTAATAGTTAACCCTTTTAAATTTAATTAGAATTATCCCTTTATCATTTATGCAGCAACATTGCCTTCTGATCCAGCACTGTGAATTTTTCTAGAGGTGTGGGGTGTAAAAACCTGACAAAACTATGCCCTCTTTCAATTTATTGAAGAATAATGGAATAGCTAAAAGTCAAGGAGGTAGTGGTGCTTTGTAAAATTTTAAATTGTGCTGTTTTGAGGGTGTCCTCATGAAAAGTGGCAGGGAAGAAAGGACATGTTCGTCTCTGTGCAGTGTGCCTTCTCTCCAGTAGCTTGTCTTCCATTTGATGCAGTTTTGTTGCTTTGACATCGGTAAGTGGGGCCATCACTAACATGTCCATGTGGATGCTGCTTCACTGTAAACATGATCATCTTGGCTTCAATACGTAATTAAAATCTGATCCTGAAAGCTACTTATGCTCTGTCAATATTTTATGTCCTTTTAAGAATCTAGCCCTTTCAGCCTGTCATCTATTTTTTTAAATATTGGAAACACAGATTTTCCAAATTGTAGAATTTAATTAAAAATTAACCTGCTATTCCTGAACTTTCACCTCTCCAGGGCTAGAATCTGTCCAGTAACAGCAGCAGCTGAGTTTTTCCATAGCACAGTTCCTTAGCAGAGGCTCAAGCTGTTTTCCTCTGCATGTCATTTGCTTTTGCACAATGCAGCTGGGGCTCTGCCTCTGAAGTGAAAGGGGAGCTGTCAGAAAAATCCTGGAAAATGATCTGATTGGCTTTCATTCTTCCAGAGAAGGGTACAGGGTCTTCTCTTAAAAGTATCAAAACCTCTAAATAGATACAGAAGGAGAACATTTTGCTTTAGTAATCTTCAAAAGTGATGGAGGAAAGTGTGTCTTAAGAAGAAAAATCTCTTATGGTGTATGACATAGGTTCAAACTGAGGAATGATTATAAATTGTGTCAATCTTCAAGCTATTAAAATCCTGCCCTCCTTAGAGGGTGGTTTTTTAGGACCTCCTCTTTAGATAGGGTCACAGAAAGCACCCATCATCAGAATAATGACTCTGTCTTTCTGATGAGATGGCATGTGGCAAGCAGTTGGCTTCGTGACTTCTATATCTGTTATATAGGAAGAGGGTGTTTTCTCACATGATAAAAATGTTTACTGTAGTGTCACAAGAGAATTATCAAAATCTATAGGCTGGAACAAAAATTTCCATTTCAGTTGTGAATCCTTATTCTGAAGTATAGTCTTAGGGGGATTGACTTCCCTGAGGAACTCATCTGGGTTTAAAACAAAAGCCATAGTGAATATGTCCTGATGACTGAAAGAAAAATCAGAATGTGGTAAGTGGTTAAAATTTGGGAGCCAATTAAAAAGCACTTGGCTTTGCCCATTCTATCACACAGCTCTTGAGTGTAAGGCAAATTGGAAATGGAGAAATATGTGTTTAGCAATTTAGAACACTTATTAAGACTTTTTAAAGCAAAGATTGTTATCGATCGAACACTTATTATTTGTAAGGTACTTATTATTTGCAAAGAATTATTATAACATTTATGCATGACTTTTGCTATCAAGAAGCTTACAGATCAGTAGGACAGATGGATTCTGTCTCCACGTAAGTATAGGTAAATTTAGTATGTGCAAAGCATCATGGGGTAGGTACAATCTGATGCTATGGCTGTTCAGTGGAGGGAGAACTTATCTCTGGCTGTGTTGATCTGGAAATTTCATAGAATAGGGAGCATTGAACTGGGCCTTGAAGGATGGGTAGGTTTGAACAGGTAGAGATGGAAGGAAGTCAGTCCACACAAAGGTAAGAGCATTAGGAAAGTGCAAGATGAGAAAGAGTAGGGGGTATGATTGGGAAATGGCTAGTAGCTAAAGTCAATTAGATTGTAATGTTTATATGAGGGAGGTGTGGAAGATGAAAAGAACCAGATTGTGGGAAACCTTGACTTCTATATGAAAGAATTTTTTCTTAGTACCATAGTCATCACCTATATTTCTGGCAGGTGTGGATCGTGATAAAAATGGCCCTTCAGAAGGGCAGATTTCTACTTGCATTTCATCCTGAGTCTGGTTCCAAAGAGAGTCAAAAGCATTTTGTAAAGAATATTGAATTACTAATTGATTTACTCCAAAAAGTACATTAAGTTTGATAGAAACACTTAACTCTGAAACTGTGTCCTTTTCATTTGCAGCATTTTATATGCCTTCTGGAGGGCAGGTAGAAGGATTTCAAAATCTGGGATGAGCCCAGTGACTCTCACTGATTGTGTGTGCTGTGAGAGCAAGAAAGTTGCACATTGACTTAGGACATGTCTTCTCTTAAGATCTGAGAAATTTATTTCAGAGCATTCCAGTTGATATTGAGATTTAAAGAAATGATCAGTAGTTCAAAATCTAGGATAATGGATAAGGAAGCAGAATATAGGCCCACTGATCTTCAAATTATTGAATGAAATGAAATTTTAAAAATGGTTTCCTATGATGTTAAATCCTTTAAAAAAAAAAAACAAAACTGTGGTTCTGAAATCGAACACGGAGAAGTGGGAAAATCTCATTGGTTCTTCTTATGTTAAGAAGGATATTAATGACAAAATCTCATGTGGGGAAGGAACTCTACTAGAGGGTACTATACCTCATTCTTTTCTTGAAAGTCCGAATTGATAGTGTCACGGGCTGTCTGTTTTATTCACCCTCCTGTCAGATAATAATCACTGGTGTAATTTCAGGATTTCTGTAACTTCTTCAGAATATGTTAATACATTAATTTGTTTGGTTACCGCATATCTAGTTTTCACATAGATGCTTTTTTCTGAGGTATTAAGTGCTAGCACACACCTCCTATTCATGCTATTTAATGCATATTTAAAAGGCATTTTGTCCAAAGAATTAGAAGGATCAGAAACCTCTTGTGGGAAGAAATGAACATTTATTAATTTTCTATAACTATTAAATGTCAGCTCATTAAGCACTATCCATCCTAAGCATTATCCCATTTAACTTCTACCACAAAACTATAAGTGAGATATTAGACCCTTTCTTTGGCTGAAGAAATTGAGGCTCGCCCCATGGCAGTGATTTGCCCAAGAATATGTAACAGTAAGTAAATACGTAGGGACACCAAGATTTAAATGCAGGCAGATCTGAGATCCAGCTTCTTTTTCCTACCATGCTGTCTATTGTGGTTTTGAAATCTACAAACATTCTATCTTTTCTGACCATGGACAATCTACTAAGAATCTTAGAAATAGATTGACAGGTTGCCCTTCTGTTCCTAAATCTGATGATTCAGTTTCATTCCACCTCTCTTTTCTCTGCTATGTCTCACTGGCTTACCCATGGCCATTTTTTCCCCCAGGGGTTCTGAATGTGCCACGACCTGCACGGCTAGAGGGTTCATATACCTGACAGGGGGCAAGGGAAGGATAGAGAAAAACACAGAGATGGTATATACAAAAGCTGAGGCTAGGTAGGACACTGCACTCTGCTCAGATACAGTGACACTGAGGAAAGCTCAGCACATTTATTATTTACTTTTGAAGGTCTTCTCAGGACTTGAAACATGCTAGCAGCAATAATTTACCAAGGCCTGTCTGTACCTGGTTATCTATGCTAAACTAGCAGCAGCTGTCTGTTAACTGTTTCGCTTCTCTGTCCTTGGTAGATTGCTACACAGCCAAGCATGGCTTTGCCAATGCTTTGGCAACAGGTTTGGCTCAGATCCGGCTCTCTACACGAATGTGGGAAAACAAGGAATAATGAAGATCACTACAGGCCAGGAGTATACTTACATGTGTGTAGTATGTAGACTAGAAGTTTCTTAGCAATAGGAGGATGTGTTTGGAAAATCTCCTGACCACAGTGCCAATTCTTATACACTTGGGAGTTTGTCAAAAAGGAAGCGTCTTTTGATAAACGATCACCTCATAATATTTAGTTTCTTTCCCCACTTTGGGTATTATGTTTGTTTGGCTTTAGCGACAGACAGACCTTTTATGTGTAGCTGTAACTATGAGTGTGTCAGTGATAATTTTATGGTGGGTCAGATATTGACAGATAGAAGCATGATAATGAAGAACGGAGGATGGAGGTGAGGCTACTGCCTTGACTCTTACCTTTCTGTCATGACCAGCTTGTCAGAGTTGTTCATATATACTGTCTCCACTTTCTGATTGAGTTGTCCCCACCACTCCATTGAAACTACTCTTACAAAGTTGTTTTGTTTATAAGTCCAATGGATCATTTTTACTTTTGTCTTACTTGATTTTTTAAAAACGAGCTTTTCACACATTCACCACTCATTCCTTCCTAGAGCAAACTCTTCTTGGCTTCCCTGTTCTGTCACTATTCTGTGTTTTTGTCCTCCAACTTCCTTGGACACTTCCCTGCCATTATGGGGTTTTTCACTACTTAGTCTTTTTGTGATGACAATTCTCAGGACTCACCTTTTGATTCTTTCCAATTGATATCTGGGCCCTAGGTGATTTCATCTGTTCCTGCAGCTTCAGATCTTTCTGCCAAAGTTTCCTAACTTAAACTTTTAGCTCAAATCTCTTTCCAGGTTCAGCTCTAAATAATATTCCTTCTTGGATGTATTATAGGCACCAAAAAATTAAACATGTTCAAAATTGAGCTCATGTTCTTCTAACTTCTTCTTCCATTATATCTCCATTTATCAAATGACCCTACTTTTTACTTCATTGCTCATGCCAGAAACCTAGCTGGCACCCTTCTCCCTCCCTACTCACATCCAACTCAGTCATTGGTAGAACATCTTACTGAGTTTACATGCTAGATATTTCTTGCAGCTCTCTCTACCAACATACTTGGAATTACCACCATATTTTCTCTGAGCTGGTGCTGTAGCTTCCTTCTTGGTCTCCAAACATTCATTCCATATAACCTCAAATACATTTTCCATTCAGAAGCCAGATTTATCTTAATATACAATCTGATCATACGACCTCTCCCCAGAATTACCCATAAGCTGCCATTTGCTCTATGACACAAGTTCACACCCTTGATGGGCTTGATTTCTCCTGCCTCTTGGATCTCATTGCTACTCTCCTCCTTACGTGTTATGCTCTCAGCTCATCTGGTTCTGGATACAAAATCTGGTTCTTGAGGGTGGCCAGGACCACTTTTCTCCCTGTCTCTACCCTTCTCCTAGCCCCTAAGCTTGATGAATATCTATTCACACATATAATCTTAGATTAGATAAACCTTTTATTCATTAAAATTCTCTTGATCACCACACCCTCACTGTTCAGCACACACTATTATATACCCTTGCAGTACTTTTTTTGTTTCCCTTATCATACTTTATTATAAGCATTTGGATAATCATTTGTTTAATATCTGTGTTCCTCCCAAGATGACAAACTCCAAGCTCTATTTGAGCAGAGATGTGTTAATTCTTTTCAGTACTGTATCCTTAGTGCCTAGTACAGTGTTTGGCATAGAGTAAGCATTCATTATCTATTAACTGAATAAATAAATAAATGTTTCTGGGGTGGCTATAGAGCTATAATGTCTAATGCAGTAGCCACTAGCCACATGTGCCTAGTGAGCACTTGAAATTTAACTAGCCCAAATTGAGACATGCTGTAAATGTAAAACACACACTAGATTTCAAAGACTTAGTATGGAAAAAATGCAAAATCCCTCAGTAATAAAATTTTTCTAGTTGGTACATGTTTAAATGACCGTATATTGGAAATAATGGATTAAATAAAATATAATATTAAAATTAATTTTATCTGTTTATTTTTACCCGTTTTAGCATAACTTCTAGAGAATTTAAATTACATGTGTGGCTTATATAATATTTCTGTCAGACAGCACTGTTATAGAGTCTCACTTTGAACTGAAATTGAATGGCCAAGCTTTTAAGCTCCCTTATATTAAAATGTTAAAAGCCTCCATTTTAAAACTTTTTGCTTTGTTCATATTGCAGCCCCATTCTTTCCCTTTCCAGGGGTCATCAGTCTCCCTGTCTTGCACCTCCCTCCCTGATCAGTTGCTAATTTCTCTGCAGTCACAAGGGTGTTTGAGAAAGATCTGTAATTGGCAGTCCCCTTACCCGTGACTGTGAGGAAAATTTGCCCTTGGTGCAGTGATAGTGCCCATATGTCAAGATTGCTAGACTCATAAGTCTAAAAACTACATAATTGGTATGTGAGAAGTAAGAGTTGGTGTTTGTCCCTGAAACATTTCTTCCTCGAAGTCTGACAAAGCCTCGTTGAAATGGTTTTGACATCTGTTAATAAACGTAGTTCTTCCTGCACGCCCTCACCATTGCTTAGATTTTACAAAGAGTTATCTGAAAATACCTTTCTTATTATTTCTACTTCCTGTTAAAAATGGGAACAATCACTGTTGGGATGCTTTAAATTTATTAAAAACATCCTATTGTTTTTGCCTTTGCTGAATTTGGCCTAGTGATCTGTTTCGAATAATTGCTATATATTTTTTCATAATGAAATAGTTTACTAAATCAATTTAATTTAAATATTGCTGGGAAAAACATAATTTTCCAATTATTTTTTGCCTCAATGTTATTTAATATATTCGAACATTATGTATATTAGTCAGCATTCTCCAAAGAAATAGAACCTATGTCTGCATAGATATAATGAAGAGATTTTTAAATGGAAATGCTCACATGATTGTGAAATCTGAGAAGTCCTACGATCTGCTGTCTGTATGCTGCAAACTCAGGAAAACTGGTAGTGAAATTCAGTCTGAGTGCACAGTTCTAAGGACCAGGGGAACCGATGGTATAAATCCTAGTCTGAGTCTGAAGGCCTGAGATTCAGGAGCACTGATGTCTGACGGCAGAAGATGACTGTCCCATCTTAAACAAAGAGAGCAAATTCTCTCTTCTTCTGCCCTTTTATTCTATTCAGTCCCGCAACAGAATGAATGATGCCCACCCACATTGGTGAGGGCATCTTCTTTACTCAGTCTACCAATGCAAATGCTAATCTCTTCCAGAAACACCATCACAGGCACACCCAGAAATAATGTTTTACTAGCTATCTGGGCATTCCTTAGTCCAGTTAAACTGACACCTTAAATTAACCATCACACTACAGATGCTGCATACCATTTACAGAATAGAAAAGGAATTCACTGGCTTCTGTCTTTAAGACATTTACATTCAGGTTCACTGCACTATCAGTTTTGGATATTACGTATAATTCTGGATAAGCTTTGCTTGGGATTGGAGGCTATAATTATCTGGGGTTCATCTGGCTGTTTGTGTCCAGTAGTTTCTGATTAGGCTCATCATTAATGTTTGCATTTTAACCATCGCCATGTTCAGAAAAAATCATCCTTGCTCCCTATTATTTGTTCTATTAGAAGGGCTGCTTTTTCAATACTTAATTGATCAATATCCAGGGCACAATCATATTGTCCCTTTCCTGTGACTTGGCAGCATGAGGCCATCAGAATGGACTGTGGTTAGTGAGGCTTCTATGCCCCAAGTGGTGTAACAGAGCCTCCTTTATAGGTACCCTTGGTCTCAATGTGGTATGAGAAATATCTGAGTATTTTTTAACTTTGTGGGTCTTGTTCTGGCTGAGTGGGCTGTTTCTCTGAGGAGTTACTGGCTATGTCTCCTGAGCAGAGCCCAGGTAGAGCACAGACCAGTGCTTCAGGTTTGTTAGCCTTGCTTGTTACGTCAGACTCTCTGGCCCATCTAGGTTGTCACAGTGTGAAGAGCCAACTGAAGAGAGGTCTTGCAAGCCATTCACTACGTATCTCACTTGTTATTGACAGAAATAAATTTTCTGTCAAGAAAATAAATGCTACTCGGGTATTTAGATACTTCCAAGGTCAGTGGCACTTGTGCAGTACTCACTGGGCCTTTGTGACCCACATGCCTGGGCAGAGAGGGAGCCCTGTAGTAGCTTTTTGCGGGGTGAGGTGTTGGTAGGCAAGTAGCATCCAGCTCTGAGGAGATATGATGATCCCAGAGAAAAGAATTTCCTTCAGCAGAAGTAAAAAATTTATGGTATGCAATGGACTTCTAAAATACTTCAAAGATACAATATTCTAAGTCATACACACACATGTGTATATATACGTTTTAAAGCTTTGAAGTGTAGTGTATGTCCTTTTTGAAGATCTATGTAGTGTTCAGTGAATTTGGGGAAAATGTTCTTACTACTACGTAGATATCATTAGTAATGGAAAATTGATTCTGCAAAGGAATATATATCTGTAAATATATAAATGATTAAAATTGAAGGTATAGAAAATCAATGTAAGTGTATTTAACAAGTAAATGAGGAGAGATTTTATCTATCCTAGTGTATTTTCCGAGTATTAATATTATTTTAATAGTGAGTATATCAAGGATTTCTAGTTGCAGAGATTTTTCCAGTATGTGTATATTTATTTAGCCTGTCTTAGAAGAGAGAGTGAGAGAGCAAGTGAGAGAGAGAATAACTCAAGCAAGCATATGAGCCCTCTGATATATGGGCTAGTTGACTTGTGAATTTTAGAGCCTCTGTTGACCTATTTTGTCTTAACAACATTCCATGTAGAAATATGACTTATTTATCATCTATTTTAATTGTGCTTTTCTTCTTCTGATGCTTTATATATTTTCATAAAGTAAACCATGTCAGTTTCTGGATGTAACTTGTTTGATTATTTTTTTCCTCCTTGAGAAAGTAATTTTTCTAATATTCCAAACAAACCTAGAGCAGTGATTTCAAGTAGGTAAAAATAGAATAAACTTTATTTTTAAAATGTCAGTCATTAATTTGATTAAACCCATAAAACAAAGGACAAAGAGATATCAAAGATTTGGAGTCAGTCCTAAGAAAATTAAAACAAGCAATTAAAAAATATTATGAGGTTGAGAAGAATAGCCTGAACTTTCCCTCAAAAGCTCTTTTGATCTTTACTATTCAAATAGAATCAGACTATATAGGACGTGTGTTGATTTAGTCTTCTTGTCACCCTCTCTCAGGGGACTCCTCTTTCCTCAGGACAAAATCCTTGGCCATTCAGTCCTTCCTGGGATTTTTAAATTTGCAAAGTGAGAGCTGGTGTGGTCTTTTCTCTCTGGTAAAAATCATAGGAAGTCATAAGAAGTGAATCATGAATGCTGCCCAGAACTTGCTAGAGTGAGGGAGATGGGGGAGAGAGATTTCATGAGCTGGCTACTTAAAATGGTTGGAAATTTTTTTCTTCTTGCAACCAAGAGAGTGCTGAAATCATATATAGTCTTTAAAGCTATTTTCAGAAGACAGTAGGGATTTGACAACATATCTTTCAAATTGCTTATGTATCAGTGTAAAAGGCTTGCAAATGTAGCTTTCTTTGGGAATAATTTCCAGTTAGAGGTACTCCTGTGTTTCACTTTAACATAACATGTTATAGCAAATATTGTCTCGTATATGTTTTGGTATGGTGTTTAGTAAACAGTGCCAACTAATATACTATTGAAAATATCCTTCCTATAAAGTCTAATTTTATGAATGGCCTTAGACATTAAATTAAATGTAGACATTAAATCATTAAGTCATTAAAGCATGATATCATCAAATCACACTGATTCTATATTTTCTATTAAAATAAGAGAGTTTTTATTTCCTGGAACTTTCTGTTGCAGCCAGTGCAGGTAGGGTGAAGAGTGCTCTAGCACTGCTGTAGCTGAGGGTAGCTGGTAAAGAATGATGTACAAGTAAAGCCTCAGAGAAGAAGAGAATCCCAGAGAAGGTTGTACTTCCAGTTAAAAAATCTTGGACTCACCATTGTGGTGACCTAATAGGTGAGAATGATCTCTTTCTCCTGATGGAGGTCTCCCAGTTTAGATAAATAACGACTTGCAGTAGCTAGTGGAGAGTGAAGGTCTGGTTTGTTTCTTGATTTTATTTCTTCTGAAAGAAAATGGCTCTGACTTCAAATTTAAAAAAGATATCTTTATTTCAGTTGAAACAAACATGATCACTTTGACTGAGTTCAAGATGAGCAATATATAATTTATAACATCTGAAGCAAATTTTTTTCCTGCAACCTCCTGAGGGTAGAGGACAGTGCTATTTAAAAATAAGTTTTTCATTAACATTCAGACCTTTACCAGAATGAGTGTCAGCATAATTGTTTTATCATGTATCACCAACACATTAAACCAGTGTCAAAAGACTTCTTTGTGTTAAATACTTCTATACTGTTTTTTTTTTTATTTACACTTACTGTTTATTTGCTGAAAGTTATTTCTCTAAGTGTAAGTTGTAGCACACTTAGACAAAATTCAGCCTGCTTAACACAGTGTTCAATAAGGATTCTTCTTAACTGGGTTTGTCAGCCTGGAGAGAGTACTGAAGGCCCATCCACTATCAAACTCTGTGGATCATATCTTGAAGGATTCTTTAAATCAGATAATAAAACATTTTACCAAAAAGTAAAAGTCCAGGACTAGATGGCTTCACCAGTGAATTCTACCAAATATTCAAAGAAGACTTAATACTTATTCTTCTCAAAATCTTCCAAGAAATAGAAGAGGAGGTAATACTTCCAAACTCATTTTTATGAGGCCAATATCACCCTGATGCCAACTGGGTAAAGATAACACAAAAAACGAAAACTACCGACCAATATCTCTCATGAACACAGATGCAAAATCACAAAAAAGATACTAGCGAACCGAATATGGCAACATATTAAAAAGATTATACATCATGATCAAATGGGCTTCCTCACAGGGTCACAGGGATGGTTCAACATATGCAAATCAATTAATGTGATACACTGCATAAACAAATTAAAAAATAAGAATCATATGATCATATCAATAGATGTAGAAAAAGCCTTTGACAAGATACAGCATCCATTTATGATCAAAACACTTAACAAAATCGGTATAGAAGGAAAGTACCTTAACATAATAAAGGCCATATATGACAAACCCTCTGCCAACGTTATACTTAATGATGAAAAACTAAAAACTTTCCTTCTAAGATCAGGAACAAGGCAAAGCTGTCCACTATTGCCACTCTTATTCAATATAACATTGGAGGTCCTAGCAAGAGCAATCAGACAAGAGAAAAGTATAGAAGGCATCCAAATAGGAAATGAAGAAGTCAAACTGTTGCTATTTGTGGATGACATGATTTTCTATATAGAAAACCCTAAAGACTCTACAATAACACTACTAGAAAAAATAAGCAAATACAGTAAAGTTTCTGGATACAAAATCAACATTCAAAAATTCATAGTGTTCCTGTACTCTCATAATGAATTGTCAGAAAAAAAGTAGAAATAATAATTCCTTTTAGAATTGCAAGAAAAATAATAAAATACCTAGGAATAAATCTAACAAAACATGTGAAGGACCTATATAATGAAAACTACAAGACCCTATTAAAAGAAATTGAAGAAGATACAAAGAAATGGAAAGATATTCCATGTTCTTGGATTGGAAGAATCAATATAGTTAAAATGACTATATTACCTAAAGCATTACACAGATTTAATACAATCCCCATAAAAATCCCATCAGAATTTTTTTAAAGAAATAGAACAAAAAATCATCAGATTTGTATGGAAGCACAAAAGACCCTGAATTGCCAAAGTCATCCTGAGAATAAAGAACAAGCTGGAGGCATCACTCTGCCCGACTTCAAATTATACTACAAGGCGACAGTAATCAAAACGGCATGGTATTGGCAGCAAAACAGATACACGGACCAGTGGAACAAAATCGAGAGTCCAGAAGTAAATCCATATTTATATGACAAATAACTTTTGACAAAAAAGTAAAAAACATACAGTGGAGAAAGAAAAGCCTTTTCAATAAATGGTGTTGAGAAAACTGGAAAGCCACCTGCAAAAGAATGAATCTAGACTGTTGTCTATCAGCACACACCAAAATTAACTGAAAATGGATTAAGGACCTGAATATAAGACCTGAAACAATAAAATGCATAGAAGAAAACATAGGAAGTAAACTCAAAGACCTTGGACTTAAAGAGGATTTTATGAATTTGACTTCAAAAGCAAGGGAAGTAAAAGCAAAAATAAACAAATGAAACTACATCAAATTAAAAAGTTTCTACTCAGTAAAAGAAACCATCAACAAGGTAAAGAGACAACCATCCGAATGGGAAAATATACTTGCAAGCAATGCCTCTGATAAGGGCCTAATATCCAAAATATACAAAGAACTCATATGACTCAATAAAGAATCCAATCAAAATATGGGCAGAGGACCTGAACAAACATTTCTCTCTAAAGGACATATAAATGGCCAACAAACATATGAAAAGATGCTCAACATCACTAGCTATTAGGGAAATGCAAATCAATACCACTATGTGATACCATCTCACACCTGTTAGAATAGCTATACTCAACAGGACAAGTAATAACAAATGCTGAAGAGGATGTGGAGAAAAAGGAACCCTCATACATGCTGGTGGGACTGCAAATTGGTACAACTGCTATGAAAAACAATATGGAGGTTTCTCAAAAAACTAAGAATTGATCTACCATATGATCCAGCAATCCTTCTACTGGGTATTTACCCCAAAGACTTGAAAACCCATATCAGAAAAGATATTTGCACACCGATGTTCATAGCAGCATTATTCACAGTGTCCAGGACAGGGAAGCAACCGAAGTGTCCTACAATAGATGATTGGATAAAGGAACAGTGGTACATATATACAATGGAATATTACTCAGCCATAAGAAGAGATGAAATACTGCGATTTGCGACAACATGGATGGACCTCGAGATAATCATGCTAAGTGAAATAAGCCAGACAGAAAAAGTTGAAAATCACATGATATCACTTATATGTGGGATATAAACCTGAAAGCAACAAATGAACAGGAGAAACAAACAGAGACTTACGGACATGGACAATGGACTAGTGGTTACCAGGGAGGGTGAGGGAGGAGGGAATAGGTAGAAAGGGTAGAAAGGGGATCAAATATAGGGGGGGTAGGGGTAGGGTAAAGTGGGTAAAGGGGATCAAATATTTGGTAGCTGAAGGAAATTTGGATTGGTTAATACAATTACATAATTTTCAGGTATACATTATAATTTGACATCTGTATATCGTATTGTGTTTTTACCACTCAAAGAAAGGTATAGAAGGCAGTTGTAAACACACAATATGATATACAGATGTCAAATTATAATGTATACCTAAAAATTATATAATTATATTAACCAAAGTTACCCTATAAACTTTTATATATGACACAGTATGAAGTTATGTGGTATTTTTGAAACAAATTTTCAGCTTCTTCTTTATAAACACGAGGTGATAATCCAAACCACATAGTTAGAAGTGGTTTATTTTAAGTTGTTCAGATCCTTGTCTTTGTGTCCCAGTGCTTGTGTCTCAGGCTGTCTGCCCTGGCAATCCACCTCTTGCTTCAGAGCCTTTATCACTATTTCCTGGGCTTTTCTTAAACACCAATGAATCATTTATTAACCAGTTGGTTCCTTCAGAAGATTTTACTTTCCTCAAATTAGCTATGGAAAAAAACCAACTGCTTTACTTGTAAATGAAAATGACTCACTGAGATTTAGCACATTGTTATTGTATTCTTTCTGAGGTCTGTTCTCTTTGTGGAAAATGAGTTTTTTTTTTCTTTTCTTTTTTTTTTGTGTCAAGGGACTAAGACAGACAATTAAAAACTTTCCTTGATGAGAGGAGTCATTTTCTTCCTTGAGGCTGGGCCAGAAATGGATTTGCCCCACTTTGCACACCACTCCAATATGTTTTATAAAGCCCCAGAAAGCCTTCTCCAAACAGCACTGCCGCGAAATCATTGCTTAATTACTTCATGCTCCATATTGTGTTGGCTTTAAAGATCAACTTTTATTTTTCCTTGTGAAAAGAAGTAGTACTCAGCTTTTTTCTATTTCATAAAAATATTAAAAAAAAACTTTTAATAATAAAAAAGGCAAATGATGGTATTTGGTTTATGTCAGTTATTTTCAGGTATTTAAAGTTAAACTGTTTTTCATACTCATTAGAAGCCAAATATGCTTTTTGATACTTTTGCTTTTTTTATCCATAATTTTTTTGGAGGAGCACCTCAGGAAGCTTCCAGAACGCCTGACTAAAATGTAGCCTTGTTGGAGAGAGTCAAGGAGATTTCATAGCACATATAAGAATGTAATATAATACTATAGAAAACAATATGGAGTTTCTCAAAAAATTAAAAATACCACAACCATATGATTTAGCATTTCCACTTTTGGGAATATATCCAAAGGAAATGAAATCAATACCTTGAAGAGATATCTGCACTTTCATGTTTATTGCAGCATTATTCATAATAGCTAAGATATAAAAACAACCTTAATATCCATTGATGGATAAATGGATAAAATACACACACACTTATAATGGAATATAATCCAGATATAAAAATAAGGATATCTTGTCATTTGCAAAAATATGAATGAACCTAGAAAACATTATGTTGAGTGAAAAAAGCCAGACACAGAAAGAGAAATATTGTATGGTTTCATACATGGAATCTAAAAGAAGTCTCTCATAGAAACAGAGTAGATTGCTGGCTACCAGGGGCTGGGGTGGGGGAAGCCGGGAGATGTTGGTCAAAGGCTACAAAGTTTCAGTTATGAGATGAATAAATTCTGGTGATCTAATGTACAGAATAGTGACTACAGTTTACCTATTCTACACTTGAAATTGGCTAAGAGAGTAGATCTTAAGTGTTCTTACCACACACATGAAAAGGTAACTATGTGAGATAAACAATGTGTTTCTCAACTCGATTGTGGCAATCATTTCACATTGTATACATATATCAAATCATCACATTGTACATCTGAAATATATACAATTTTTTTTATTTGTCAATCGTATCTCAATAAAGCTGGAAAAAGAGAAATGAGAGTGATTGCTGTACAGTTCAGCTGTTTCAAAGTTAGTAACAGCAGGCTGGCAGCATTCTACTAACATGATGTGTGCAGACAGTGATGCGGTATAAATTATCCTTTCTGAGACTGAAGGCACATGGTAATGCTCTTAGGATACTGGAAAAGGATCTGAGGGTAAGCCTGAGTGGCTTTCTGTGTCTTTTTGAATTTGTTTAAGCAATAAGCAACCTGTCAGATATCCTGTCGTCTGAAGAGTATGAAGGACTAAAGTAAATGGGAAAATTCAGAGGTATTTGATGGATCTAAATTTAGATGGTAATAAGTGACCACTTTGGACAGGTCTTTGTATGACAGCAGATGACCAAGGACTTAGTGGGCAGGCCTGTGGAGAGCATTGGATGGAGAGTCTATTGAAGTGATCTTGGAGAGTGTCCCAAATGTACTAAATTGGGATTCTGTTAGCTGAGAAATGTATTTTTAAAATATTGTTTGAGAAGAAGATGATACCAATGAGAAGAATAGAAAGTAATGAAGGTAAATAAATATTGAGACATAATTGAGGACAATATTACAGAAAGTCATTATTATGTTTTCTATAGAATGTTTCTGAAAAGCGTAAAGCTTAGATACTATGATGATGGTTTGATTCGAAAGACCTCACACTGGTTCTTAGGTACTGGAGTATTTTTGTTTGTTGTTTGGTCTGAGATAATGTAGTGACCTGCCCTGTCCTCATAATACTGACATGGAACTTAAAAAACTCAATTAATGTTAATAGTATGTTGGTTGATCCTCATGTTAAGAATAACTCTTGTATACATTGTGAGAGAGAGAGTGGTCAAAAAAGACAGAGTTCAGGTAGCATGAATATTAGAGATATTAGACTTTTCATTTACAGTTATTGTATACACATATTTATGTGAGAAATAAATTAAGCTTCACTACTATTTAATATGCAGAGTGGCACTGGCTCCTTTTCTTAGTGTGTGTCACATGTTGTGTCACAAACAGATGAGATATTTTGCAGTTCGTATGATCCTGTTTAAGTAGATCTATGGATTATAGCCCAGATATAAAGAAGAACCCTCACAAAATGGACATGTGGATGAAAAAGAATTTTGGCTTGAAGATAAACTAGTTATGTTGGGAATTACAAGGAAATCACAAAGTTGACACTCCTAGTCAGAATTTTAACTCTTTATCAATCACATCACAAAACAGTCACAGTTTGAAACCATCAAAAAGAGTTAAAAAAATAAACTAGTAATCTACAATTATTAATGACTAATCTCATTAAAAATATACGTGATGCCAAATAATAGTAAGGAAGGACAGTAGTGCCTATATATATCTATCAATAAATAAATATACAGGAAATGGGAGTGAGTACTCAAAAATTTTTCCCAAGGGGATGCATATATGGTTAAAAAGTTTGGAGGCTGCTTATCTTGATTATTTCTGTAGCATTAATACTACAAGTGAGCTTTTTAATCTTCCAACACTGATTTAAAATTATCAAAATACTTAGATTACGACTCTCAGTTTTAGTAGAGAAAGTTACATGTATGTTATGAGGCCTGGGCTACGGTAAGGCTGGAGTGATTATCACTCCTCTGAGCTTCTAGGCTCTGACTCACTTACATTTTACTTTTCTAACAGCTTATGCTGTTCAGCTGTGTGTTTCTGGTCTTGCTAAGAGGCTTCCTTGTCAGTAACAGCTTTTTTTTTATTGTTAGGAAGACTAATTTTCAGTCTAAAAAGCAGGACAAGTCATGCAATAGTGGAACTCTTAAAATCAGACATGTTTTGAAAATCTGGGATGTATGACTGCCATGACTAATTTGTTATGTATAATGAATGCTAAGCAAATAAAAGCTGCAAATTACTCTGATTGAGACAAAGACTGTTGTCAAGTGTTATTCTACGTGGAGGGATTGGGTATCTGTGCTGCCTTTGTTAAATATCATGTGCACTCACTCAAACTTCAGCATAGTAATCACTCAGTTTTTCAGGGCTCATGTTCAGTCATAATATGACTCACAATATGTAAATCAGGCAGTAATCACGTCTGCGCTTTAAAGGGTGCTGGATCTGAGATCAAGACAAATTTGGCATACTTAATGTCCTATGTTCCTAATTATTTGATTAGAGTTTGTTACTCTTCAGTTCCACGAGGAAATGTAATTGGGTAGGCATCTGTAATTTGGTTTTGTGTGTTTGTTTTGATGTATGTGTTTTTATGTGGATGTTTGCGTGTTTTCAGTTCTCCCAATACTTAGTGAGTAAGCAGACTAAAAAAGAAGATAGCTTCCATTCTACTATGACGGCTCAGGGATTGGATATAAGTAATTCCAACAACTAGGATTTCTCCCATTTCTCAACTGATTTATTGTAATAGTTTCTGTTGCTTTTTGGTTTCTTATTTTATAATCAGTCTTCCACATCCACTTTTAAGTTATACTTTGCTTTTAGGATGGCTTAGATAAAATATTATTTAAAATATATTTTCTTCAGATTACTTTATACAATGAAAGTTTTTTGTTAAATAAATTTTGTATAATAGTAAATTCTCCAATAGAAAATAATAATGAATTATATCAGATAGGTAATAAGTCTGAAGCACATCTTTGAAAGAACTCAGAATCTGTAGTTCAAAGACATGTGCCAATTTTAACTTAATAATTTATAATTTAATAATTTGAATTTAACAATCTTATTACCAATGTATTGTTTTTCATCTTATTCTTTTTAAATGATACTACAGATTCACTGAATAGGTTTTCTTTTCTTTTTTACAAGTAGAAATTAACTGAAGTAACAAATTAAATTAACAAATGTCAATTGGAGAAGGTTCATATTGACCAGAAACAGATCACATTTGTGTAAATCAAACAAGGTTTATTTTACTAGATGTTACAGAAAGAGGCCCTAGCAACATTATCTAATGACAAATGGAAGTATAAGTTTTTAGGTCACCTATAAAGGACCTCTCCAGCAGGTACACTTTTGTGAATGAGAAGTCCGAGTGACTGTTGGTTACATCAGAACTTTTGAGAACTCAGTGCTTTCCTCCATCTCCAGCCTTTTACACCTGAGCTGGAGCTGTTCTCCATGTGTTGTTTGGATGTGAGTTGGGAACACTCATATGAGTCTGGTGCATCTCATTCACGCTGGTGTTAAAAAATATACAATATTCTCCTGTGTGAAAAACACACAGGAGAATATTGTATATTTCTCAAAATATTCTCCTGTGTGTTTTTCAGTAAAGCACATTTAGGCTTGAAGACAATGCTCATTTATCATTTTCAGGCTTCCTGGTCCCTCACAGCCTGGGATTCTGGCTTTCCTGAACTGGGAGCTGCAAAACCTCAGTCAATTGTCCACACAACTCCAGACTCAGGCTAACAGGTCTTGAGACAAGTAGTAGGATTAACCTGCACATGTCCATCATAAACCAAGAGGAAAATATAAACTACCTATAATCACCCCACCAAGAGATATCCAGCATTTACATTTTGGGGGATATTTTCCCAGGCATTTCCAAAACAAAAGTATACTAGGGTACTATTTAATAATTTGCTTTTACCTTAACAAATATTACAGATACCTTTTCATATTAATAAATATTGATCTAAAATTATACAATTATTTTAATGACTACACAATATTCTATGATATAGTTTATTCTACCAGTTAGCCATTCGGCTATTGATTGGCATTTATGTTTTTTCCCTTTTATTCAACAAATGCTATGTTGAATGTCCTTGACTTACACCTTTTAGCTAGATATGTCATCAGAGTAATTTTTTTTCCTTTATTCTATCAAATTCTCTTACGCATCTTGTCTGAAGACAACATATGATATAATGACAGTTTTAGATACTTCGTGAAGGATAAATTTTAACTCTGGATCATCTGGTAAACAAATAAGGGTTAGAAACTGGCTAAAGGTAGAGGATAGTTGTATAGTTGTAGAATAGACCAATTAAAACAAGAAAAATAGTGCTTAGAGCAGGGAGGATTCTTTCAGGTCAAGTTCATTGAGGTATAATTTACATGCAATAAAATTTACATTTTTTTGGGTGTATGGTGCCATAACTATTGATAAGTGCAGATAGGTAACCTTTTTGTTTAACTTTTGCCTTACTCCTTACTTCATGCCTCTTGGTAGTCATTTCTCTTTCCTAACCCAGTTCCTGGCAACTACTAATCTATTTTCTTATTATGTAGCTTTGTCTTTTCTGGAATGTCATAGAAATGGAATCATGTAGTATGTAACCGTTTGAGTCTGGCTTCTTTTATGTAGCATGATGCATCTGAGATTCATCACTGCATGTATCAGTAGTTTGTTCTTTTTTATTTTATTCACCAGTTGATGACATTGGGCTGTTTCTTGTTTGTAGTGATTATGAATAAAGATGTTTTTACTTTTTTTGGGTAAAAACTTAGTAAGATTGTTAGATTGTATGTTTAGTGTGTTTTTAACTTTCTAAAGAAATCCCAAACTTTTCCATAATGTACCATTCTGCACAACCACCCGAAATATATGAGAGTTCCAGTTACTCTGCATCCTCAGCAGCACTTAGCATTGTCAGTTTTTCTTTCTTCCTTTCTTTTAAAAATTTCTGGTAGTCTCGTAGGTATATAATGGTATTTCTTTGTGGTTTAAAGATGTTAAGCATCTTTTCATGTACTTTTGTGCCCTCCATATATTTTCCTTGCTGAAGTGTCTGTACAAATTTTTTCCCATTTTTAAAAATTAGATTTTTTTCTTATTGAGATTTGAGACTTTTTATATATTTGAGATAAGTCCTTATAAATATTTTTTGAAAAGGCTATTAGAGAGAGGCACTTTGGAATGGTGTAGTAAGATCTCCAAAATCTTCTCTTCTAGAAAAGCAACAAAAATACTAGCAACAATAGGAAAATCAACTTTCTTAGAATTCTTAAAATTATCTAAAGACAACAACCTGAGGATCATTTATTCCAGAAAAATTACTGAATCTCTGTTAGAACAGCAAACGTCGTGGCATTTTAACTTGTTCTATTTCCATCCCCTTTTCCAAGCTCTTCAGTAGCCTCGAAAACCAGCAGCCTTGCAAACATGGTAGTTAGGGAAACCAGCAGCCTGCAGCTATTGAAGGAGAAGAATATCTTTGGAGCTCCCCTAAAAGCCCCATCTCCAAGGATTTGTAAGTATTTAACATGTCTGGCAGCTCCTTGGAATAGACCACTTCACAGTACTTGTCTTTATTTGACTTAACTTAGAGCTCCCTTAGTGGCAAAAGTGGTTTTCCTAGGATGTTAGTCAAAAATAAAATAATCAACAGCAATTGTTTAACACAGCTGCCTGAGATAATATTATCACTCTGGGCAAACAGAAGTCTGGCCAAAAAACTGAATAGTTAAATGTGGGAAATGAGATGTACAGAAGGGGCTTGGGAAGGTGCTGACATATTTCCGGAGTTGTAGAAAACTATGTACATGTGCTAGTGAGCAGGAAAGACCTGGGGACATCCCAGTTTTTTACCTACAGTTAGTTGACTTTGAGCTTTGCCCAAGGGGGAAGTAATGGCTGAGGCAGATTTTTAAACTGCCGGAGTGCTGATGTCATGCTTTCCCCCATACACAGAACCCCTCAGCAAAGGTACGGAGACTTCCTGGTTCAAGGCATTCAAGGAAATTTCTGTTCAATCATTAGCTGACTACTAAATCAAACAAGCAGAGACTTCAGCAGCTGCAGATGACAAAGGATATAGACTTTACAGAATTTATAATTCAAGAGAGTCACTAAACGAACAGCAACAGCAACAACAATAAAGAGCAAAAACAAAATATTGTGGTGGGGGTGGAGGAGATCTTATTTTCAGAGTTGCCACATTATACTATTTAAAATGTCAAGTTTTCAAAAGAAAATGATGAGACCCATAAGAAACAGGAAACTATGGCCCATTTATAGAAAAAAACAGTCAGTAGATACTGTCCCTGAGGAAGATTTCAACATCACATATAAACCAACTAGATCTAAAAAAAATATATAAAACACTTTACCCAAAAAGAATACAAATTCTTCTCAAGCGCATAAGGAACATTTTCAGATAGACCATATGTTAAGCCATAAAACACGACTCAATAAGACCTAGAAGGCTTCACTGGTGAAGTCTATGCATGTTAAAGAAGAATACATACAAATCACAATATTTTCCAAAATTGTAGAAGAAAATAACTTCCCAACTCATTCTATGAGGCCAGTGTTACCCAGATATTCAGATCAGACATTGTAAGAAAAGAGAACTACAGATCAATATCCCTCATCAATATAGATGTAAAATTCTTCAATAAAATACTAGCAAATCAAATTCAATAACATATAAAAAGGATAATATACCAAGACCAAATGAGAACAACATGGGCGGACCTGGAACACGTTAGGTAAAGTGAAATAAGTCACAGAAGGGCAAACATTGCAAATACTCATATGAAGTATCTAAAATAGTCAAGCAGAAAATAGAATAGTGTATTCCAAGGGATGGGGGAGAAGGACATGGGGAGTTGTTCAATGAGTATAAAGTTATAGTTATACAAAATGAATAAGTTCTAGAGATCTGCTGTACAACAGAGTGCCTATAGTTAACAATATGGTATTATGTACTTAAAATTTTGTTAAAAGGGTAGATCTCATGTTAAGTATTCTTACCACAAATAACAAGAACAAAACTCCTCCCCTTCAAATACCCCAGTCTTTCCAAAAACAAACAACAAATGGATATAAAGAAACTTTTGGAGGTGATAGATAAGTTTATTATCTTGATTGTGGTGATGGTATCACTGGTATATGCATATATCCAATTCATCAAACTGTATCCATTAAATATTTTTTTTTTGTGTATTAGTTATACCTCAATAAAGCTGTAAAAAAAGAAAATAAGTTAATGTCACATATTAGTAGATTAAAAACCACTGTTATCATTTCAGTAGACACACAAAATACATTGACAATATCCAACACTCTTTAATGATGAAAATACTCAACAAACGAAAGAGTAGAAGGGAATTTCCTTGTCATAAAGTAACTGTATGAAAAAACCCACAGATAAACTGAAAGATTTTCCCATACCTAAGCTAAGGAACAATTCAAGAATGTCCACTTTCACCACTTCTAGTTCACATTGTACTGGAGGTTCTAACCAAGATAATTAGTCAAGTAAAAGAAGTAAAAGACACACAGGTTGTAAAGAAAGAAGTTAAATTACCTCTATTTGCAGATAACATAAATGACATGATTTTGTTTATAGAAAATGCTAATAAACACACACACGCACAATTTATCACTGATGGTGAGTTCAGCAAGGTTACAGAATATAAAAACATTATACGTTAATGAATTGTATTTCTATATACTCACTAGAAATGAACAACTCAAAAATGAAATTGAGAAAGTAATTCTATTTACAATAGCATCGAAAAAGAATAAAATACTTAGTAACAAATTAAGCAAAATAAGAGAAAAACTTATACACCCAAGACCACAAAACATCATTACAAAAATAGGGAAGGCCTAAATAAATGGAATGGCATTCTAACTTAATTGATTGGAAGACTTACTATTATTAAGATGGAAATACTCCTCAAATTGACTTACAGATTCAATGCAATCCCTATCAAAAACCCAGCTGCCTTTATTGCAGAAATCGCTAAAGTTTGAAAGTCATATAGAAGTGCAAGAAACTCAGAATAGCCAAAATAATTTGAAAAAGATGAACACATTTGGAAGACACATACTTCTCTACTTAAAAATTTGCTATAAACCTACAGTAATCAAGGCAGTGTGATATTTGCATAAGGATATATATATCAATGCAATATGACTGAGAATCCAGAAATTAACCTTTACATTTTATGATGAATTGATTTTTGATAAGTGTGCCAAGACAATCCAATGAGTAAAGAATAGTTTCAATATATGATGCTGAAATAACTGGGTATTCACAAGCAAACGAAGAGATTAGATCCCTAATTGACAACCATAGACAAAAATTAACTGAAAATGAAGTGTAGCCCTAAATATAAGAGCTAAAAGTATAAAACTCATAGAACAAGCATGGTCATCTTTATGACCATGAGTTAGGCAATGATTTCTTAGCTATGACAAATGGCAAAGAAGAAATAGATAAACTAAACCACCAAAATTAAAAACATTTTTGACATCAGTAAGAAAGCAAAAGAAAACCCACAGATTTCGATAAGATATTTGCAAATCATTTATCTGGTTAGGAACTTGTATCTAGACTATATGAAGAATTCTTATAACTCAAAAATAAAAAAGACTATGGGCAACAATTTGAATAAACATTTCTCTGAAGATAACATACAAATGGCCAATAAGCATGTGAGATAAAGCTTGACTTAATTGGTCATTGAGGATATGCAAATCAAAAACACAGTGAGAAATCACTTCATGTCTACTTGGATGGCTATAACAACAACACCTATAGCAACAACCAAAATAAATAAGTAAATAAATAAAAATGAAAAAGTGTTGGTGAAGATGTGGAGAAAGTGGAGAAAACTGGAAGCTTCAATGCTATGGTAAAGTGGTATACCAACTTTGGAAAAGTTTTTTTAGTTTCTCAAAATGGTAAACATAGAGTTACCATATGATTCAGCAACTCCTCTCCTAGCTACATACCCAAGAGAAATGAAAACATAACCATACAAAAACTTATAAACACATAGTTATAGCAGCATTATTCATAATAGCCCCAAATGGGAATTACTCAAATATCCATCAACTGATGAATGGATAAACAAAATGTACTTATCCATACAATGAAATGTTATTCAACAATAAAAAAATAATGAAGTACTGAAACACCTTATAATATGTGTGAACCTTGAAAACATGTGAAGTGGAAAAATTCAGTCATAAAAGACCACATACTATATTTTCCCATTGGTATGAAATGTCCAGAATAGGCAAATTCAGATAGACAGAAATTATATTAGTGTCTTCTAGAAGCTGGGGATCGTGGGGGTAATGGAAAGTGACTGTTAATGATACATACTTCTTTTAAAAGAGGGTAAGGAACATGTTTCAAATTAGTGATCTTTACACAACTCTGTGAGTATATTAAAAACACTGATATGTACACTTTAGGAGGGTATATTTTATTACATGTGAATTATATCTTCATAAAGCTGTTATCAATAAGGCTATTAGAGAGGAATTATGATCAAAAGGACAGAGTAGGTAAACACTGTGCTCACATCCTCTCACAAAATTACAACTAAACTACAGAACCACCTTAATTGAGAATTGCCTGAAATATAGTTAAACAGAAGTCCTACAACTGGGAACACACCAAAGAGGCCACCTCAAGATGAATAGGAGGAGAGGAGAAGTGGAACAGGCTGGTCCCACACCCGTGGGTGGTGATTAAAAATTGAGAGGAATATCTTGGCTGTGGAGGTCCCCCCTGGAGGAGCGAGAGGTCTCAGCCCCACATCTGGCTCCCCAGCCCAGGGGTTCCAGTGCTGGGAAGAGAAATTCTCACAACATCTGGCTGTGAAAACCAGCAGAGACTGTGGTTGAGACAGAGGGTGAGTGCAATTTCTCTTAAAAGGCCCGCACATGGACTTACTTAGCAACGGACTCACTTACTCTGAGCTCCTGAACTGAGGCAGCTACTCAAAAGGCACCAAGACATAAAGGGAGGAACTGAATTGTCTGGTTTAAGGGTAAGGGTTGGAGGGGTAGCTTTCTCCAAGACAGAAGTGCTGGCAGAAGCCATGGTTCCTTTGTTGAGCCCTCCCCACTCCTGGCATGCAGATGCATGTGGTTGCCATATCTGAATCTCCATCGGGCTAGCTAATACCACCAGCCCTGGTGAGTACCTGAGACCTTGCCCCTCCCAAATTGCAGGTCCACCCAAGCTGCTTCTAGTGGCTTTTCCATACAAACAGCCTGTCTTGACTCATGCTGTGGACTTTCCTAAAATATCTCAAAGGTTCATAAAACTTAAACAAGCTGCATCTGGCCTCAGCATGCCCCGTACCTCTTGCTGAGCAGCCCTAAGCCCGGCACTAGTGATGACTGGCCTCGGTTTGTGGCTTGGCCTCTTGGAGCTCTTCCAAGCCAGCGTCGGGGGCAGCCATCTGAAGATTGCATGATGGCTCATGCCAGGTGGTCCTGGACAGGGCACTAGATGCAACTGAATTTGGTCTATGGTGGGGACCCTCTCAGGAAGCCTCAGTCTGCACAGCCAGTGGCCAGTTTTGGACTCAGCTGGAGCACCACCTGGGGCCACATCCAAGGATGACACACCCAAAAGCCAGACTGGTCAGACACCAGAGCCCTGCTAAAGCAAATCCTGCTCCATAGGGTCAGCCCCTATACAATAGCTTCTCCACTTTAGTCACTGACCAGTCCTTATAACCAATCAGACTAAGGGTTAGTCTCTCTCATTGATAAGCAAACAGCAACTAAGGCTCCACTACAACAGGAGCACCCAGCTCAGGAAGACTGCCACTGGAACCCACAAGATACCTACAAATTAAGGCCAGTAACTAAGACTGGGAGACATAGCAGCTCTACTTAATACATAGATACAAACATAAGGAGGCAGCCAAAAAGGGGAGACAAAGAAACATATCCTAAATGAAAGAACTGAACAAAGCTCCAGAAAAAGAGCTAAACAAAGTGGAGACAAGCAATCTACCAGACGAAGAGTTCAAAATACTGGCTATAAATATGCTCAATGAACTTAGGGGAAGAGTAGATGAACTCAGTGAGAATTTTAACAAAGAAACAGAAAACATAAAAGCGGAAACAGAAAACAAAAAAGAACCAGTCAGAAATGAAGATTACAAAAACTGAAATGAAGAATCCTTAAGAGAAATCAACAATAGATTAGATGAAACAGAGGATCGAATCAGCATTTTGGAAGATAAGGTAGCAGAAAATAGCCAATCAAAATAGCAACAAGAAAAAAAATCCATAAAAATGAGGATAGTTTAAGGGACCTCTGGGGCAACATCAAGCATATCAATATTTGCATCTAGGGGGTACCAAAGGAAGGAGAGAGAAAGCAAGGGATTGAGAATTTTATGGCTGTAAATTTCCTTAACGTGGTAAAGGAACTAGACATACAATTTTAAGAAGCACAGAGAGTCCCAAGCAAGAGGAACCCAAAGAGGCCTACACCAAGACACATCAAAAGGTTAAAGACAAAGAGAGAATCTTAAAAGCAGCAAGAGAAAAGTAGTTATTTACCTACAAGGGCACCCCTATAGGACTCTCAACTGTTTTCTCAACAGAAACTTTGCACGCCAGAAGGGATTGGCAGGAAATATTCAAAGTAATGAAAAGTAAGAACCTACAACTAAGATTACCTAGCAAAACTTCATTTAGAATCGAAGAACAGATAAAGCGCTTCCAAGATAAGAAAAAGCTAAAGGAGGTCATCACCATCAAGCCAGTATTACAGGAAATGTTGGAGAAACTTCTTCGAAAAGACAAAAACAAAAAAAAGGTAAAAAAATATAAATAATAGAATGGCAATAACTACATATCCTATCAGCAATTACTTTAAATGTAACTGGATTAAATGCTCCAATCAGAAGACACAGGGTGCTGAATGGATAAGAAAACAAGACCTGTACATATGCTGCATACAAGACTCACTTCAGATCAAAAGAAGCACGTAGAGTGAAAATAAAGGGATGGAAAAAAATGTTTCATGAAAATGAAACAAACAAAAAAGTTGGGGTAGCAATACTTATACTAGATAAAATAGACTTTAAAACTAAGTCTGTAACAAGAGACAAAGAAGGACCCAGTAATCCAACTTCTGGGTATTTATTCAAACAAACTCAAAACACTGTTTTGAAGGTTCACGTGTATCCATATGTTTATTGCAGCATTATTTAAAATAGTCATGATATGGAGGCTACCTTTGTGTCTATCAATGGAAAAATGTATAAAGAAGAGGTGGTATATAAATTCAATGGCGTACTACTCAGCTATAAAAAAAGAATGAAATCTTGCCATCTGCAACAACATGTATGGAACTAGAGGGTATTGTGCAGAGGGGAGTAAATCAGACAGAGAAAGACAAATGCCACATAATTTCACTTCCATGTGGAATCTAAAGAACAAAATAAAGAAAATAGAAACAAACTCGTAAATACAGAGAACATTGTGATAGTTGCCAGATGGGTGAGATGTTGCGGGGTGGGTGAAAAAGGGGAAGGGATTAAGGAGTACTAATTGGGGAAGAGGAAGTCAAAATGGCGTACATGATGGAGGATTTGTCATCTGTTCTTACCGACTACATCAAAGTTGAGACACAAATATGGAACAAGCAGTAAGCAGAGTCGCCTGGGGTCTACGTGAACAAGCCTTGCAACTAGGGAGAGAAATAAGAAATCGCCCTGCAATGGGAGGAAGTAGGATGGGGCGAGGATGCGAGGCTGCCCAGCCTGGAGTCGCTGAGTGAGACAGAGGCCAGAGCAGCAGCAGCTGGCAGCTGCAGATGCCTCTTAAAGGGGCCGAGTCTGGGATAAGACTTTTGCAGTGATGGACTTGCTCCATCTGAACCAGTGCCTGTCGTCTGCTCAGAGAGGCATTATGAACTTACAGAAGGATGTTGAGTTGTCAGAGCAAGGGCCAGAGGTGAGGCTCTCTCCTGTGCAGAAATGTTGGCAGTAGTCATTGTTCCTCTGTTGAGCCCTCCCCGCTCCCAGTGTGAAGACTTAGGGTCACCATAGCTGAGACATCATCAAACTGGAGAACAGGTCGCTCTGCCCAGAGGATTCCCTGAAACTCCGCCTCCCCCAACTTGTGGCCCCACCCAAGCCACATCCAGTTGTATCCTTGGTGAGTCCTGTGCAACTTGCTGAACAAGCTCTAAGACCCACACTGGTGGCAGCTGACTTTGGTTTCTGGCATGGTTTCTTGAGGCAACTATAAGCACAGCATCTATGGATTGCTTGCTGAATCTTAACAGGTGGCCCTAGAGGGACAGAGGCTGATTGGCCTGCTGCTGAATCCCTCTCAGGACTGTGCCTCTGGACACCTACTACACAAAGCCATGCTAATAAGACCGGGAGACTAAGGAGCTTTGCTTAGTACATAGAAACAGACACAGAAAGGCAGCCTAAATGGGAAGACAAAGAAGCAGACACCATATGAGAGAACAGAACAGAGATGCAGAAATAATAGAGTCAAGCAACCTAACAGATGCAGAGTTCAAAACACTGATTATAAAGATGCCTGATGAATTTAGGGGAAAAGTAGATGAACTCAGTGAGAACTTTAACAAAGTGATAAAAAATATAAAAATGGAAATGGAAATTATAAAAAGGAACCAGTTGGAAATGAAGAACACATTATCTGAGATGAAGAATGTATTAGAGGGAATTAACAGAGTAGATGAAGAAGAGGATCGAACCACCAATATAGAGGGTGGGAAAGCGAAGGACACCCAATCAGAATGGCAAGAAAAAAGAAGCAAAGAGTATAATGATAATATAAGGAGTCTTTGGGACAAAATTAAGTGTAAAAACATTTGTGTAATAGGGGTACCTGAAAGAGGAAAAGGAGAACAAGAAGTGAAAAATCTATATGAAGAAATAATGATGGAAAACTTCTCTAACCTGGCGGAGGAAATAGACATACAACCCCAGCTAGCTCAGAGAGTCCCAAGAAAGAGGAACCCAAAGAGGTTCACACCAAGATGCATCATAATTAAAACGCCAAAGGTTAAATACAAAGAGAGACTCTTAAAAGCAGCAAGAGAAAAGCAGTTAGTTACCTACAAGGGAGCATCCATAAGACTGGCAGCTGATTTCACAAAAGAAACTATGCAGGACAGAAGGCTTGGCACTGGATCCTTCTAAATTTGGAGCCCTTTCCTGTGTCCCTAAGTTTTTTTGTCACTATTTCATGTACAGGGTAACTCCGTTCTGCGAGGAAAACAGATGGAAAAGACAAAGAGCCCTAAAAGAGTTTATGTTTTGTCTTTAGTTTTGTGTCTAATTTGCCCAAATAGAATGAAAGAAATTTTTGGACTGTGATAATCAGGCAGTAGTAATAATGGTTAACATTTCTTGAGGTACTCTGCTTGTACTTTCTATGAATTTTTAAATATAACCCTCACAACAGCCCTATAAGGCATCGTGATTCCATTCTGTAGATGAGAAAATTGAGGAATGGAGGAGGCTAACTAGCCCAAGGTCATGTAGCTAGTAAGTGTTAGAGCTGGGATGTGATTGGAGGCAGGTTGACTCTAGAGGCCCCCTTTTTAATTTTTAATCTGTTTGTGTTTTATATGACATTTTCTCTATGGTATGTTTAATGTCCACAATTCACAAAAATCATACTTATTTGATAGCTTACTCAATGAAATAAAAATGTAAACCAAGAATAAACAAGGTCGTAAAGCAGCAGCGTGGCGTCAAGCCCATAGTAAGGACTTAAATTGTTAGTTTTCTAGGAGGAGTGCATCTTGAACCAGGTTTAAAAACACATTCTTAAGATTTCTGTACAAAAGAATGACTTGGTGGTGCTGGTGAAAAATGCAGAGTATTGTGCTCCTTCTCCCAGAGGTTGTAATTTGGTCTGTGAGTAGTAACCTGGGAATCTGCATTTAATAAGCAATCCAGGTCATTCTAATGCAAGTAGTTGGTGGCCCATAATTAGAGAGACAACATTGTAAAGCCTATAGGACTTGAGTAGTAAAAGGGTAGAAAAAGCAGGGCATTTATGCAGTGATAATGATGTGCACACCATGTAGGTGAATAGAGAGACTAATGAGCGGACTGATTTGCCTAAGTAGTTGGTTCTGATTGTTCTTGCTATATTTTGCTTATATATTCATCTAAACTCTTGAGCATCAACTCTGTGCTGCTTACTGCAAACACTCCACGAATACAAAGATGAATAACAGCATAGTCATCTTCCTCGAAAAGCTTCATTTTATAGAGAGGCAGGCACGCACACAAAAAAATAGTGATATAATGGCACAGCATAAATGTACCCATTTGCTATGGTGATGCTACAAAAATGAGCATAATTAAAGCTAAGATAAAATTTGAAGGATGGATGGGGTTTGAACGCAGAAAGATACGGGTATAGGAGAGTCTAAACTAAAGAAACTAAGTAAACGAAAACATGATGGTGGAAAAATGCAGAAAAAGTTCTGGAATGACAAATAACATGGTTTTGGCATAGTGTATGTAAGAAAAAACAATGAGGAAGGGGACTGGAAAGATCTGTGTAGACTTGATTATGGAGGCCCTTAAATGTCAAGCCAGGAATTTGGACTTGATTTTACCAGCAATGGATACCATGGGAAATTCTGGTCAAGAGCTGTGAATTAATTCAATCTGGTAGTACTGAGTAAGCTATATTCGTCTGATTAGAGGAATCATCTGGGAATACTTAGGAAAATACAAGTTCACAAGCCCCTCTAGTATATATTCTGATTCAGTAGGTCTTGAGCAAGGCCTGAAAACCAATATTAAAAAAAAAAACAAAAACCTCATGTGATCCTTATAATCAGGATTGTATGGGCAACACTGGAATAAGGAAAACTTGAAAGCAAGAAGAGAAGTTGGAAGCCCATTGCTATAGTTTAAATGATAGGTAAAGGACTGGGTAATGCCCTTTTCTATTGTACTGGAGCAGATAGCCTCAATAGCTATGATAGAAGTAGAGTTAATAAGGCTTAGTGTCTGGATATGAGAGAGAAGGGAAATACAATGACTAAGAACATTTTTTGCCTGAATTTCTGGAAGATGTTGGTGCCATTAACCTCACTGGGGAATCCAGGAACAGGAGAAACGATCTTTAAGGTTGCATATAGAAGTGCCAATTTTGAGGTGCTGTTAGGACATGCAAATGGAGATTTCTTTATGCAGTTGGGTGTAAGGTCTGCATCTCTTGATAGGGTTTGAGAATGGAAGTATGGATTGGGGAGTCATCAGATAAGAGGTAACAAGGACATAAGAAAAGAAACCAAATGATGAGTACTGTCTCTAAAATCTTAGGAAAACCAGAAAGAGAAAGAGGGAAACAGTCTGAGATCAAGGAAGATTGTATATGAGTGCATTGTGAGAAAATTAAGGGAGAGAAAATTTTGAGAGAGGAACTAGACAACAGTGTTAAATGGTGAAGACAAACACTTCTGTTTCATGCTATTGGCCTTGTAATTTAGTTGTTATTTAATTCTTAGAGTTGTGGTAGACATAAAATTTTAACATAAATGCAGCTAGATCACTTTGATTGACAAGTAACTTTATAGAGGTACCAGAATTGTTAGTAATTCTCCCTCTTTCTCATAGTTTCTTGAGGGTTAAAATTGTATATATTTTTAATTGCCTGATTAATTCAAAGTGGTTTATTTGTGAGGTATACCTCATTCTTTCAATTGGCTGGTCATTTTTATACATGTAGTTTTGAATGGTTTCTTGTAATAATTCAAATTTATATAATTTTGAAAGCTTGTCCTATGAATTGCTATGCCATTTTATATCTTGCTGTTGTCATAGCAACTGCTTATATTCACCTCTTTTTCACCTGAATCTCTGAGTCTGGTCACTGAAAATTACATGCAAATGTGAGCTCCACATCTTATGGGAAGGGTAGAATGAATGGTGAACTTCTGATTTGCTTTTTTGGTGATACGAAGGTTAAATTTCAGAAGACTCAAGACTAGCTTCTATTTTGCAGAAGGTTAGAGAAGGGAAAAATATCTTGATTGGAAGCAACAAACAGTGGCAGTGGAAAGGAAGGGCCAATCCCTGGGGCCTGAGGAAGAAAAGTAAGAGGCGACAGGGGACCCCAGGCTGAGGAGTGACCAAGGGCTTTAATGTGGAAGGTGGCTATGGACTCCTAGGCTCACCCACTCTGAGCCCTGAAAGTGTCCATCACTAACTGCCTCAGTTCCTGAGAATAACAACCAGCATGAACTTGGAGCTGGAGGTATCCTTTTTCTGTCTTGGAGGTAGGAAACCACAACGAGCTGGGGGAGGCTCTGTTTTTATACTCTGCAAGATTGTAGAGGGGAGAAGGGGGTTTTTGCTTTGGAATACATTTCCCCATTGTACCATTTATGAAAACTGTAGGTAGAGCTGTAATATTATATTCTGCAAACCTGCGTTTAATAGGCTTCTGTAGACCAGTCTGACAGGTATAGTACAACGATTCCAAGCATGGCCTTTGGAACTCATGTGGATCTGAGTTTAAATTTCTACAGGGCCACTCAGTCCTTGTGTGACCTTGACAAATTCTCTCCTCTATAAAATGGGTAGAATTATATATTCCTCATAGTATTTTAATAATTTTCTGAAATTATATACACAAAGCACTAAACATAGTGTCAGCATATAATAAATGGTCAAAATGGTAATTAATATGGTAAAATAATTCTAATTTCTAAGAAATGACTGACAGGGACTTCTGTTGTAAGCTGCATATACATGCTGTGGTGAAAAGCTAGCTCTAATTATGTAGGTGCACTGGACTGGCTCACACTTTAACAACAATTTAAATGGGCATTATTTATTCAACATGTATTTAGTAGGAACAAGGAAAACTTGACTTTTAGCAAAAACTGACTTTTTCTTAGCAAAAATTATGTACCTGTTCTTTATATTCACAATAAGAGGATTAGTATATGTACTGAATGTTATACAACTTTTGCATTTGTTTAAAATGGTGTCACAATGTTCCATCATTTGTTAGTAGATAGCATTAGCCATATTTACCAAGTACAGAGATACCTTACTTGGGTTTAGTTACAAATCTTCATAAAAATATATGGGATGTGTGGACAAAAATATGTGCCCTTTTCTTTGTCTCTAATTAATTTGGTCCTTAACAGTTAAAAAATTAACTTTATCTGACTTTACTTTGTCCTTAAGATTTAAAGAGTTGGTTTATGTAAACTCAATTCTTAGTGGTAAAAATGGGTAATCTCTCAGATTTTCATCCTTTTCTCTTTCCTTGTCTGCTTCTGAGATTGTTTCTGGATATTTTGGGAAAGAAAAATGAGGAGTGACCATGTGGTGGTCATGGTGGCGGTGTCTATGGCTTCTGCAGTCTCTGGGATGAAGATCACCTTCATTACCCTGGTTGCTGTCTTCTCCACAAGACTCAAACTTTGCTTTTTCCCCTCTGCTGGGTAGAGGGAGTTCCACACTAGTTCTGCTAGTGTGGAAGACAGACCCTAGGGGGATCCCTAATGATTCCAGGGTTTAATTACACCATTGTATAATCCCCTCCCCTTGATTTGGGGTGAGACCTGTGAATAGTTCTAACCAACAGAATGTAGCAAAGGTAATGGGATGTCATACCTGTGGCTAAGTTACATTATATTGCAAAGGTGAAGGGATTTTACAGATATAATCAAGATCTCAAATCGATTGGTTTGAGTAAATAAAAAAGGTTATCCAAGGTGAGCCTGATTTAATCAGGTGAAAACCTTCGAAAGAAGAATGGGCTCTCCCTTAGACTCCAGGCAGTAGAGACTCTCCTTGTGGATTTGATAAATTAAGCAGTCATGTTGATGATACCCATGAGGCAAGGAACTGTGGGTGGTCCCTAGATCTGGAGATGACCTCAAGCTAACAGCCAGCAAAAATTCAGGGCTCTCTATTCTATGGTCATAACATAATAAATTCTGCCAGCAACTTGAATGAAGTAGGAAGATGATTCTTTGAGCCTTCAAATAAGAATGCAGCCTGCCAACGCCTTGATTGTAGCCTTGTGAGATCCTGAGCAGAAGACCCAGTTAAGCATTGGCTGGACTCCTATTCCACAGAAACTGTGAGATAAAATATGTATTGTTTTAAGCTGTTAAATCTGCGGTAATTTGTTACCTAGCAATGGAAAACTGATAAACCTGGAAAAATCTACTTTCTCACCAGCAGTAACATGTCTCTGAAGTTACCTCAGATCCTCATTCAGCTGGGACTCGACACTGTTCTGCAGCTTTTACTGCCCCCGCTCTGCCCCTACCACATTGCCCCTTCTGCCAGTCTCCTTGGCCATTCTTCAGCTACTTCTGGGTCTCATCTGTGCCACAAGAGAACCAGATGCGTTGTTAACCCAGAAGTGGGGTCCATTTGTCCAGCACCTAGACAGCCAAATAAACTGACACCAGGTTTATTTCAAAGGTATATCTTAAAAGTACCTATGAAAAGAGAATGGGAAGTTGATGCTCTGAGACCTGAATTCCCATTCCCGATAGTTTACATTGAGTCTTTTAAGGGAAAAAGAAGAGGAAAGGAAAAAAATTATGAGTAAGGGGTTCAGGGTCATGGGCTGTGTGGATTGGTCAGTTGTGATGTAAGTTTCCATGATCTTCTTATCTGATTTATTTTCCCCCTGGCATCATCCTCTCCAGGATCTTTGTTACTGAAGTTAAAAGGACATACTGCTTGCAGACAACCCAGAGTTCTACAACCCATTTTGAGATTGTATCTCAGAGATGTTACCTTTAGAGAATGAAAATAGATTTATCTATCGTGTGCTTAGCAGGCTGTATCCTTTCCTTATATCAAGCAATGTATTGTCTAAAACCTGTTTTACAGGCAGGTTTCCAGGTACTTAGATATGGCTGCATCCTTTCCTAATCTTTAACGAGAAATCATGACAGACAGCTGTGAGGGTGAAAGTTCTTTTTCCTTTCACCTTTTAAGTTCCTCTAGCTGGGCTAATAATCAAATTAAGAGACAGATAAACAGGAGAAAATGTACAAAGTCTGTTATATGAATGCATATTTGGGGGCCATAAGAATAGAGACTCAAAGAAGTATTGAGTAGCTGAGCTTTATATTCCATTCTGAAGCTAAGAAGAAAAGGGGAGTTGAGAGTTCAAAGGGTAGGAAAGCCATTCACATAGAGATAGAAAGGCAAATGTTAGGAATGTAAACATGTGTTGGGTCACCTCTCTGTGAATGGTCGGCCCCCTGGAGCAGGTCCTCCATCTAAATTTCTTTCAGGCAGTTAAGTGGGGAGGTCAAAGGTTTTTTCTAAGTTGTTTGTTTCTTAATAATCAGCTTAAAATTAATATTCCAAAAGGTATATCTTGGGGTGGCAAACTTTGCTTCCCTTTATAGTGTAGCTATGACTTTTAAAAGGGCTAATTTAACAAGTTTAACTAAAAGCTAAATTCGAGTATACCTAGTCCTTTAATCAAATTCATTGACTACCTAAATCATAACCAATCAAGATAAAATACTGGAAACATTAATTGATATAGCAATCTAAGTGTATTGACTTATTACAGTAAACTACAAGTTGCATTTGAAACTGCTAACAAAAATGTTTCCTGCTTTGTTGTCTACAGCTTCGCACTGGTGGGGGTCTCAGTTCCTTAAAAGCAACTCAAGACATGTGTTATGATGTCATCCATAGCTGTGAAGGAAGAACTATGAATCCTGTAACCCTGACTCATGTCTCAGGTTAGTGTTTAGGCTATCATACTTACAGCTTAATTGGGTTCTTGTGTTTCTGCACATCCCTAATTTTTAATTAGTACCCGCCAAGCCTGGTGCCTGTCTTAGAACTCAAATCACGCTTCTATTGTTGAGGAGCTGGAGGGGGTGATGCTCGCAGAGGGGAGCTTGCTCGGTTTCAGGCAGAGCAGCTCAGAAATGCTAACCCTTAGCACCTCTCTTTATCTGACCAAACCGCACTGACAAATTGATGTGGCAACTCTTCATGTTGGCGTGAGAGTCACACAAAGATGATTTTTTTCCAGGAATCCTAAATGGGAAATGGGTAAGTTTTCCTTCTGCCTTCAGTGTTACCCTTATTTGCCTAATGGACAGAAATCAGGGCATACACTTCTGGTTGTCTTGCTGCCTCTTTTCTCTTCTTCCACAGTGCCTTGGGGAGGTAATGGTGAAACCTCTTCCTGCCCCCCGCCCCCGCACCTGACAGCATCGCATTCTCTTTGATAGAAAAGCGAGCTACATGCCTTCATTATTACAAAAGTTGTATTTTCTATGCTATGGGAGAATTCTGTGAGTCTGGCAATTTCAGGATGAATTGGAAACTCTAGGCTTGGTTGCTGGTAGGTTAAAGGAGGGGATAAAGGAATATATAAACACCTTCATTCATTCGCTCACTAAGTACTTGTTGAATGTCTACTATGTACTGGCCTCTGTTTATAGGGGATACGATGCTAAACAAAACAGAGAAAATATCTGTTTTCTGAGAGATTATAGTGTTTCAAAATGAATGCCTGACATGCAAGGTTATTTCTTGCTGCATAATTTTGTTTTGCATATTAGAAGCTTGATATTACTTCGTTCTCTCTCCGCAGTCTTTCAGTGAAAAATTCCTTCTGTGTCCCCAGTCAGATGCCAATTAAAGTGATGGTCTCATACTCAAAAAGGCAGAAGAAGTAGCACATTAATAAATTTCAAAATGTTGGTATTATTGAAAGTGTTTAACAAAGATTATTTTTTTCTGGATTTAGTGTTAGAAAGTGTTTTTTCATTTTTTTGTAATTCTTTTTCACCTAGATTCCTTTTGTAATTGTTCAAAGAAGACAATGTATTGGGAGACATATTAGAACATTTAAAATTTGGATAATAAAATGAGTGAAGTGTTTTCTGGAATCAGCACTATGCCATTTAGTGTTTCCTCAGTTTTCGGTGATTGAGAGCATTGACCCAAAGTACCCATCAGCTGGCAGATCTCAGGGTTGCTGATGTGGCTGTGCTTGCACTGTGACTGTTGTACATATATGCTGCAAAAACACTCAGTAGAAGTCAGTTGGTACTAAAGAAAAGTATTTTTTAAAAAATAAATTTACTTAAAATTTTTATTTAAAGTCATTATTTTGCAGGAGTGAGACTAATTTCTATTTCATTAATTATATAAGGAGTTATATGTGGAAACGAGATAGAGGTAATTAGGTTATGAATGTGGAGCCTCCATTGTGGGATTAGTGTCCTTATAAGAAGAGACATTAGAGTGGGGAGGTAGATGGGGTAAAAGGGGTCAAATATGTGGTGACAGAAATCTAACTATGGGTGGCGAACATAAAATGCAAAATATATATGACTTACTGTTGAATTGTAAAAAAAGAAAATAAATAAAAAATAAATAAAAAACTGAATGAATCTAAAAAAAAAAAAAGAAAAAATAAGAAGAGACATTAGAGAGTTTGCTTGCTGTCTTTCTGCCACAGCAGGAAGGCAGCCCTCTGCAAACAAGGAAGAGAGCTCTCATCAGAATCTGATCATGCTGGCACCCTGATCTCAGACTTCCCAGCCTCTAGGACTATGAAAAATAAATTTTTGTTGTTTAAACTCCCAGTCTACGGTAATTCGTTATAGCAGACTTAGCTAAGACATACATACTCCTAAAAGATTGATGTTTGACTAAGCCATCATTAAATTTTCCTCTGTGTGTTTGTGTGTATGTGTGTTTGTGTAGGTGTGTTTAGGTGCCATTGTAAAAGCATGTGACAGAGCTCTGGGTAAATGCATTTAGGGACTTATATGGCGATTTCATCACTACATTTCCTCTAGTCAGTAGTTAAATTAGGACATGGTGTCCACATATATTTATTGCTGTCATCTACTGGATACTGTGTTATTTTAAGCAAAATAATAACCTTTATAACTAGTCTAGTACAACAGCTTATAATATTAGGATATACTTAATGAAAGAATGCCAAAACAAAAAACAAAAAAAAAACAAATCTGATGAAGATTCTAGAAAGTGCAATCTCTTTTTTTTATACCACAAGATATGTGCTGAGTATTTTTTTTATGTAAAGAGGTTAGTATGGAACATTCAGGCAGACCAGAGTTAAAGAATATAAAATGGAAAGGTACAACTTAGTGCCATTAAGAAAATTTGGAACACTCTAATATTGTTTGCCATTGATGGGAAGTTCCAGTTTTTATATTCTTCACTGGCACAGTAACTATGGACAGAAGGCAACCAAGAAGACTTATGTGATTTGCCAATGTGTATTTCCATTTGGGGTAATATAGCAGATAAAAGAGAGACCTAGTTGGTTTCCTAAATATATTACATCGACATTTCACCACGTGGGTATTATTAAATAGAAATAAACATCTAGGGTGCAGGTGGAATGGGGAAAAGTAACTGAATAAATAAAGCACAGGCAAGAAGTTTTAGTCTTTTTAGAAAATCAACTTTTTTTTCAAAATCAAAATTTCAATTGTAGCCCAATATTTAAAATCTGCAGTTACAAATAATTAATTTTCTCCAAATTGGAATTTTCCTAAACTCATAGTTTGTCAAATATGAGAGTTGTTAGAAGTGGAAATAGTGTTAAGTACTATAAATAGGTAATAACATAACATCTCAAAGTTTAAAGTTTCCTTGTGTTATTTTTATTATACATTGTTTAGATGAGTGTTGGGATCCTGATTCGATGGCGGAAACACTGAGGACCCAGTGATGAAGAGGTGGATCTTGGGCCAAGATAGATAAACTGATAAAATGACAGCCAAGGTGACCACTAACAACAGAAAAATAGTTTTCCTATTCTTGATAGTGAAGTCAGTTTGGTTATTGATGTGCCTCAGGTGGAAAGCGAACACTAGCTTCTGTGATTTCCAGAAGAGGAGACATTACATGCCAGGTTTTCATGGAGTAGAGCCAGCAAAAAAAAAAAAATAATAAAAATAAAAAAGAAGCAATGGCTGTTCGAGGAAGAGCTGAGAGAGAATTTCTGGCTATTTTTTAAAACTTGGCATATACAGTAGAGTCCTGGGAAAGCTGGTAGAAAAAACACAGAAGCAAATCTTACTTCTGAGTCTTACATAAACGTTAGGGAAAAGGACAAAGCCTGTGGTCAAGGACAAAGATCATGGTTTTTGCAGACTGAGGTCACTCGAATTCTCAAGGCTGAGAAGCAGTGTATGATATTTGGATATATAGTATTTTTGGCTATTTAAGTACTAGTAACTTTATAACTTTTTAGCTTGTTTTATTATTTTTTTAAACATGGCATTTATCATTGCCATATGATATATTCATCTGTGTATTGTCATTTTCCTTCTCCTATATAAGATGAGAGACTTGTTGGTTTCATTTATTTTTGTGTATAGAATGGTACCTGACACATAGTAGATACTGAAATAAATGCATTTATATATAATTTGGTTAATTCTGGTCCTGAAAGTCCAGTATTCACAGGAGTCTGGGAATGGACTGGAGGAGGGGCAGAAAAATGTAAGTGTTAGAGGGTGCGGTGGTTTAAAAAGATGCCTACAACTTGTAAAACAGAGTAAAATGATGGTTAATGGGGTTGGGGATGGGGTAAGAGTGATGCTATTTAAGGGTATGAATTTATAATGAGTACTAAATAAGCCATAGAGAGCTAATGAACAGTATAATGAATATAGTGAATAATATTGTACTATAATTATGTAATGTGATATATATTGCTACATCAGTAATAATATTATAATATATAAATGTATCAAAGTATTTCCAGGTACCCAAGAATTATTTGATACTCCTCCCTTCAAAAGGTGGCACCCAGTTCCCCTCCTGTTGAGTATAGACTGTACTTAGTGACTCACTTCTGACGAACTGACTGTGGCAGAACTGATGGGTGTAACTTCCAAGTCTAGCCCGGAAAAGACATTGTGGCTTTTTCTTTGCTCTTTCCTGCTGGCTCACTCACACTCTGTTTACTGGGTGGCTTCTGGGGAAAGCCACCTGCTATATCCTGAGGATACTCAAACAGCGTGGTGGTGGGGCCCAGGTGGCAAGGAACTGCTGGCCAACAGTGAGAGAACTGAGACTCAGGCCAACAACCGTGCAAGTGAGCTTAGAAACAAACCCTCCAAGTCTAGTCAAGGCATCAGCTGCCAGCAGCCCCTGCCAGCATCTTGTTTGCAACTTCATAAGGGACCCTGAGTAAGAACCACCCAGCTAAGGCACTTCTGAATTCTTGACCCAAAAAACTAAGATAACAAATGTTCATTGTTTTAATCCACTAAATTTGAGGGTATTTGGTTATGTATCAACAGATAGCTATGATAGGAGGAAATCTGCCACCTAGAAATAAAACAGTTTAAAAGTTATTACCTGAGAGATGATTAAAGAAAAATTGCATAGATTGAAATGCACACATCTATTCCTACATATTTTAATTTCTGTTTTCCATTTGGTCTCTTTTTTTGAGAAGACCAGATTTTTACATTTTTGTAACATCTTGCAATACCTACTATCCTGCACATTATCAGTGGCTAATAAATGATGATGAAAAGTTTTACATTTTTATGATAAAGTTCCAAGAAAGGAGAGAGGGCAGTTTCTACATCAAGATGGCCTTCCCTCCTTCTATTCAGTTCCATTGTATAGATCAAGATTTGTCATATCTAGGGAGTGAAGAAACATGGTGTGCGTGTGTGTGTGTTTAAGAGACCAACCACTAACAACCATGTCAGCTTTTCAAATTCACATCAAATACACACAGCTTGAAAACATCTACAAAAGCAGGTTTAAATTGCTTTGTGATCAATTGGTATTTTTTCTTAAGAATTTGCTGAAAATGTGCTCTTTACCTAACTAGGCTTTAATTAACTCCTGACTAGAAAAGTTTGGTACAGAAATATGCTTTCTTTTAACTAACAAATATGACTTATTTTAAAATGTGATTGCAGAATACTGAATGATATTAGATATTGTTTATGGACTTGGAAAAGGATTTCTCTTAGATTTTTCGAAGTAAAAGTGTATCATCCCTTTTTGAAAAAGAGCTTGTTATGCTATGTTCTCTTTCTCCGCATTCAGAAACGGAAAGCACTGATGAAGTCATCTGTCTTAAACCTGGGCAGCAATGTTGTCTTTGGGGTCAGAGTAATCTGAGTCTCATCATTTACAAGTTATGTGACCTTGGGCAGATGATTTAGCTTTGCTGATGCTTAGCTTTCCCATCTGTAGCACCCCTCCCATTCACTCTAACAATTCAGTGGATAATGATCTATGCACTGTGTTTGAAGCCAACTCACATGGAGGCAGTTGTTAGCTTGGTGCTTAAAATGACCTTCAAACTGGAAAAATGACCCTACCTTCCCCCACCCTTAAATGAAGTAATCTATAGGGGCAAAAGATCATGATTTAAATTCCAGGCTAATAATTCAATAACACAAACATGATACAGAAAAAGGCCAAGTGGGCTCTACACAATCTTGGGGTTAGAGTCAGCTGTTATCTGAATGTGTCAGCGATAGAATGATATCAAAGGGCCAGCAGTGTTCCTTCCATCACTCTTTGCACGTGCTAGCCATGTTTTAGAGTGTGAACCCAATTTAAGTTTAGTCATATAATTTTGAAGTTGTGGATAAGTATAAGTAATCCAGTAAAGAGTGTGTGTGTGTGTGTGTGTGTGTGTGTGTGTGTGTTGTGTGGATGGGTGGGTGTGGGCGTGGGTGTATGTGTATACTAGGATGGTTTGATTCAGCAAAGGTTAGGTGAGTGACTTAATTAAATCTTGACAGGCCTGGCAATTCTAGATTTTCCAGATAGAAGTGTATTCTATGCTTGAGACTTCCTCATTAGCAAAGAGAGGATTTTTCTTTCTTCTGTAGGCTCATCCCTTTGGCCAGAGAGCAATGTGACTTAGGACTGATGAAGTTTCCTTAGCTCTTAGTGTCCCTGAACCAGAGCAATGTGAACAATATAAAAATAGCATGAGTTAACAATTGTGTATCACTTAACTATGTGCCAGTTAACATAATTTTTACATGGATCATGTAGCTTGACATGCCCCCTCCCCCAACACCACCACCACCATCACCACCACACACACACACACACACACACACACACACACATCTCTTTGTGGCCATCTTAAGTGGGAGGTGGTATTCGTAGCTATTATTGGCATGGTAGTAATTACCCTGTGCTTAGTCATTTCACCTCGCTGATCTCAATTACCTCAGTTTTTACAAGTTTTCAGCTTTCTTCAATCCTTCTTTTCTTTGAATTTCTGTCACTATTCACTCTGGAAAATTTCTATAATTTTTTTTTCTTCTGCTCCTCCCCCTTCCCAAATAATTCACCGCTATTGAAGAAAAGCATATAACTTTGATGACTCTCTCACACTGAGGCAGTCGTTTATTCAACATGCTTTTTTTATTCTAGGCACGGGAGAGAGAATGGTGAATAAGCAGACAAAAATTCCTGCCCCTGCTTACATTCTGGTGACAGTAGATAGATAATAAATAAGATAATAAAGTAAAATATGTGGCACAAGAGAGTATAAGTACTAAGGAGAAGAATAAAGCAGTAACAAAGAATAAGATGTAGGATAGGAGATGGGTGGAAGAGTTGCAGTTTTAGGTAGAATGTCCAGGGAAAATAATACTGAGGAAGTGGCTTTTGAATAGAGTCAGAAGAGGTGAAGAACAGATTATTGCTATAACCTCAGTTGGGCCTCCATTAATGAGCCAAGATTATATGATCTCACTGTCACATACTACAGAACTTTTCCTAAGCCCTCTCTTTAAGCTCTTTCCATATCCTTATCTTTATGAGATCAAGATGCTTCCTCCCTTACCTGGTAGGACTTAGAGCACAGAATTATTCTGATATTTATTGAAAGCCAGTCAAACGGAATGATCAAATAATCCTGATCTCCTGGAGCTTGTATTTTAGTGACCCTATATTCCAATATCATTATCCACTCCCTTTCTTCTTGAAACCTTCTTCATCTTTATTCTTTCCCATCTAGATTTTTTTTGTGTAAGGATTCCTCCATCTAGTTAATTAACACATCCATCACCTCACATCTTTATCTATTCTTTACTTAATACTATTTAGAAGAAGTACCTCACCTTTTCCCATCCATTTGTGCTATCGATCCCAACTTCTGCCTTCCTCTGAAACTTAGTGCTGTCAATAATTCCCTTTTGTCAAATCTTTAGCTTCCTGCTTCACTAGCTACTCACTTCCCTACTGCTTACAAATGCGTTGAGGACTCCCCACTCCTCAAACACCTTCTCTTGAACTCTCTTTCCAATTACAAGTACTTACAGCTCACTTTTCTTTCATTGACAAGTATCTCTAAAGCTTTAACTGCATTATTTCTGTCTTTACCACGATGTTACAGTAGTTTCAAATTAAAAGTCAAAACACATGGTGTATAATGAGACAGAATAAATTGCAGATGGGAGTGGTTCAGAAAATCTAGGATTTGGGTTTTCTTGATTCCTACCCATAAACTGAGCTCACCCACAATTCTGCTGAATATTTTCCCTTAATAGTCCCCAATAGCCTTCTAGCATAAAATTCAAAATTTTCTTATCTAATACTCTTGAACTCTTTGTAGAAATTTACGATCGTTGATTTTCATTTTTGATAGCCTTTCTCAGTGTGTGACAGAACTATCTCAATTATCTCTCTCTTTCTCTTTTAGACTATAGCAAAGCTATGTGGCTCCTACTAGGTATTTCATAGAATCCATCAGAAAGGCTGCCTAGCTTCTGGGAATGCCTCACCTGCTGATTCTCCATTCCAGCCCATGCTGCACCCTCAACACTTCACATAAGAGCCACATAAATTCGATATGTTCCGTTTTGACCCCTGGCTGCAGTTCTCCTAGCTGCTCCCTGCCTCCTAGTCTTGCAGTTCACAACTCAGTATTCTGGCTGGGGCAAGAAGGCCTCTGGTCTCTTTGACAGTGTCCTGCAAAGCTGGGGAAGCCGCACGTGCACTTGTGTGCTCTTACTTTCTTCCATGGGAGAAATTAGGGGCCAAGAAGAACCCTTTTAGCACTGAACTGTGCTGCCTTGAGGGAGCAGTGATGAAGGTAGAATGAAACCGTTCCTTTTACCTTCTTCAATGTTTCCGAATCTCACATTTTTTTCCTCCAATGGTGTGCTGGGACTCCTCTGCTGAACTCCTGGACTTCCATAGATGCTCACCTATCCATGGGTGATTGTTTCTGTTGATATTCTGCTGGAGTGTGGATGGGGAAGACAGTAGGAAATTCTTATTCTGCCACAATAATAACTTCACCTCTTTGTTTTAATTTAAATGCAACTTCTAGCTCTCATATTAAAGAGTGAGGAACATTATAATATTAGTTAATAAAACCATTTTTATTCCAATTGAAAGTAACATGGGGCCTTGACTCTAAACTCTAATTTAGTTTTTGTTCCCATTAATAGTGAGTGATATGAAATTACATGAAATGAAGGGTCTTGGATTTATTGGAATCAGATTTAGTTTTGCAAAATTGCATAGGGACTAAGGATATTCCTTTTGAAATGCAAAATTATTAAAATATCTTTGGTGGATGAAAGTAGGCCCAGCTAAGATCATCTGTAAGAAGGTACCAAATCCTAAGGAAAAACTCATTATAATGTCAAGGCAGTTCCGGACTAGTGACCTGAGATTTCTACTAGGTCCTTGGGGGTTCAGGAGGAGGAATGCAGTCAGATATGATATGAGGCTAAGAATGTCAAGCTTTTTCTTACCAACCCACTTTACTACATACCCTGAGAAAACGGGCTGTTAATATTTGCAATGAAAGGTTATGACAAAAGGAAGGAACGGCCTCCTTCTGCAACCCGAGAAAACTTGCTACCTGAGCAGAGTCTGGACCAGCAGCAGAGGGTAATGACCAGGCCAAGAATCAGCTCCATTTGCAAACCTTCAGCTTTCCAGGTTTTGTCAAGCGAGGACCCTAGAACAATTAGCATTAACGGAGAGAAATGGACTACACAAATTTTGACTGTCTAACTTTTTGAGTGGTAGCAACTGCATCTGGCAGTGTGTTTTAGACCAATAGATGTCCAGTGCTTCCCAGACTTCAATGTATATATGAACCATCTGAGGCTCTTATTAAAGTGTAAGTTTTGATTCATTTTATATATGAGGTGAATCCTGAAATTCTACATTTCTAACAAGTTCCCAAGTGATATTAATGTCACTGGTCCAAGGACAACACTTTGTATAACAGAATATGGTAGACAGATTAGATTTATGGCTTCCAAGAAGCCATAAATTTGTGCCCTAATCCCTGGGACTATGAGTATATTACTTTGTATGGCAAAAGAGACTTTCAGATGTAATTACGTTTATTAATCCATTGACTTTTTTTTTTTGTCTTAAAAAAAAAGGGTTTATTAGGCCAGTGCTAGTAAAATCAAAAATAGGGTGGGGCATGGGGTCTAAACTACCAACAGCATGGCTAGGTAGGAAAGACAATGTGTCCATTGTCCCGGAGGTTTTTTTTTTTTTTTTGTAATGGTAACATTGGTTAACAAAATCCAATAAGTTTCAGCTATATACTTTAACAGTAGGCATATATATATTTACACTGTGTTCACTTCCCATAGTTAGATTTCTTTCTGTTACCACATATTTGACCACCTTTTATCTCTTCTACCTCCCCTCCTCCCTACTACCCTCTGATAACCACTAGTCCATTGTCCATGTCCATAAGTCTCTGTTTGTTTGTCCTGTTCATTTGTGGCTTTTAGGTTTATATCCCACATATAAGTGATATCATGTGATTTTCAACTTTTTCTATCTGGCTTATTTCGCTTAGCATGATTATCTCGAGGTCCATCCATGTTGTCCCAAATCACAGTATTTCATCTTTTCTTATGGCTGAGTAATGTTCCATTGTATATATGTACCACAGCTTCTTTAGCCAATCATCTATTGTAGGACACTTTGGTTGCTTCCACGTCTTGGCCACCATGAATAATGCTGCTATGAACATCGGTGTGCAAATATCTTTTCTGAAATGGGTTTTCAAGTCTTTGGGATAAATATCTAGTAGAGGGATTGCTGGATATATGGTAGATCAATTCTTAGTTTTTTGAGGAACCTACATACTGTTTTCCATAGTGGCTGTACCAATTTACATTCCCACCAGCAGCGTATGAGGGTTCCTTTTTCTCTGCATCCTCTTCAGCATTTGTTATTACTTGTCCTGTTGATTATAGCTATTCTAACAGGTGTGAGGTGGTATCTCATTGTGGTTTTGATTTGCATTTCTCTAATAGCTAGTGATGTTGAACATCTTTTCATATATTTGTTGGCCATTCGTATGTCTTCTAGAGAATAGTGTCTGTTCAGGTCCTCTGCTCATTTTTTGATCGGATCATTTGTTTTTTTTGTTGTTATTGAGTTGTATGAGTTCTTTGTATATTTTAGATATTAGGCCCTTATTGGAGGTGTTGCTTGTAAATATATTTTCCCATTCGGATGGTTGTCTCTTTACCTTGTTGATGATTTCTTTTGCTGAGTAGAAGCTTTTTAGTTTGATGTAGTCCCATTCATTTATTTTAGCATTTACTTCCTTTGCTTTTGAGGTCAAATTCATAAAATCCTCTTTAAGTCCAAGGTCCTTGAGTTTAGTTCTTATGTTTTCTTCTATGTATTTTATTGTTTCAGGTCTTATATTCAGGTCTTTAATCCATTTTGAGTTAATTTTGGTGTGTGGTGATAGACAACAGTCTAGTTTCATTCTTTTGCAGGTGGCTTTCCAGTTTTCCCAGCACCATTTGTTGAAGAGGGAAATAGGAAGATTATCCTGCATTATCTGAGTAGGTCCAAAATAATTACATGAGCCCTTAAAAGCAGAGAGCAGAGGAGAAGAGGAGGTCAGGGAGATTTCATATGTGAGAAAGACTTGACATATCACTGCTCGTTGGAAGATAAAGGGCCATATGAAAAGCATGAGGGAACTGAATTCTGCCAACATCCTGAATGTGCTTGAGAGTGTTGTTTCCCAGAGCATCCAGTATGGAATGCAGCCCTGCCGACACCTCGATTTTGGTCTTGTGAGATTCTAAGCAGAGTCCGATTGAACTGTTCTGTGCTCAGAGTTAAGAGCCACAGAAACTATGAGGTAATAAATGGATATTCGTTTAACTGCCTACTCTGAGATCATTTGTATGGCAGCAGTAGAAAACTAATACACAAAGTAATCTAGAATATCTAGCATCTAGGGGAGAACATGAAATCATCAAGCATTAATGGAGTGAATCTGAGATACAGATCCAAAGAAGATATGAGAACAATCATGATTGGCTTTTGCATTGACTAAAGTTATCAGAATTATTAAGGAAGGCGGGGTCCTGAGAGACAAAAGATGCTCTCACAATAGAGAAGTAGGGCCTTGGAGTCACATTAAAATAGAATATTTAAAGAGATAAGAGGTTCTCCAAGCTGGCAAAATGGGACTTACAGGTCATAAGCTACGCAAACACACGCACGCGTGCGCGCACACACACACACGTATACATGTATTGAGAGACAATTCTCTGTGGGTGCCTTGTATTTCTGCACTCTTGCAAGCAAAAGCACTGACAGCTTTTCATGCAGACAGTCTTTTCAAGGTTTTCAAGGTTGTTTGTATAGTGAATAGCCTTGAAAGATGGAGATAGTGATGTCTTCCTCTGGAGCAGGAGCAGGATTATTTACTGTCCAGTATAATAAAGACAGTATTACCCTCTGGGGCAAAGGCAGGGCAGATTTGCTTCCTGGCTTTTATAGAAGATTGTGTTTTCTTTAGCTTAGTGTTCCTTGGCTGTGATGAAATCCACCGTGTGCATAGCATCCACCTGAGATGCTCAACATTACCCTTATGGTACTTGGGAGGCAAGGGGAACCAATGTAAATGTAAAGCTCATGCTTGCTGTGCTGTAAGCAATAATGTCTTTTGTTTCTGACCTAGGAGTCTCTTGTCTGTTGTCAATTTCCATGAAGCTGTGGCAGGCTAATTTGTTAGCTTGCATAAGTGGGTTCCAAATTTCAAATGTTTTAATCTGTCAACAATTAAGTAAATTGAAGATTTGCCTCTTATGGAGTAGTCTGAAGTTTCTTATTACTACGAATTTAGCAGGTTTTTGGCTATAGTACTCTCTTCTTAAGCCATGCAATTTATACTGGATCTCGTGCTATCAAAGAAATATTACATTCAGAAAAAAGTCCAGGAGTTTTACTAAAATAAACAGTGAACTTAACTTTTTTTTTATCATTTATTTTATTACCATGGTTAACACTGCTATGTAACAATATCTTTCCCAAATATTATTTTTTATCATATGGAATGTTTTATTTTCTTGGCTCCTTCCCATTGAATGTCTTTTAAAACATTTTCATTTTATATTAGTTCCAAATATACAGTACAGTGGTTAGACATTTATAGTTTATAAAGTGATCTGCCCAATTACTCTAGCGCCCATTTTGCTCTACATATAGCCATGACAATACTATTGACTATATTCCCTATGCTGTACTCTACGTCCCTGTGACTATTTTGTAACCACTAATTTGTACTTCTTCATTCCTTCACCTTCTTCACCCAGCCACCCAACACCCTTCCCTTCTGTCAATCACCAGATCATCTGTATCTGAGAATCTATTTTTGTTTAGTTTATTCCTTTCGTTCCTTAGATTCTGTATATAAGTAAAATCATGTGGTATTTATCCTTCTCTGTCTGACTTATTTCACTCAGCACAGAGGGTATTATGTTGAGTGAGTGTCTTTAAAAAAAAAAACTCTGCTTCATTTAAATAATAATGGTAGTAATGATGATGAACTAGGTTCTTGATTAAAAGTTTTTCTTAAATGATATATTCTAAATTTGGGGACTTGAAATGAGCCTTTGGTAAACATCATAAGATGTAATTATTACTCTCAGCAATTTTGGGGAAGATTTAATTTTGTAGGAGGTCTCAGTATTATAGTACCTCACCAGAAAACATTACCAAAATTTAGCAGATATTTATTGTTCTTTCTAAGGAGATTGGGAAATTCTGTGAACATTAACAGCCCTGTTTTTATCTTTTATATCTGTCAAGGAGGAATATAAGTATGTGAGTGTAATCTGAACAACACCTGATGAGTTTCATTGGCCAAAAATGTGTTAATGGAGGCCTGGGAAATTTCAGATATTCAAAGTATAGCTTGTTTGGAATCAGATATCACTTGATATTCTTCTACATCATCTTTTTCTTAATGATGTTTATTGAATATTTATTGTGTCTATCAGGGCAGAAAAAATATTTGCATGTAGAACTGTTTCAATTTTATAAAAAGATTATATGTGTATTTTTTTAAAACCACCACTATTGCTCCATCTGCTTTTTTATAGGTTTTCGCCAAGTAGAGGAACATGAAAAATAGTTTAGGCCCGATGTTACCATTAAAAAAAGTTTTGTGTTGGTTTATAGAGGAAAAGCAATAACAAGTTATTGTAAATAAAACATTGTTCATGTTTACTAAGTGGAAGATGATTGCCTTCCAAACCTGGTTGAAGTTATTATGGGTAGGGGGTAATTAGGGAATGATAGAGGAAAATAATTCCATTTTAAAAAGAGCTGTCATTATATAGGCTAGGCTGACTGGATTAATTAGTTTTTTTTAATTTAAAATATTTACAGTTAAAAAAAATTAATTCTTTTACCAAACAGTTTCTTGAGCCCTTTCTATATACAAAGCACTTTTAGCTAGGCAAAGCGGTTATTTTCTCTTAGAAATATAGCAAATGTTGCTAAGCCCTCTCTTTGTTCAACAAATAAAAAAAAAATCCAAGCTTTCTTTGCTGTAGTGGCACAGATTTGTTTTCAGCATTTTGAAATCAACCCTTGAATAAGACAATTTTTTCCAACAGATCACTGTCAAAATGCAGTTTGTTTGGGATATTATATAATATCTTTCTCAAGAACTATTTATCCGCTACTTCCTGATTAGTAAAGGTCAATTTAGGAAATTAGTAAAAGGTCACCACAATGATCAGAAAGGGGAACAAAACATCTCTAAGAAAGGTAATTCTTGTTTCGATATTAATGTTAGAACTATTAACTTTATCTTCAATGTTCTCTCTCCCCATTTGGTTCTCATTGGGTTAATAAAGTGTTATGATTTGAGACAAACATTTTTTCAGCTGGTAATGAGACACCACTTTAATATTATGAATTCTGCCTTCTCTTTTTCTTTGTTGTGATGTTTATGCTTTATTTTTTCCAAACTGTTTCCCAAAATTGGAAATATAAATTCAACATACATTACTGAAATGTAGCAGTGCTATTGCTGCTAGTTTGTCATCCACTAGAATCTGACAAGGAAGTTTTTATTCTGTGAATTATGAAGATTATTTAATATTCATAGAAATAATAACTTTTATGAATAGTGTAAGTGAGCCTCATACAATCTGAGGCATGAGATTTTTGTGCCTTTGTTGGTCTCTGGTGTCTCTTACTGCCCAACTTGATAAAAGCCAGTGTGTTTTATCTATATTGTTATTTTCACACATAATATAACTGTAAATATCAGTAAAAGCTTTTTTTTCTCTTACGGGGAGAACGTTCTCTTTTTATGCTAGCTTGTGGAAAGATAGTAGAGTAAAAGTCCAAAGCACTTCTGTTTTTAATAATGGAATGAGATGAGAGTTGATAATGTTAATATTTCCCCCTTTAAGAGAAAGTAATAGTTCCTTTTGATGAGTTGCCCCATGAATAGTTTTTCATACTACCCCCCCAATCTCTACCCTTCAGAATATCTTCTGTATTTTCTCAGTTTGAGGGGACTATCTTTAATAGTTTCTTTGATTAAAGTGGGAAATATTCTGAGCAGCCTTTAAAATACTGTGAAGATTCTCCACTCAGCATGTGTTTCTTTTTCCTGCAATCCAAAACTTTACTATACTAAACAGTACAGTCAACTCAAGATACAGGTCTGCTGAACTTCCTGTATTTTGTCTAGTTGAGCCTACACTGAAGTACCCCTTCCCTTTTTGTTTACTCTTATCTGTCTCTGAAGGAGCTCTTTATTGGCTCTTACCCTTTCACGCTTGTGTGTTTTGATTTTATGACCACTATGCAAACTCTATGGGAATAAGAACCTTGTTTTATAAGTCCTCTGTAACTCTTTGATGCTGCAAACAGAATAGATACTCAAGAAATTTTTATGTGTGGGGAGTGATATCCCTCAAACCAGCCAATCCTACATCCCTGTGTGAGCAGAGGTATTAAGTTCCTTACATCACTGACTTCTGTCTTAGCTCAGCTGCTATATCCAAAACACTATAGACTGACAACAAAAATATCATAGACTGAGTGGCTTATAAACAACCAAAATTTATTTCTCACAGTTCTAGAGGCTGGAAAGTCTAAGATGAAGGTGCCAGCAGATTTGATGTCTGGTGATAGCCAGCTTCCCAGTTCACAGATTCATCTTTTTGCTGTGTCTTCATGTGGTGGAAGGGATGAGAGAGCTCTCTAGTGTCTCTTTTAAAAGGGCACTAATCCCATCATGAGGGCTGCACCCTCATGACCAAATCACTTCCCAAGGACCTCGTCTTCATATACCATCACACTGGAGATTAGGTTTCAACACATGAATCTTAGGGGGACACAAACATTCTATCTTCCCTTTCTGGGATGATACAGTGCCTATTTGCAGAAGGAGCTTTAAATAAATTAATAGAATAAATAAATATGATAATGAATGGGGGTGTGATCAGTCTTTTTTTTGTTTGTTTACAGAATTAGGTGGTTTTCTTAGAGAAACCATAGAAATAGAAGCTCTGATTGAGAATCTTGCCTTACTAGTGCCATACCTGAAGTAGCCGATTACTAGTGCCATACCTGAAGCCTAATCATGATTTGTCTTTTTAGATTTGATAGTTTGACCGTTTTGTGTGAAAACAAACCTTTGTAAGTGTTGTTGGTGAAAGTGACTAGGAATAAAAACTAAATGAATGAACTGCAAGCTGCTGACTCAGCAGCAGTTTCAGTTAAAGACAGTGCTGCTTTGATAGATTGTAGGTGAGAACAGTTCTCTTTAAAATATGGAATCAAGGAGGGCTTTTTCTTAAGCTTTCATATTGTGTTCTCTGCCAGTTGCCCACTGGAGCACATTCTGTAAGGTTGTCTTGCTATCAAAATCTGTCAATATTGGAGGCTTTTTTGACTCCAAAAGTGGGTTGGTGAGTGCAGTGTGAGTGGTATACCCTTATAGTATTGTTCTTAGGGGAAGGTGACATGTACAATTTTCTCAATATTTATTTGTGCGATATTTTGGTTGTCATCTTGTCACCACTGACTTCGGTAGGGATGGGATTTTCTAGTAAACTTTGGTGTGTTTTGCTTGTGAAAAATACATTTAAGGGAATATAGCTGAGGTCCTGAGGCCAGAGATCAAGGCACAGGAACTCTGGATTTGACTTGGCCTCGCAGAGCTTTGTTATGAGTGGTGTTAGCAGGACTTGAATTAGTTGGAAACAAATTGGTATTTTTCTTTTGTGGAGGAAAGCAGCTGGGAATGCTCAGATGCTTTCATGGCTTGAAAAAGAATCCAATGCCCTAAAAAATTCCCAAGAGCTAGTAGCTATTTAATCTATTGTTAAAATGATGCTGAGAAATTTTGGAGGCAAAAAAGGGAATTACATAAACATAATATCTTAAAATAAAATGAAGTCCCTAACCTCATGAAAGGATACATTTTTCCTTTGTGCATCTGTATATTAATCTTTTAATGAATTAATATCTGTATATTAATCTTTTGCTTTTTTTTCCTCACTTGAAGGAAAAAAAAATCTTTCTTTTCAAGGATAGTTCCTCCATTTTTGTCAATGATCTCATTTATTTGGACTACTTTCAGGCTAGTAAAATAAATTTCTCTCCCCTTTTTTAATTTATGTATTTAATCCCTTTTCCAGTGGCTCTTTTGCCATTTATCTCCAGTAAAGATTTTCTCAACCTCCTAGAATCCCCTTCTTTTAACCTTTCATTTTGGTCTTACTGTCTATTTTTATTCTTACCATTAATTGTATTCAATTTGCCTTTTTGAGTTAGGCACCATTTAGACACTAGACATGCAGAGATAAATTGACAGAGAGTATCTGTTTTCAAGTAGCCGATTGTCTAGTGGAAGGTGCAGACAAAGCAGCCAGTGAAGTAGATTGTAATAAACACAAAGCTGTTTTAGGTATAGGAAGGGCACAGAGCATGGGGACATGTGACTCCATCTCAACAACCAAGAAAGTTTCTCAAAGCAGTTGCTGCTTTAGTGGACTCATGAAGGATGGAAAGGGAAGGTAGAATGACTTACATGGGCAGAGGCATAGAAACATGAAAAAATACATATTTGGTTTGGCTGAAAAGTAGGAACCTTGGAAAGAATGGTGTTTCCATTACCAAGATAGAAAATATGGAAGAGGGTACCAACAGATTTTGAGTGACAAAATATTTGCTTTAGTTTTGATTGAGTTGAGTTTGAGTGGAGAGGTGTGGTACCAGTGATAGATAGGGCCCAGTTTGTGAATGACAATGTATGCTATACAGTGGAGTATTAGTTTCCTATTGCTTTTATTTTTTTTATTTTTTAAATTTTTTAATTTTTAAAAAAATTTTAGGTGAGGCTACCCTTGGTTGACCTCACAGATTGCAAGGACCTCATTAGCTTACAATCCCTTATTTTTATTTTTTTAGTTTTTACACCTACAGCACCTGGTGTTCTTAGGTGGTTTCCCATCCAAGTACTAATTAGGCCTGACTCTGCTTAGCTTCTGAGATCAGACAAGATCGGGCTTTGTTCAGGGTAGCATGGCCAGCGACTCCTATTGCTTTTATAACAAATCACCACAGACTTAGTGGCTTAAAACAACACAGATTTATTATCCTACAGTTCTGGAGGTCACATGTCCAAAATAGGTTTTATGGGCATTAAGGTGTTGGCAGAACTATGTTCCTTCTGGAGGCTCTAGGGGAAAATCCATCTCTTGCCGTTTTCAACTTTTTTGCCTTGTGGCTGTATCATTAGTTCTGGGGATTAGGACATGGACGTCTTTGGAGGACTATTATTTTGCTTATTACACAGGTGTTTGAATTCAACTTGAAAGCAAGGAGAAGCTATTGACACATAGCCAAAAATATGGTGATGCTTTAGAGATTTACACTTTAGAAAGATCATTTTATTGGAAATGTATGTATTTGAGGCAGAGTGGAAAATCAGAAGGATACTGCATTTGTCCAAGAAAGAACTACGGGATCCTGAAACATGGTAGTGTCAATGTGGTTAGATGGGGAGAGGGCAGACTTAGATAGAAAATGGATTTGGGGACTGATTGAGGTGTTTAGGATGAGTAATCCCAGATGACTATTAAGCTTCAGATTTAGTGAGTGTAGGTAATGACCATTCCATTAGCCAAGATAGGCAATAAGAAAGGAGGTGCCAGAAGATTTAGGGTGAGAAAAGATTTGACTTCAGTTTTGATTGTGTTGAGTTTGAGTTGAGAGGCATGGTACCCAGTTGAAGAATATCTGGAACCCAGGAGAAGGGACTGTATTTGGAATCATCAGACAATTGCATGGAAGAGACAGCCTAATGGTAATCATTAAAATGAGATTTGAATAATTTCAAAGTTTATATTGATAACGGGACTTACAGAGCTCTTAATATAATTTTACAAGCACTACTGGACATAAACCCAGTATGTGCTGTATTTTGTTCAAATTTGTTCAAATTCATGATAAATAAGAGTGGGGATGCCTTGAGGATGAGGAATCTTTGCATCTCCTATTGATTGAATGAAACTTATCTACACTCAAGCATAAATCTAGTTTGGAGTTAAATTATACTATTTTGTATTAAAATATATATCTTGAATCATGAAAATCATTTGCCTTTAGTTTGTCAACACGATTACTAATATAGCTTACATGGGGAAATATTTGGTGTTTCTTTTTGTTTGAGAATTGACTTTTAAAGTCACAATAATTATCTGTGCTACAATTAGGTTAATACATAGACACTTCCAGGGAAGTATTTGAAATATGTGAACTGCAGATGCTGAACACTTAAAGAAAAATTTTCTTTCTTTACCTTAAATTAATGGTTCTTATAAAGTTTTATGCACATTCCACATAACTTTATGATCTTGTTAGCTTAGGAAGTTATGAGAGACATTCTGGAACTTCCCCAAGGGTTACTAACTCTCTTTCCTGAATTTATTTTCTCTGTCTTTTTTTTTTTTTTTTTTTTTTACTTTAGAGCTTCAGGTTCATCTTTGGCCTTGCTTTTCTTCCTTTTGTTTAATTGGTATTAGTATTTGTCATTTTCTACCTCTTATTTCTCCTGAAATGACTTTTTCTTATGTCTCCCCATGTCCAGCTTATCTCCAATTCTAGTTTATTTTGAACATTGTCACTAAGAAAGCTTTCTGACACACAACCAGTCATGTCCTGTATAAACCCTTCAGTAGCTCTCTATTGTCTGTAAAACAAACTTCTGACATCCAAGGCCCAGTCTGCCTTTCTCCAGTCACTTCCCACTCTGTGCTTTGTAATTTTTCTCCTACTTTTCTGATTGGGAAGGTCTTTTTTCCTCTACCTTCCTGGTTTCCACATTGGCTTAGTGAACACTGATTAATTTCCAAATCTCCAGCTCAAAGGGTATCTCCTTTGTGTGCCTTTTACTCTCATCTACTGCTACTCCAAGTGTTCTTACCATACTAATTCTCTCTAATTTAATTCTTTAGGTGTTCATATTCACACTCCTCTCTCTTCCTCACTGTTCTTACTTTTATATCCTGAGCTCATAATTGGTACTTAACGATTGAGTAGGTTGAGTGATTTAGTGGAAAATCTAGTTATAGTCTAGTTTCAGCCTCTTCCCTGATTGACTACAGGTCTCAGGGCCTCTTTTATTTGCCCATACAAAGTGGGGAGATTCAAGTACAGGTCTATATCAGATCAGTTCATAATATCCTGAGATCTCTGTTACACATATTCTTAATTTACATCTTGAGGTTTTAAGATGAAGAATGTAAATGTTACTTGAGTTTCAGAAGGTGACATTATTATTATTATTTTCTATGCATGCTTAGTAAAACAATTCCAGAGGAATTTTTGTTTTAACTGTATCCAGTTGTCCAGGTTTCCTAGGAGGCTTGCTCATGTCTTTCAGGTATTACCTACGCTGTTAATCAGGGTGAAAGAGCAGGTGAGGCTGCCAGTAACCCTTGTTAGTAAAACCTGGCTTCAGTTTAGGGACATGAAAATCTATTCTAATGCATCCTAGGCTTTGAAAAGCTGTGGTTAGCCTGCTTTTTTTTTTTTCCTTAACTTTTGATTCTCAAATCCTCCCTAGTTCCTAAAGGCTTTGGACTCCTGGTTGGGTTATGAGAATGTACTCAGGGGACTTATGAACAATCTTGCTTTTATCTTCCCAAGATCTGAGGGAACAGTGCTTATATTTTATGAATAGGCCAGTGGGGAGATACCAGCTCATGTTAAGGTTTGGTCAGAAGTGGTGCTTTATTTTGCTAGGGCTGTTGTCATGAAATACCACAAACTGGTGGCTTAAAGAACACAAAAATATAATCTCACAGTTAAGGGGTTAGAAGTCTGAGGTCAAGGTGTCAGTATTGCTCCTTCTGAGGGTTATGAGGGGGACTCTGGTTTATGACTCTCTCCTAGCAGCTGGTGGTTTACTGGCAATCTTTGGAGTTCCTTTGACTTGCAAATGAATCATCCTGATCTCTGCTTTCATCTTCACATGCTTTTTCCTAGTGAGTGTATCTATCTCTGTGTCCAAATTTCTCCTTTTATAAGGACACCAGTCATATTGGATTAGAGCCTGCCATAATTTCCTTCTAACATGATTACCTTTATAAAGACCCTATTTCCAAATAAGGTCATATTATGAGGCATGAAGGGTGAGGACTTCAAGATATTGTTTGGGGACCCAATTCAATCCATAATCAGTGGTAATGTGCTGGTATGCGTGCTGGTATGCATGCTGGGTGCAGCCCTGGAATAAAATCATGAAGGCCCCTGGCAGCTTGTATCAGGATTTAGCCCTTTGGTACTGGATTATGAGGATGTCTGGGAGTCTTTAGTGAAGATGCTGGAGTGGAGTTGGGGACATGTGTGAGGCAGAGGTTATTACCAATTTGTAGGGAAATATTTTAATAACTTTTCCAGCTAGTTATCATCCCTGAGTAGACAGACTGACTTACTCTATAGTGTTTTTTAGGAGTGCTGGGAGGGCTATTGCCTCTTAAAATCTCCATTTATTAGTTGATATCTGAATTTATACTTTGAACAACTCATTATACTAACTTAAAATGTTTGCACACTTCTAAAATGTGAATTCCTCTGTTGTTTTAATTTGAGGCCTCAACTATCAAGTCTCTGCTCATCTGTTTGAAAGTCTAGTGCCTGTTTTTATTCTAGGTTTGTGATTATGTTGTAAAAATCCAAATGGCCATTGGCTTGCCTACTCACTGTCCAGTTTTCTTGAGTTTAACTTAGAAGTTGTTCTTTATTGAGTGTTCATTTTGTAATAGGCACTATTCTTTCTCATGACAACTCTGTGAGGAAAGTATTGTATTATCTTTTAAAAAATGAGAAAATGGAGTTTCAGAGTGGTTAAATAACTTGCCTAAGGCCATGACTAGTGAGACTTCCAGAGTCTATGCTGTTAACCAGTGTAATATTGTGCCCCTCTGTAAATAACATGTTAATAATTAACAAAAGAGACTATTTTCATTGTTCTTGAGTTGGCCTTGTGATATATTTTAAAACGATTTTGGCATAATCTATTTCAGATCAATTTGGTAGTAATGCAGAGCATAACATAAACTATACAAAAGCAAAGAAAATATATAGAAATAAAGGACGAACTCCCCCTCTTCTCTTTTTCCAGCAAAGGACCAAGTAAAGGACCATTCTGATTAGGGGCAAATGTGTGATCTGAGGGATCTCGTTGACCTCAGCTTTCAATAATGTCTGAAAATTTAACCCTGGAGATTCACTATTTACAGAAACTTTCAGGTAAAAAATTGTTCATTGATTTATCTATCCTGGAATATTCAAATTTGAGTGCCTACTCCTCGATTGTGAGAATTTTACTGAATCTGAGATGACTTTCTCAGGATGACCAGTTGTGATAAGATGCTCAGGGATTGGGGCCATGTTTTACTGGTGGTACAGAACTTGGCTGACGATGGCCAAGGAATTCAGGAACACAGTCAACCAATTAATTAATCAATTCATAGTTGATAGTATATGAATATTTATTGAGCATCTTTTCTGGACCAGACATTGTGCTATGTGCTTTCATAGAGTCAGCCACTACTATGGATAAAGAGACGCTGAAAGAAGTGTGTGAAGCTCTAAAAATAAATCTATGACCTTGGGAATTTTGCTTCAGGCTAGACTGGACTTCTCCAATACAATGTTTATGACCAGTAGATAAAGTTCAAGACAACATTTTTCCAGAAAGAGATGATGGATAGTGTTCTTAGAATCTTGTTACTTTGCTTCCCTTCTTTTGTCTGACTTTCAGTTCTGCCACAGCCTATGAAACCCTGAACAAGAAAGGGAAGAGGCAAGGGAAGATGAGAATAACCTCTAACACTGACAGCTATAGAAAAAAATTGTTGGTGATTAGATTGCACCTTTGGCTAAAATAGAGTTTTGGAATTCTCTGTGATTAGAATTTTTTTGTGTTCTCATTCATTATGTTAACACAGTTTGTGACACATTGAGCACTAATTAAATGTTAACTGATTTACAATTGAGTCAGACATCATTTCTGTATGGGCAAATAATAATTATTTTTTTTCCAAGGATATCTGAGCCTTTCAATTCTACAGATTATAGAACTTGAAGATCTATAATAATTAGAGAAGTTAAAAAACACAAATGAAGAGAAAAGTTACATCCTTTATTTTATCATGCAGAATGGATGAGGTAATAATAGGGCTTCGGTGGGTAACAATTTACTGAGCTAAGGCTTTCAAACAAGATTCTTTAAGAAGACTGACTGACTTTCAGAATTTTAGCATGGAGATGCATTAGTATTAAACTTTGGTTCTTTCCTGCTAGTATCTTTATGAATTATCTGTTCGAATGTTCTAACTATAGTTAACTGTCCCAATTTTCTCATTAAAAAAAATTTCAACTAAGAGAGCCACGAAGACACACTCTGGTTGAATACTTGGGAACAGAATAGATTTCAGAACCTCGATGATAAATTTGGCTGCTTCTGCACTGATGAGTTGATGAATGGGAACTGCTGATAAATCCATACAAATGAGAACTTTCTGGAAGGTGGGGCAGTGGTGAAAGACTGTCATGTGTTTTTTTTTTTTTTTTGGTCTGGTGGCCCCAGATTGTACTGTTTCACTACTACACTTTTGGCTCCACTTGGTGTTTATATATCCCTTTCTGTGCTGCTGATGGTCAATTTCTTCTTGGTAGTGCTGGTTTGTAAAAACATGTACCAGATGGGAATTTTGGGATTAAGCAATTGTAACTCAGAACTAGCCTTAATATTTTTGGTTCACATGCTGCTTACCCTTACATGACGCGTTAAAAAGTAGTACTTCAAACACACATTTTTAATGAATAAGTGGCCATACCAGTTTAAAGAAAAACCTGTATCTGCTGTGCTGACTCTAGAATAATTATTACTCTGTCTAGCAGTTAACCCCGTCAATAACATTTATAAATATAATTTTTATATTATTTGTTCTTTTATCAGGAATCTCTAGTTTTCTTGCTTTGGGAATATTTGAATGCAATTATAGAGATTGCTTTATTTCTTTTCCTTGAGCGCTGGTTTTCTCTCCCTTGATTCTCCTATTTCTATATTTTGCAGTGCTAAGCTGCCTCTTATGCTATCTTATTTCCAACCCTTAAGTTCATTAATAATTCATGCTCCAGCTGTGTGAATTGGTAGCTTTAATTAGCTATTAGTGTTTTCCAGAAAAGACAGTTTCTTTTATGAGTGTTATTTTATGGAACAAACTACTTAAGGAATGCATGCATTTAAAAATGAAATGATTTTATCTGAACTGTGTTTTAGGCTCCAAATTTATTTTTCATTGTATTTCTCTTTTATTTTAGGTTTGAAAGCTTATTTATAAAATACTATGTTTGTATATTAGTGAGTTTTTGTGCTTTAAATGCTTACAGTATTTTGGGAATGCTCTCGCGTTGCCTTTTCTCAATATCCCATTTCCATTGCCATATCAAAGCTCAAGTGGTTAGTTTTATATTCTTTTACAGACTGTAAATTTGTGAGCTATATAAAAAGCTGCTTATTTTTTGTCTAATATTTCAAAAGCTTTTCTACTTAGTCTAAACACAATTAAATATCTTTTAAAAACTTGAAATGATTACTTTCAGCCATCATATTTTGATGTTATGTTAGTTGACTCCTAGGGTATTGGATCTTCAATCAGGCAGAACTTGCCTCCAGACTAAGACTGGCCATGCGTCTCGATGAAGCATGGTTAGGCTTGCTCTGAGAGGCTATTGCACATTTTGATCTTCTGATCACAAGATATGGCTGTCCAACTATGCTAAAAGCTGTCATAAAAAAGTTTTAAAATTAAATTCATTTGAATTCAATTAGAATGCTTCAGAATTCTCAGGAGATGGGGAGAACAAAGTTACTGCAAAATCTAATACCATGATTTGCCAAATCCTTGGGCTTTGAGCCACTGGGTCTGACCAATATTCCTCTGAACTAGTCTTTGTAAAGGGATGGTAAGTGATTTTATGTGACAAAACTTTTGCAAAGTGTAGTACGAAAGAAAACCTTTAGAACTGGAGAAATTTAGAAAACTATTTAAGTTTTGAGTTTAATTTCCTTGAGTGAATTAACTATTTCATTTAAATAAGAATCTCTAGATACACTTGAGAAAACCCTCAAGGCTATTCGACAGATATATTTTTATTTGCTTCTAGAATGATGGTATATAAGTCAGTTTGGGAAAATATTCCAACTGAAGCAAATTCTTAGATATCTAGAGGTTTACTTATATTTACTTTTAAGTTCAAACTGAAGATATCTTGGAAAGATTTTCCAAACTAGTTTTGCTGTTTACAGCTACTTTATCAAATAATCTCTCTTCTACTTTTAATTTTACAATATGCAAAATTCTGTACCTTATCAGTTCTGAGCTTCTTTTGTGACTATTTCAATTGTTTACAATAAAAACTTTTCCTATTAGGCAAGTTTTTTTATTGATTGATTGTCTAATTTCAAATTAGTTGTGACTATGTTTGCCTGACTTTCCACCATGACGTTGCATGTGGTTTAACTAATTAAAGAAAGGAATGTGGTAAATCGTGGTTTATCAAATATTCATGAGCTCATTGACTATTCCAGGCAGAGTTATTCATTTATGTGACTTCATTTCTGCCCCTGCTATAAAAAGCTTTCAGGTCTTCTGGGGTTAAGGTTTGGTTTTTGGTCACCTGCTAATTGCCATTCGATTTATAATTTCACAAATTATAAACAGAGGATTAGGTTTCAGAGTATAAAGCCCATTCTTTCCCCCATGAAAAAAATAATTTATTTCTGTGAAAAAGCTGACATTACTTTCATGTGGATTTTAACTTCTTAAGATAAATGAAACTGGAAGGAGCTCTGTTTCCTCATTATGCTATAATACCCCCCTATTCAAAACGTGGCCAGATTACATTTTACATTCCTTTTGCTGCTTTACTTTGTTAAGATTTCTGTGAAATGATTTCAAGAGCTGATTGCATTTCAGAACATATTTTAAATGGAAATATGGGTCCTCAAGGGAATTTGTGTTATCTTGGAGGTATATTTTAGAAGAGGGGAGAGGAAGCAAAGACACAAGTGATGAGAAAGCAGGTAAAAAGACTCACATTTAGCTGTGCTTAGGGAAAGCCATATGAATTGATAGAGGTTTATTTTATGGGGACTCTAAATGGTAACTGTCAAACCGTAGTTTTGTATTTTTATCTACTATTTTATCAGAATTCTTTTGGTTGCAAGTGACAGAAAACCTGATCCAAACTGGCTTGGGCTATTTAAAAGAGGGAGTTTATCGGCATATGAATGAGATGTGATATGGCTTCAAGTTGTGCGTTGATTCATGGCTTAACCCACATTACTACGAAATGAGTTCCTGTTATCCATTTCTTAGATCTGCTTCTTCAGTATTGGCTTTGTTTTGGGGTCTCATAGTTATGAGGTGCCTGTCAGCAACTTAGAGATTTAAATCCAGGGCAAAAAGCAAGGGTCCTTGTCCTACTTTTCTCAGTAAATGTCCTGAGTTTCACCAGGACTAGACTGGATGAGGTTATCTGCCAGTCCTATTCTAATCATTGAGGCCAGGGAAAGTCTGACTCTGACTGAAGGAGCGTCACTCTCAGAACTGAGGAGGAAGCCAGCTCAGATCACATTACTTGATAGTGAGAGGGAGTGGATCTGAAACGAAAATTGAGGCAATTGTCAGAAGGCAAAGGGCAAATGTCTAGTATATGTACCATATGAATCCACCCTTGCATTAGACTTAAAATATAGGCATTATGTTATGTTTGCATTCCCTGGGCTCCATAAAACTCCCAAATCTGAATACCACCTGAAATATAATCATTTAGTTGGAGGAACATTTATCAATTATTTTACTTTCAAGCCCACAAAGAATAAGGGTTAATATTAGTTACAGCTTTAAAACTTGAATTATCTAATACCAAGTAAGAAACTGAATATTGCTTCTATCCAAGTATTTAATTTTAAACGTCCCTATAGAATTTGAAGATGCTTTGAAGTTTACTGAAAACAGTGGTGTATAACCTTTTAGAATCTGGTAAAAGCAGCTGACTCTCCAAAAAAAAAAAAAACCAAAAAAAACATGGATACATATTTACAAACTATGACATATAATTGCGGGTTTAGCAATTCCAGCTGAAAACTAATGATGTCTCACTACTTAACCGAAGCTTGAATACTTTCTATGATATCCTAGCAAGAAATTGTCCCGTTTAGTTTTGGAATCTCCAGGGCATGGCACGACTTTGGCCCTAGATACCCTAGGCGAGATGGCTGTCTCTGTCCTGTAGCCACCACAGGAGCATCCTTGCTAGGCTTCACTCAAGGCTTCCTCAAGGCTTCACTTCTCTTCCCTCAAGGCTTCACTTCTCTTCCTTCACTTTAAATCTTGGCTTTGCTTCTTTTCTTTTGTATTTGAATAAGAATTCTTTTCCCCATGTTTGTACCTTTTGGATGTACTTGTTTTTCTTCTCCTTTGGACATTTTGATATGCTTTCTGATTGTGATTCCTGCTAAGGTGCTGCCTCCAGATGTGCTTTCTGTGGAGGAGTTTATACCCCATGTTGCTTCCTGGACCTTGAGAGTCTTGAGGTTCTTCACTTGTGTTTGGACAGCCACGGACAGAGAACTCATGGCCACTAGGGGAGCTAACACCATCTTTAGGCCGCTCTTAGTTCTTGTTGATATTGAACCCAAATCTGTCCTTTTGTAGCTTCTGCCCTTTTGTGTTAGTCCTACCCCTTAGGGCCATGTGGAGTAAGCACCAGCCTATAGATCAATGTAGAGTAAGGACACATTTCTTCAATCTGTGTTCTCCTAGCAGCTACATCTCCAGAACTGAGCAGGGGCCCCACCCCAATTGTACACAAGAGTTCTCCCCTCCAGGCTCTTTGCGATGAAAATACGCAAGCCTCTGGTACAGGAGAAACATTATTCTTTTTAGTAGCTGCATCTGTGGTTTCCTTTTCTGTCTACTCAAACCAATGTTTCTGGAGAGCTAAGTTTGAAGGTGGTCTCCTAATTCCTAGTAATCTACCTGCATTTTGTATTGGTGAGTGTGGGAAACTGGTGCTATAATCTTATGGGGTCAGCGCTTCACCTCTGCTTGAAATGAAGAGATTTCATTTTCACTTTAAAGGGTGGATCAACTAGACTTTCCAGCATGCATTCTACTCTTTTAAGCCCTCATTTGTTCTGCAATCAGTAGAAAAGTGAAGGGCCATGGGTACTGCCAACATCATAGCGGCCTCTTGTTCTTTGATTCCCAGAAAGATTTCTTTGTGCCAGTGGCATGAGCTTTTTTGAGTATCTAAAATGTGGTGCTGCTTAGCCTCACTGGCAGGGTAGCCACTGGCTGTAGCTTTTCAAGTGGTCTTCTAAACTGGGCAGAAGAGAGAGCTCAGGGGCAGTTGATACCAGAGTGTGACTAGGACATTCCCTTTTGTCTGGTAAACACAGTATTTCAGCTTTTGGACCATAACTAACCTGCTGTAGGAATCCTTTCAGCACATAAGCAGGATTGACACAGTGTAGACGTGGCAGCCCAGAGGCTTGTTATGCCCTGTACCTGAATTAGCGTTTCTAAAATCACCACCAGGTGCCAACATCACAGAGGAAGAGGTGTTAGCTAGGAAGCGGCTCAGGAGGAGTTAGGAGTGGAGCTACATGAGGTTAGTTTACAGCTGACTCCATAAGAAATGAGGGACGAGGAAAGGGAATACCTCTGGGAGAAATTCTAAGGCAGCAGTGAAACATTGTATAAGTAATCAGATGATGCATAAATACGGAATGTTAGTTTTGAAGAGATGAATGGGGAAAAGCAACAAACAGAACACTAACTTGACCAAATACTTTGAAGTAACCTTGCTTGGACATATACAGCTTACACAAATGTGGTCAGAGCTTTAGGTCAATGCAACGTAGTAATGCTTTCTCAGATCCTACTTACTTTCTGATTTTACCTCATATAAAAGTAGGACAAGTGCTAGATGAAATCCTATTGGGGAGACTCTGGCTTACGTAGGGCAGCCTCAAAGATGGCCAAGCAGGTACATTCCTAGGGACAGTGGAGAAGACCTGTTGGCAGCCCCCATAACTCATTCTCCTGTGCTTAGCAGCCAGGCGGGCTCAGTGACCCCAGTTCCCAAACCAATCCTGAGATTTAGGTTCAAATTAGTCATCTTCACCACCTTCCTTCTTTCCTGTTTCTTCTTTTCATAATTTTTTCCTTCTGTCATTATAAACGTTTACTAATCACCTACTAGGTGTCAGGAATTGCATTTGGTATTAGGGACTCAGAGGAGAAGCTCAAATGCAAGCCTTGCCCTCAGGGAGCTTGCAACTGAACAGAGAGACTCAAATAATCATATAAATATATATATAATTATAAACCTTGATAAGGGCCATGAAGAGAAGGTACAAGATGCTCTGTGAGTGTCTAACAAGAGGACCTGTCTTAGTTTGGGAGTCTAGGATAGGCTTCTATCAGAATTCTATCAGCATTTGAGCTGAGGTTTGAAAGATGGATAGTACTTGCTAGTTGGTTAGGAGTGGAGAAGAATGTTTTGGGTGGAGTCTATGTGCTTGTATAGGTCTTAGGAAGGGAAGAAGCATAGAATGTTTGAAGAACTGCAAATACTATAAATGGTTGGAACACACAGAGAGGAACATAATTTGACATGAGTCTGGAGAGATAAGTAGGCAGAGTCAGTCAATGAAGTTTTGTGCTAAGATTTTGTTCTCTATCTTATTAACAATGGGAAGCTATTGGTATGTTTTAAGAATAGGAGAAGAAAGAGTCAAGTAGAGATGTCATCAGTTTGCATTTCAAAAAGAATACTCTGGCTGCAGTATGCAGAACTGGAAGGGGCTGAGTGAGGCTGTGGTAGATGTAGGGAGTGCTTCTGCCCCTGTTGTCCAGGGGAAGTGATGGGAGCCTGGATTAGAGTGGTAGCAGCAGACAGAGGGAAGCAAATAATTCTGACAGACATTTGGAAGGTAAAATCGGCAGGACTTGGTGATGGACTGGGTATGATACCTGTGTATGTGTGTGTCTGATGGGGTCATGGAAGTGACCTCTACCTCCTTGGCTGGCAGAAGTTGATGGGCGAGAGAGGAAACCTGAGAGTAGGAACAGATACTTTGGGGAGTGAAAAGTTGTGAGTTGTTCTTGAACATGTTGAATATAAGGAGCTTTTGCAATATTTTTTCCTCCTTTAGATGGAATTTGAAATTAATTCACAGCATAGCTGAGAATCTTTGACTCAGCCATGATATTCGTATCCTGTTGAATCTCTATCCCGAATGCTCAGCTTCTTTAAAAGCTGATATTTCAAGACTTTGGGGTCAACCAGGCCTTGTCACAGACAATTCATATTTTAAATGATGGTTTTGTCTGCTATAAAGTGAAAGACTCATTGAGATAAATATGTGTTAATTCCTATGTCAGCAGTCCTGCCTGATCTGTGAAGGCAGATCAATTTAGATGCTTGGCTTAGGAGAAATTTTGGGGCATTTTTATAAACCCACTTAGATCAGGGTTGCTAAGCAGAAATACACCTGTGGGCTGTTGCTCTATCTTCTTCCTCAATGTACAGGGATATACGACTTCACGCTGCTCAGGAATATTCCATACCAAGAGATAGCAAACCTCCAACCTTCAGCACCTTCTCCAAGACAGACAAGAATGTGGTCCCAACAGGGCCCCTCTCTGTCTTATTTTGCTTCAGCTTATCTTTCTTTCTCCCAAAGCTGCATCATAAAAAGATATACTTTGGTTCTTTCATTCACTTTACCTTCATTTTATTTTGTCAGTTCCAATATTCATCTTTTCTAATGGTGCATGGATCACTTGGCACAAAGCCCGGCCTGTAGTAGCTACTCAGCAATCATCAGTTCCCTTCTCAGCAAAAGCCTGATGTCTTTCATTTGCAGTGGTTTTCTCTAAGGCTCCCATTGTTCATAGCTGAAGAAGCAGCTAAATCACCTAGAGGAGCAGAGCTTTCCTCTTACAATTGGCCTGGCATTCATATGGATGATCTTGAACGACGGTGAGATTCTGCTCAGAAGCTGGGGTGACTAAGCCTGGTCTCCTGCTTGGCTAAGTCCTAGGCTTCAGAGATGTCATTGGATTTCAAGGCTTTCAGGGGTACAACGAGGCTGAGTGTGGGGTGATTTTAATGTGTTCCTCTTAGAAGATGGTCTTGGCTGTTCTGTATGGAGCATGGGATGCAGACCAGTCTTTCGCTCTAGGAAATTTCTCCTAAGTTTTTATGTAACTGTCAATATTGAATGTTGAACTCACCATTATTCACTCAATAAATGCTGCTGATGCAACAGTAAAATCTTGTTCTTATCAAATTTACTTCTGTTTTTATGGGTGTTATTTGTACTGGGAAATTTGACATAGTTTTACCTTTCTTATTTTTATTAGTGGAATGGTATTAAATGATAAATATGCATTTAAATAATGCTGACCGGGTACCTTGCATAGAGCATTTTCATGGTTTCTCAGGTATTAGGCCATCGGACTTTGTTCTTCTTCATTTTGGAGATTAGGGGGTTAACAAGGAAGTATAAAATGGGTAGTTTATCTGTTTAGCAAATGATTTACTGAAGGTTACTTTCTTGACACTACTCTTGCATTTTTTCATTAATGTTAGAAAATACGTTATTTCATAGGAAATTTTAATGTAATTCTTGTCATTCAGTCTCAAAACAATAAGAAATTTTCTTGAAGTTTTGTGCTTCTTGCTGGAATTATTTTTTTAACCATAGTGTTTTCTAAAAATCAGAGTTTGGCCTTTTCAGTACTGCGTGATTTGCAGGAAGAAGACCTTACTAAGTGTTTCCTCAATTCCTTCCCCAATGGTTGATCCTCACACAGCACCCATATGCCAACGTATTTCTGAGTGAGAGCTTTACAAAAAAGTGGCTGCAAAAGTTTTCTTTTTATACCAATCCAAATACCAGGTTATATTAAATGCAGATGTGATGCATATGATTGGAGTGATATCATTTTATTAAAACTCTTCTCATAACCTAGCTCTAAAAGGCCTTCTGTTTCTATTATAGCTAGGTTATTGATGCTAAATAGTTCAGCAAATTGGGTTGTTGAAGCGCATCTGCCATGCATTATTCATTAAGTACGTCTTTCACAAATCAGAGCTGTCTGTTGCTTAATCTTGGAGTCCCAGTAGCACCACGTCTTGGGAAGCGTGCTCCCTTTGTGAGCCAAGAAACAGCCACAGGCACATCAATCAGGCCAATACTTGGTAACACTGTTGTCCTCAAAATGTAATGTATAATGGGGAGAAAAGATTTAATTAATGTTCTACAGTAATGTGTCTGTTTATAAAGAAATAATGTACTATAAAATTAAGCAACGTATAGTGAATGTACCTCCTAATGGTGAGGCTGGCATTTTAAGTGATCCGTAAATCACTTAAATATTAAGACTTTCTTTAACAAGGGTAATAAAAGGAGACATTTGGAAATGGTAGACACCAGTACATACAATTATCCACTAAATAAAACATTTTTATTGTGATCACAGTGTTAATCACATTGTAGAAGAGCCTGATCAGGGAGAAAGAGAAATTATAGCTGAATTTTTAAAATCTCTGATATGATTAACTTCTGTATTAGAATGTAAGTCCCAAATATTTAAACCCGCATATGCCTTTCCTCAGAGGACAGCATTGTGTTAGTTTCCCAAGGCTGAGAGATTATTTGCAAAATTGCTAAAGCTGCTTCTTCTCATGGTTCAACACTTCTTCATTTGGATCGAAGAATCCAGACGTGTGACTTTGTCCAGCTCCCTACCTCCTGGCTGTCTTTCTAGCTCCTTAGGTGGGACTCTATCCTCAGGCCTTTTCTGCTTCTCTCGGGGCAAAGCGGGTGGGAGCGGGGGGATGGTCTCTTCCACTTCCGGCATCTGCAGGCATGCTGGGTTCTGCATGGTCTCTCTGGCCCAGTTCTTTGGTACGTGATGTCGCATTGCTTATAATGAAGTCGGGGGCTGACCTATAAGGTTTGAAGTTGCTCAGCTGTCCCCTGGAACTATTTACTACTCCGTCTGTGACCAGCCTCCTTTGGTCATGGAGGTCACACCCAAGGAAACTTAAAGGACTGGAGGCTGTCCTTTTTCCCTCCAAGGGCTCAGACTTTTCTTCCTTTCTGGCATAATACATTGGATCATGAAAATCTTCTACTTTAAGCCTTTTAAACAGCATACTCTCAAATCGTCATGTATATTTCCCTCCCTCCCTAATTAAAATTTAAAAAATATTAAAACAAAGCTAACAAATGGTTACTTTGAGTAGTTATAATGAAAAACAATCAAATAAGAACTTGCATTCTCCAGTCTTTGCATATTCTGCAAAATGGAAATAGTTTGTGAAGTGTTAAGCCAATAATAATATATCCAAAATGCTTTAGAAAACATCCATTTATATTTAATCCTTTACTAGGCTAATAAATGTGAGAAAGATTGTCTGTAGAGAGTTTTGGAAAACAAAATTGTAAATTCCAAGATGTTGTGCTTAATGGGTTGTGGTGTTTGAATCCCAGATCTCTACTGACGAAAATTTGGCAGGTTGGGAAGTGAGATGAGGGTTTAATGAACAAAATCTAATCTCAGAGATGGTAATGCTGTTCTTCTTAAATACAGAGAAATTAATGGGCTGAAAAAGGCACAAATAGTTTTCACAGTGGCACAGAGTGATTTTCACAATGGAGAGGATGAAGGCTGGCTTTCTGAACGTGCATCAGGTAACGCCGGTGGCCGAACCTGGCCAGAGGGAATTCTGAATGCTTTGTCATCCCATGTCAGATCGCTTACCTTAGTTCATATTGTGTTCGTATTTGTGTTCCATGGGCCTGTGAGGAGGGGCTTTTGATTGGTTTAAAGGTCACTGGATGTTTGTGTTTTCAGTTAACTAGAACAGCAGGTAATCAGGGGCTTTCTTACTGTGACCTTGAGTAATGAGGACATAAGCATTGTTAGAAGATGAAGATTTAGATTTTAATCAATGGAAAGAGTTTCTCTTACAACCAGTTTTCTGCTCTAAATTCTGATCAAATTTCTCTTCTAGTACAAGCTAACAAAATCTCTAAGAAATATCTCTATGAACCAAAGCCAGTTGCTAGGGGCAACCGGGGCAGAAGCAGTTAATTAATTAACCTCTGTCATTGTGTACACATTAAGTCACTGAGTCCTGGCTTAAAAGTAGATGGGCAGGGTGGGAGCATTTGGCTGTTCTTGGGGTGTTGTGAGGAACTGCCCATCTTCAACCCCATCTCCACCATTCTCCACCTCTATTTGCCAACAAGAAATTGGTAGCTTCTATATAGGAGTCAGTAAGGGAGGGAGATGAAGAGGCAGGTCATGAACTCAGGACACTTTTGGAGAGAATATCTTGAAAGGGAATAAAAGAAAGCCATGAGACTGAAAAAAGCTATCAGTGTCTAGTAGGTGGAAACAGGGTCCTATTAACTCGTGTGTGTGAGTGTGAGTGAGTGTGTGTGTGTGCGTGTGTGTGTGTGTTTGCGTTGGTGGGAATGGGTGAGAGCTCTGAAATTTCTGGATGGTTAAGAGTTAATTCCAGCTCTGGCAGTGAGAGTACAAGCACTGTGAGTTTCAGGAGGTCTGGCTTCATGAAGTACCAAAGAATCACAAACATGGCCCTGGAGAGCTAGTGACACCGACACAGATATTTGCTGGCTGTCATTGTTCAGGTGGCCCATTGTTAGGTGGTCAGTGGTCGTTAGTGGGTGGCCTTGTGCCTGCAGTGCTAATTGTCACTAGAACATCATCAGAGGACAGCAGGTGAATTTGCTCGTGATAGGAATAAAGAAGAAACATTAGGGGATTAGGATTTAACCTAAACCAAGGAATGAGCTAGGGCAGAGAGTGATGGCTTCCTTCCAAGTTAAAATTTAGAATGAATTAAAAAGAATTATAAATAAGATGATGACCTGCGGTCCTGGGAGCTGTTGGAAACGGTCTGTATCTTAGGCTGCAGATTTACATTTTAAAATGTTATTCCAGGGAAGAGTTATTTTTATAGTTGAAGTTAGTTTTAATTTTGCTAAGGATTACTTGTTTTAACATAAATAGAAGTTCTTGACATGAAAATGTGTTTTGTGTCATTAACAAAACACAACTGACGCATTGCGTTGACTCCCTATGAGCTGTGAGATCCCGGGAGAATGAGGAACAAGCAATTTTATTTCCCACAGAATCTGGTCTTGCTTCCTCTACTGATTGGGGAACAATTGTAACGTTGCTGGAGGTTAGGAAAGGGCTCATGAGGAAGGGAAGCAGATTCTGTGTGTGTGTGTGTGTGTGTGTGTGTGTGTGTGTGTGTGTGTGTAACTACTAGAAGGAAAATCTGTATAGCAGGGACCTTTGCTGTTTTGTTCACTGCCACATCTTCAGTGCCTGGCTTATAGTACTCTTGAGTCTTGTACAATCACCTGCAAGGCCCTAAGTGATCTGCCTCAGGCTTCTGCTTACTATCTCTCTATCCTCATTTCCTGTTATTTTTCCTCTTGCTTATTGAGCATCAGCTACATTTTCCTTCATGTTCCTTATACACTCCACACCTACTTTCACCTGAGGGCCTTTGCACTTGCCATTATGTTAGCCTCCAATGTTCCTCTTGGATTTAAAAATGGCTCTTTTCTTTCAGGTTTCTGCTCAAATGTCACCTCATCAGTGAAGCTTCTGTGACACCTCTGTTTAAAATAGCTATTCTACGCACATGGCCTTCCCGGTTTCTCATCTCAGCTTTATTTTTCTTTTTAGCATTTATTGCCACTGGCGTAAACATACATTTGTCTGACTTGTCAATTGGTTTGTCTTTTCTCACTAGAATATAAACTCCAACAGATGAAGGACTTTCTGTTCACTGCTGCTGTTCAGGACCTAGAACACTATCCGTTACAGAATAGGCACCCCATAAAAATTTGTTGAACGAATGATGGAGTGAATGAATCTCACATATTGTTCATAATATATCTATGCATATCAGTAACGTATAAATTATGGCTAATTTTTTTCTACTTTATTCACAGATATAAATTAAAATAAGCAATTTTACTGGGGTTTATTTCACAAACACACTTGAGAAGCTGGAATGATTATTTACATAAATATTGCAACATGGATAATTATTCTGAGGATGAAAAAAAGTGATGCAACTTAAAACATGAAAACAGAACTTCAGAGTCAAATTTAACTTCTCATTTTATGAGTATGAGGTCAGAATAAATTAAATAGCATTACCTCTGTCTACTAACAATGCCTTTGAATGCAGAAGGGTTCACAGAAGACTTTCCTTATTACTATACTGATTATAATCCTCATCTCTGAACATGGAATAGAAACATGCTAACTTGACTCTCAGCAAAACATAACTCCTTCTTAGATCTCAGGTGTGTGTGACTGTCCATCATTACCTAGCAACATCACATTCAAGCAGGGGAAAATGTGGGGGAGCTAAAATTAAAAAAAATTTAATCAAGAAGCGACTCTTATGATACAAAATGTTGTGAAGATATCCAGAATTAGAAGTAAATAAAACTGCTATTTTTCATTCTCTTAAACAAAATCTCCCCTTAAAACATGCAGGAAAAAGTTTTCTTTTGCTTAATTTTGAGAAGCATTTTCCCTATGTAATTCTTTTCAAGAGCATATGAAATTTAGTAACACGTTCTCCCACAAAAAATCTGCCTCTCAGTAAATAACTCCTGGGAACAGTGGTGAAAAATGGAATCAGCCTTTGAGGAAAGGGTGATGGACTATCAGGCGCCGTACGGACAGGTATCAAGATGCTTTAACTCAAAGCAGTGATTTTGAAGTGAACTTCTCTGCATCTCATCTGATATTCCGCTCTTGGCAGCATTAGCTGAGCTAAAATAGTGTCTGCTGCCCCTCCCCGCACCCCCTACCGCCCCAGCTGACAAAGGACCATTTCAGAGAGGGGAAACTAATTTATTCTGACTGCTTGTCAAGCATCAGCCTAACTAGCCTAATCTTTTGCCCTAAAAGGGGCAAGATTCTAACCTTTGCTTCTGTAGCATCTGCATTAAATAACAAAATGGCAAAGCAGTTCCTATCAGGAGGAATATGTATTACTATAGCACCATTAAGAACAGGGAATACTTAAAAGCAGTGATGTTTTGAAATCTGGAGCAAGATGGTCAGATATATTTACCTTCATTTCTCTATTAGCAAAAGTCATTTTTTTCTTTTTAATTCAAAATGACTTATCAGGAAAGTGATTGAATTCTCTAACGTTTTATTTATGAGACACAGAACTCTTGAACACATTGCTGCGTGACACATCTTTGGTAGTAATAATGTCCCAGTTGTACTTCCCATGTCTTTCTTACTGAGGGCTTGATTGATGCATTATTGATGTGGGGGTTTTGGGGCTAGAGATTTGGTAAGTTCTCTGTTAACCATAAAAAGTTCTCGAATTGCTATTTTTCCCCCCTGCAGTTCACTCTAAGTACACTTCGTATGTGGTCTAACTAAGCCATCTTGGGGGGCTGGTTATGTATAATGTATGGTACAGGATCTAACAGAAGCCAAAATGACCTTTCAAAAAGGTGGATGGGATCATGTCACTCTGTGCACCCACTGTCTAGCAGCTTCCCATTGTACTCAGTGTGGAATCCAGAAATCCTTTCTGTGGCTCCAGTGGGCTCCGGGACCAGCTCTCTCTCTCTTCTCTGATCTCATCTGCTCCTTGGCTCTGGCTTGAGTTGTTCTTCAAGTACTCCAGCTTCATCTAGCCTCCAGGCCTTCCTACTTCCTCTTTTCTCCCTGAGGAAGGCTGTCTCTCAGGTTCCCCAGTTTCCACTGGCAGGTTCCTCCTTGTCATTCAAGTCTCAGCTCAGCTATCACTTCACTTCAAGCATCAGTTAATTTTTAATCTTCCCTGAACACCCAATCTAACACGCTTTTTCCTTCAGTCTGTTTCACATTACACTGACTTATTTTCCTCATAGTGTTTATCACCATCAGAAATGCCCCCAGACAAGAAAATAAGTTTAAGTAGGTTTTAAGTGATCCCAGGAGGTACAGGTGGGGGAGCATGGAAGTAAATATGAGAGACAATAGAAGACAATGCAAGGTTCAATGAGCAGGTAACCATTGTGGGCAGTTGTGGCTCTTTGCCCCCGGGGAAACTGGATGACAGAATAGAAGAGCATACTTCAAAGTTGTCCCACCTGAGAGTTGAGGAAACTGAGGTATTTATCCACTAACTCTAATCTGTTACTGGTTGGGTACTATTATGGAACTATTATGTCCCCAGCACTTCAGGCCTGTCCTGCACGAGGACCAGGCCAGCCAGAGAAAGTCTCAGGTGGAAAGTTGCAAATTCTTACAGGAGGACGCTGTTGAACTGGCATGTATGAGAATAATGGAGAATGGGGGCACAGGGCAGAGACTGTGTCTACTGCTTTCTTGTTCATCTATGTGTGTTCTAGCATCTTGACTTTCCCCTCCACTGAAATGCAAGCTCTGTGAGAGCAGGAGTATTGACTGTCTCAAGTTCCCTGGACATGGCGCCTGGAACAGAATAGGCACTCAACAAATATTAGTTGAGTGAATAAAGAGACATGAAGTTTCACTAGAAAACATATCAACTCTTCACACTGATTTCATTCTAAGGTAGGTAATGCCCATGTAGCAGATGCAGAAAGGAAGAAATATCACGTGAGACATGGAAATAGCCAAAGACATTGAGGATGTCTGGGTGAGAAGGGAAGGATCGAGAAGGCAGATGGAGGTCTGGGTTTGCATGGTGTACTGGAAAGTTTATCAGAGTTGGTTCCAGATCGAGATTTAGACTTAGTAGGACCTTTGTAAGTGGCCATGGTCAAATCTTTTATCTGCTCTGGGATTTTGTTCTTTTAACTATTTTACCTGCTTCACAGAGATATAAAGATAATAAAAGGAGATAATAGATTTGAAAGCACTTCTAAAGAGTAGTACTCTTACAGAGAAAGCTACTATTTAACTGTTGAAAATACGTTATGTTCAAGTTAAAATCGTTCTTAAGTGCTTAGTCCCTTTAAAATATGTTTGCTGTTGGCAATAGCTATTTTGATGAACAGTTATCGCCTCCTAGCTGAAGTAAGTAGTATAATCAATTTCCATGGTGTGTGTCTGATGGACCTATGGATGAGAAGGGAACCTTAGGGCTGATCAGGTGACTCATAGAAGGCTGGCAGCCTGGAAACATGGGGGCCCATGAGAAATGTGCTCAGGTAACAATGGAAAACCTTATCTCCAGCTGATTGGAAATCCATTTTGATAATGTGAATAAGCCAGGAGATCAGAACAGTAGAACTGCTGGGAGAAACAGCTTCTTGTTGCAGTTATAACCAGGAAGAGGAGAGTTCTCACTCTACTTTTTGCAGTAGAGTTTTAGTATTCTAGGTGATCGTTTGAAGGACTTTGATATACTTAGTCCACTGGACACTTGCAGGGCTGGGGCTAGAGTGTGAATACGGCTCTGGCCCCAGCCCACCCTCTCTCGCTCCATCTATACCTCAGGAGGCCTCCATTCAATGCTTGTCACCCTCCCATCCACATTCCAGCCAGAGAGACCAAGCTCTATTCCCCTGAAAACAGCCGCCCCCTGACCATTCTTGACCAAGGGGTTTTGCAGGCTTGGGGGAGCATGGCCTGGCTAGGGAGGGTGGACCAGAAGACAAGGGCCACACAGGCCCTAGGGAAAGGAATCTCCTGTTTGGGCAGAAAATTCTTGAGCTTTGCAGTGTGGTCTAGAAGGAGGAAGGCAGGTCTGGGTGACCAAGTCCCTTGACCTCATCCCAAGGAGAGAAGTGTAACCAGGAGAGGGCCAGAGCAGGACAGGATCTTTAAAGTATGGGTCCTAGTACAAGGACCCAGATTTCAGGTCTAAGGAAGTACATTTGATATCAATCTGACTTTTCCCTTGGTAGTTAAAGCTTAAACACACACACACACACACACAAAGCGCGCGCGCGCAACAATTGCAAAAACCCTTTTGTCCAATGAGGGGCATTCCAATGGCTACTCTAGGAAGCTGCTTATAGAAGAGAAAAGTAAATCAAAGCAAACTCTCCAGTTGGTTGCCATGTGACTCAGAGTAAAATTGTAGGTTTTGCAGGCCTACAAGGCTGTGCGTGATCTGCCACCTCTTTGTGCCATGACCTCCCTGACTTCATCTATTTCCTTTTCCACCCTCACCAGCACGCTGTGCTCCACCCACACTGACCTACTTGATATCCTTCCAGAGTTTCAGGCATGTTTGCAGAGGCTTTTTCCTCTGTGTGGAATATCCCTAATAAGTGTCTGTGTACTTTATTCAAACGTCACCTTTTCAGTCACCTAACCTGGCCAGCTTATTTAAAATTGAATCAGGTACTCTGATTCCGTTATCCTATCTCTCCCCACTCCCTCCCATCCACTCATCTATCACTTAATAAGTTACTTATTGATTTTCTGTCTCTCTCTGCCCTTGGGAATGTAAGCTTAATATAGGCAGGCTCCAATCTTCAGAATAATGCTTGGCACATGGTAGGTGCTCAATAAATCTTTGTCGAATGAATAAAGTAACCTGGGTTAAGGTAAATAGCAAACAATGATAGGACTTCATGAAAAAAAGTCATTGGAGTTTTTAAAAATGTATACGATTTATAATTTCTTAAATTCTTGCCATAGCAGAGGGATAATATCTAGATATTTCAATGAACACTTTTTAATTTTTCTTGTGGTTTTGTGGGTCTCACCTGTTGAACCAATAGCATTCATGGTCTCTGAGAGTGCAATTCAAATCAGAGCCACGAGCCAAAGAATTCCAGAGGAGGCTCTGGAAATAAATAACAAAGTCATCTGAGAAGAGAACCTAAAAATATTTAATGGAGGTTTGTGCACATTCTTCTCTATCCTTTCATTTGTTCCTCTTCCCTTTCCTCTGCTCTCTTTTCTCTTTCCTTTTATCTTCCTTCAAACTTGAAACAAGGCACTATGTGAGGACTGAAGGACTCAAGGATAGATAAGGTTCGTTCTCAGGAATTGAAGGTTTGGTTGGGAGATTTCTGTGGGAAGAAATCATTTCAGCATTATATGGAAAGTGCTGTCATGAAGGTAAGCACAGACACTATGAAGACAAAGATCTTGAAAGACAGTGAAAACACTGGGGTATTTGGGTAGAATTCTATACATTGGAGACCTGGAAGAATATGTAGTTATTGTTTAGAATCATTCTTAAATGATTTTAGGTCTGAAAAACAGTGTTTGGTTATTTCAAAAATTTACTGTTTTCTGGCTCCATTTCCTACCCATTCTGCTTAAATTCTCTTTCTACACACACACACACACACACACACACACACGTCGATATATACATATCACCAATAATAGTAATTATTAGCAACCACCACACTAGGCACGGTGCCATGCTTTTGGTATGGATTATCTCATTCCCAATGATGAGCCTAGGCAGAAGATTTTGACATTATCCTCATTTTATAGTTGAGGAAACCAAAGCATCATGAATGAAATAATACATAGAGATATTATTTGAGTCTTTCCAGTTTTGATTGTCCATGTGTTCTTCCCACATCACCAATATGGGTCACAAGTTAACTTATATTCTAAGATATAGGTGAGAGGCATATGTGCTGAAATGCTTCTAGAAAAGTGGTAAAATCAGCAAGCAATCAATGTATACATTCTAGAGAAGTGATAGCTTTAAGAGACTCCCAAGATTGAAGAGGACTCAGTGACAGCTGCCTGTATCTTAATGCTATGTAGAACTTTCCTATGCCTTCCTTTTGTGAATAGAAACATTTTCTTTATAACAATGCTCACTTTCCTTACCAGTAGAGTATTTAAATGGAATTGTCAAAATTTCATTTGATGATTTAGAGAATTTTAGTGATCAAAAAGTTCAAGAAATGGTGGAATGTCTCCACCATTGTTGGCCTGGTATACTAGGGATTTCTTTTTGCACTTTGTCAATGAGATTTAATCCTGTTATCTAAGTACATCAGCTTTTCTGTTCTCATATCTTATTCCTATTGAATTGTGGTGGTGGGTCATGGTTTCAAATACTATGCAGTTATTCCTTTGGTACTCTTTTCAATTAATATTTCCCAAAGCCTTGTAATTCGTATAACACTTAGTTAACCAGACAGTGATTCTCAATCATGGTGTTTTGAGACATTTTAGATGATCTCCATTTATCTGCAAGGATGTAAGGAATTTAAAATTCTCTAATGAAAAGTATTAGAATTTATTATTATTTTTAACATGGGATGAATGATCTGTATATGGCTGAAAAAGTCAACGAGGGACCGATAGCCCTTTTCGCTTTGATTATGAGTACTTTTGGCCACTATTCAAAGTTCCCACTGCCTCTTGCACTACTGTATACCTGCAGCTATGTCATGTTTTCAATGAGAACCTGAAATCTTAAGAGAATCGGAAATACAGGACTGAGCTCAAGGGGTTTTATTGTATGTGAGTTTGTATTTGTGGGTTTCCTTTATGCATATAGAAGTGTTGACTAACTAGTAATTCTATAACCCACTGAAGGAATAAAGATATGTACATTAGCTCCATTATAGCACTTTCTTTGATTCCATCTCATTCAATTTCATTCAGTTCTCTGTTTGGAATCAATGGGCATATTTAAATGGATTAACTGAGGGCTTCTTTTCCCACGTTATTTTGCCTGTAACAATGATATGCTCATCAAGGATTGTGTAATAAAAGGATTTTATAATGGCAACATAGATATATCCAATGGACATTATTCTGAAGAAAATAAAAGAGTTTTTGGAGTTAAGTCTGATTATCTTAAGAGCAGATATAGACATCAAGTGTAAACTACTTGAGAATAGAGGCCATTTCTGTTTCATTGACAATTGGATCTCAATATGTGACATATATTAGGTACTCAAAATGTTTGAATGGGTAACTCATTGTAAAGACAAGGTTCAGCATGATGCTGGACATATGATAGATTTTCAGAAACTACTTATTGATCTAGATATGAATCTTGGACCCTTACATGGGAAAAGGAACTCAGTGAAACTGGAAGGACTTCCTAAGGCATGATTGTGGGCATGGCTGCTAGTGTGGATCTGAGTTAAGTTAGACATAAATTTTCTTCCTCTCCTTCTTCCCATTTGGCTCTATTTATTATCATTCTGCTGTCGAAGCTGGCTAATCCAGAATCCTTTGTGATTCAATATCATAGGTGAATATGCTATAAAATTATTCCTTACAGTAAACTTTGAACTTCCTCTTTTAGTGTATTTTAAATTTACATCTCAAAACTCACTGCAAAGTGACTGCTTCAATTCTAGACTCTGCTCAGTACCAAAAATAGTGTGAATGCTAAAAATATATGCTGAAAAGAGTTTACAATATTTTCAGTAGGAGCTGTAAACTTTTGCTTAAAGGTTAGAGAAAGTTGGCTTGATGGCAAAAGCAAATTTATTTAAATACCATTTTACACTCATTTCATAATAGTAACATTTTATCTTTTTTGCAATGATTTATAGGCACTGGAGCAGAACAGGGGAGTCAGGGAAAAAAGCAATTAACGAATAAAGAAAAAAAGTACCAATAGCGAAGGGGAGAAAAATCTTCCGAAAGTAACAGAAGAGAGAATAATTGATGGTTCCATTTTAGCTTAATGTTATTTCTGGAACTCTTTTATAATGTGTTATTTACTGCATAGTTTATAGCTGACAGAAAATAAACAGCATTTGCAATATAATGTCTTTAGCTCTGCCATGTACTTGCTCATCCCCCTTGCCTGTCAAGTTAGAACTTCTACCAACATCTGTCAAAGTCTCCTGTGATGGAGTCAGTTTTTAATAAGCCCAGCACTATAATTACCTTATTGCAAAGTAAAAGCCAAATGACACTTATGATGAAGGTTTCATGGCTAAACAGTAAAGTCATTGAAGCATATGCATACCAACTGTCAGACAGGAAATGGCTGTTCGAGAATTTGTTTCTTTATTGCTTGACAAGGGTCACTTCATTTGTACTTGGAAATTTTGCCACAGCTACAACAGGTAGCAGAAAAGGAAAAAGAACAAGTAACACAGAGGATTACTTAGAAATATATCATTATTAATAGATTTTTGAGAAGATTAGTTACTGAGCATCTGCTCAGGAATATTTGTGCTAGGTGTTTCCACGAATATTTTCTAATTTAAAACTCCTTAATAATCAAAAGAGTTAAAATGTTGTCTGAATTTTAGAGGTAAGGAAACTGAGGCTCAGAGTTTTAAATTATGTGCTTGAGGCCTCAAGCTAGTAAGTGATAAAACTAGGGTGTGAACCCAGTCTAGCTTATTCAAAGTCTTGATATGGTTTTCTCTTGTGTTACAGCTGCCATAAGGTAAAGTATTTGGTCTACATAGGCCAGATTGTGGTCTGGATGGAAACGGAATGTGGTTTAGACATGTCCATATACTGAGTTATTGAAAATAGGAAGGCATACAGAGGACGATCATTCACACTCACATGAATGATCAACTTCTGTATTTTATGGCAAAGATCCATCTCCATGTTACATTATTTGAAGTTTAACATTTTTGTGACAATCACAATCAATACTGAATTGATATGTCAGTAAACATTACATCACATCACATGTCACAGCATATTTCCAAAGAAGCCCTGGAAATAAATGGTGCATTGCTCTCATCTTAGCATTTGTGGATGATGGTGACAGAATGGCCCTGTGTCTGAAAGCTTAAGTGCATCATTTTCATTTAATAGATGATAGATACAAAATGAATTGTTGAATCATTTGGCCTATTCAGAACCACCAGGATATGAAATCTGGGATACTTTTTCTCTGTCCAATATTTCAAAGCAGAAATATGGGGCTTCTTTTCTATTCTCTTAAATTACTTCTGGGCAATGGTTAAAGCATCAGATTCTTTTTCCAGTTCACTTGTGGTTTAACATTGTGTCAACCTCAAGAATCCCTCTGCTGGCACATCTAGAAAGAGGAGTGCCCTGCAATGGCTCTGCTTCTTAATGGAGTGCTTAACCTTGGTGGCACCAGACCTGAAATTAATTTACAAAGCAAGTAGGGCATTTCAATTCTCAGGACTAACCCCTATCAGGACAGGGTTTAAAAAAATGAAGAAGAGTAAAAATAACTTTTATATGTTTGACTTACTCACAGGGTTACAAAATCTGTGTATTTCAGGCCATGAGAGTTAATATTCAGTCTTTGCCAGGCTACACTGGCAAAGATGGAAACTCTGTTGAAATTAAACTATTGGTTCTTGGGTGGCATCTTTGTACAATACCTGGAAATGTCCTCAACTGAGCTATCAGCTAGCATGTAGCATACAAAGGGCAATTAGGAATTCAATTCACAAATGTGTTGTTTGAAAGCTGAAGCCCTTCCTCACTAGGCATTAACAGTTACTTTCTCTACTTCTCTTCCTCTCCTTAGTGTAGTGCTTCTAAGATTGGGCTGGGGAAGAGTCTGGGAATTGGAGTGACCTTTGGGGGGTTGCAGTACTAGTTTGGTTTTCTCCTACTAGGTCGTGGAGGGGGTGTCTTGCCCTCAATTTCCTGCAGATTTCTTTAAAAGGTGAGGTATTTGATGTCTGTCATCAGCTTTGTCTTTATCAGCTTTTTGTCTTTATCCTACCATTTCTGAGGCAACAGTCTAAGTTCTCCCTCAATCTCTGAGATTTCTTACAATTTCTATTAAAAATATTAGTATTGTTTCTACAATTTTCAGACCTGGTAGCTTTTCATGGTTCACTACTTCCTCTAGTCACATATGATCTGCTTGTGGTGTTAAACTAGCTCATGTCCAGATTAAATGCATAATTGATAAGCATTGGATCAATTTGGTTTAGAAGAAGGAGAAACATTGGTGAAGAGACTATGGGAATGCGTTCTGGCCCAGTGTCAGAGGGAAAGTGGATTCATTCTGTTTGTGCCCAACCATCACTTAAATTTAAAAATCATCAAATAATTTTGCACGTTACTTATAACATCTGCACTAGGTGCAACAATAAAACAATAATAAAATGTTTTACATAAACATGTATTTCAAATAAACATGTATTATGTGAAATAATCTACATAACTACACTAAGGACTAGAGATGAGCGGGAAAAGGAAAAGTCAATGTGAGTTTGGATTGTTTGGGAGAGGCTTCTTGGAAGTATATGACTTAGAATGCAGAGTGGTAGAACACAACAGATGTTCTCGGCTATGGTCGGGGACAAGGATAGGGAATATCTGAGAAAAGCAATGGGACTAATAGGCCCTATCCCGCAATGCTTTGATTTGAATTAAAACTATAATAATAATGACTCTGTCATTGCTATTAAAAATAAGATTATGGAGGTCACTTAATACTTCCATATTAATGCATATACCTCAAATTTATGGACACCATTTTTAGTGTCATATTGAAGAATGTTTCTTTAAGTATCGTCTTGGATACAACCACATCAGAATCACATAGAGTGCTTGAAAAAAAGAGCATATTTCTGGGCTCTCGTCCAGACTTTCTGGATTTGAATCTCTTAAGGTGGAGTCTGGGAATCTGCATTTAAAATAATCTCCCCAGGGGATCCTATACTCACTAAAGTTTGAGACTCACTGGTATAGAATAAGCTGATAGTCCATGTGCATTTATAATGAAAATGATTTAGGGAAATGGAGATGTTATTGTATAATAGAAGCCCTGTACTGTGAGAGCTGAGTGTTGCTGATAATGGTTTTCTTGCATCTAAGAGTTGTCAAAGATATCATTTGGCTGCTTTAGGCAGAGACTCATGGGATGGAGTCTTTGTGGGTTTAGAACCCAGACCTCAACTTTGCATAGGCAGAAATTAAATTGGGTATATTTGCCTATAGAGAGCCTGGCTTGTATGATAAACTCACAAGAGACTTACTGATAAACCAGAACACTACTATATTAATTTATGGTGGAAGTTACACATGACTCAAGCACCAGGACCACATTGATAGGCTCCCAGGAGAGAGAATATACATCAAGTGACTCAGTGAATAGAGTTATCAAACTGTTTTGTAATTGTCTGTGTACTAGTCTCCTCTTTCTAGACTGGACTTTCCTCAAACATCTTATTCCTGGTACTCACCTTCCACCGAGTACTGCTGTGTCTTACACAAAGTCAATATTTAATAGAGAGCTGTTGAGTGAATGAATGATTCTAAACTGAGGGGTTCAGATGAAGGTAAGGGTTATCTACAGTGATTTAGGCCAGTATGATAGATTGCTTTTCTATACATCAGGAACATTTTTGCTTATTAAAAGAATACACCCTGTCCTGGGCATCTGTGAAAACTGACAAATTTTTACTTCTGGGTCTTCTTTCCTCTTGTCATGCTGTCCCCTGCTCTCTGTTTTACATAGCTCCATCTCTTATTGTCAAGATAAAGTCAAAGTGAGTGGATAATTTTTCATTGATTTGTTTAATAAATTCCATATCAGTTTCTGACCTGATATCAATAATTTATCTTATTAAATATGAGAACTATCCTAATCCAATTTAAACATCTTTAGGGGGACTTTTTTATTTTTCACTTTAGAGAGTAAAAAAATTTCACTTTCATATTCTGGGACATTTTTTCTTTTCAGTTTTGGAACACTTGCAACAGATTGTCTCTAGTGTTTTTGATAAACAATTATTTATTTGTGCAGAGGTTCTTTAACAAGATTTACTAATAGTAGATGCATGGAGACAGTGTTATGCGAATTTTAAGGTAGGGCAGGAGTTGAATTGTTCAAAAGGACAATGCACATCTTGTGTCCAATATTTGAATGTGTTTTTATACATAGAGAGATTTCTCCTGAGTCTGAAATCTTGACAGGCAAACACTCTTAAAGTATTGTAAATCCCCTTACCTTATTGGTTCTTGTGGAGGTGGGGTCTTTCTTATAACTTTCATATACTTGAAAATACTACTTAATAAGGCCTGACACCATAGTCTGTCTGCCTTCTCAATTGCATTATCTAAACTTACCTAAAAGATTTGGAAAAAAAGAAAACAATCTGAAGAGGAACTTCTCTGAACAAAGAAAGCTTTCATTGTTGAGGAATTGATCAGATTTTTAAAACGTGTTATATAAACAAAAAAATAAAAAATATTAAAATATCTAGCTATCTAGCTAATCATCTAGTTTTCAGTCTAGAAGAGAGTATTTTTTTAAAATTTAATAACAGCAAGCTCTCACCAGCTCATAATTTCAACCAATTTGGACTAAAGTACAGGAAACTTGTGTGTATACATGCACGTAGATATATGTGATTATGTAATATTATATACATGCTATATATCATGTAATCATATATACATGTTATACATGCATGCACATGTTACATATACATGTTATATATACATGTTATATATATATAATGTAGTAAAATAACTTGTCAGAATAGCAATAGAGCAAGATTAAGTCAGTATTCTTTATCTGTTGGTAAATAGATTTGCTTTAGTAAGGAACATAGGCAACGTTTTAAAATCAAAATAAGGCATAAAAATAAATATCTTCTCAATATTCTCTTATTTGCCTATTCATGCTAAAGAAAAACTATGAAAATAATTTTTGTCCATATTTCTTTAGAGGATTTTTTTCCTACTTATTATTTTTTATTTTGACTGTGACTCAGCCAATCAAAAACATAAAAGTCCAAGTTGAAAAGTTAGGATGTGCATAATATGTCAGACTAGTAGTGATGGATGAACCAAAAAAAAAGTTTTTTTTCTACCATAGTAGAATTATAGTAATTTGTGTTTTTTTCACCCCTGATGGTTTTATAAGTTATTGACTTTTCCTTATTATATGTTATACAGTAAATTGTTAGTGCATTTGTCAGTAACTGATTTGTTACATAATCACTGAAAAATATAGCAAATAGCATGTCAGGAAACATTTATTAAAAGAGTATCTAATCACCTCACACCTGTCAGAATGGCTATCATCAATAAATCAGCAAACAACAAGTATTGGCAAGGATGTGGAGAAAAGAGAACCCTCGTGTACTGTTGGGGTTGCAAATTGGTGCAGCCACTAAGGAAAACAATATGGAGATTCCTCAAAAAAATTAAAAATAGAACTACCTTATGATCCAGCATTCCACTTCTGAGTATTTATCTGAAGAAATTCAAAACACTAATTTAAAAATATATATGCACTCCTATATTTATTGCAGCATTATTTACAATAGCCAAGATATGGAAACAACCTAAGTGTACACAATAGATGATTGGATAAAGAAGTGGTACATATATACAATAGAATATTACTTGGCCATTAAAAAATAAAATCTTACCATTTGTGATAACATAGATGGACCTAGAGGGTATTATGCTAAGTGAAATACTCAGAGAACTAATACCATATGATTTCCCTTACATGTGGGATCTAAAGAATAAAATGAATGAACAAACAAAACAGAAACAAACTCATAATTACAGAGAATATTTTGGGGGTTGCCAGATGGGAGAGGGATTGGGAGGGTTAAAAGGGGGAAGGGATTAAAGTTAAATTGGTAGTTACAGAATAGTCATGGGTATATAAAGTATAGCATAGGGAATATAGTCAATAATATTGCAATAATGATGTATAGTGCCAGGTGAGTAGTAGACTAATAGGGAGGGATCACTTTGTAAATTATATAAACATCTAATCACTATGTTGTATACCTGAAACCAATAAAAAATAATATTGGCGCTTTTTTTTTTTTAAGAAGAGAAGAATCCAAAGATGTTTTTATGATTTGCCTTTGTTTGCAAGTCTATTAGGAGCTAAGCACTTCAGCTACCCACATCTTGGTAGGTGGTTGCAATTAAGGGCAGCTTTGAAATACTTAATTTTATAAATGCCTCGATTGACTAAGCAGTGGGTATTTATTAAGCTTTTATTAGACACCAAGCTTAGTAAAGTTTGTGCATGTCGAGGAGGAAGGTGAGTTTCAAGAATAATTGAATGAGTTGAAAACAAACTTTGCGCCTTCAGAAGTATTCTTGGAGTTTTGGAGATGAGCATATCAATCTCAGAACTCTCCAGAAAAATCCTCGCTATTCAGCAAATCCCTGGACAATGCTTTTGTTCTTCTCTGTGAAACTTTGTGAAAGTACATTCTCTTTTGTGAAACTACTGAGAGGGAAATCAAGAAGCATCTCTGGTGAGGAAGATCTGGAGATGGAACTGAGATATATGTGAACTGACTGAAAACATCCCACTGTTTAAAAAAAAAAAATAGTTGAGTTTGTTAAGTGCCAGAGTTCTCACTCGGTAAAAAACAATTAATGATTAATGCTAACTGTAGATTGGCACTTACGTCAAAATTAAGTTGACTCTTTTGGGGATTGAATTTAGATACATATTTCTGAACAGTTAATAATAAATTCCCTGCTATTGTTATTTAAAAAAACTAATGGGGCTTAAACAGATAGATTCCTGCGTATGTGGCCCATAATTAAAATTGTAATGACATCTCAGCTTTGGAATTCAGGAAGAAAAACATTTAGTGTTTGCTTTTGGCAATCACAGAGGCTTGATGAGATAGATGTCAGCATGTCTCTGACATATGGGCACAATTTTGGATAGACAGAGGGAGTGCAGACATGCTGGAGGAGAGAGCGAGCAGTAAAGGTGAAAGCACAGAGCTGGAAATGTAAATTTATGTGTGTGTGTGTGCGTGTGTGCTTGATAGGAAGAGAGAATTTCTAGCAAACGTAGAAGGAGCCCTCTATGGTAGAGGGCTTTGAGTGTTTGCAAGAAAAGTTGGTATTCCGCAAGGTAGGCAAAAAGTGGTATAGTAAATTACTTTTTAGGACTGAGAAAGCAACTCCTTACTTTTACTGAACTCCTCATATCATTTTTTATGATTTATTTAAAAGGAGGGGAACAGAGAGGTAGAATCAACCCCTTCCAATTCTCATACATGGCTTTAATATTATTATTTCATTTATTCAGGAATTTATTGAGCATAATTCTTAAAAAGCATCATTCAGGCACTGTGCTAATTGCAGATCCCGCAACTACAGATAAAATGGATGTAGCTCCTTTTCTCAAGGAACCTATAGCCTAGTAGGGGAGGCAGACTTTAAATAGTCAAAAGGTCACACCAATTAATGTAATTAATGACAATACATGTAATTACAAAAGACACAACTAAGGAATATGACATATACTGAGAGGTTAGAGAAGCCTTCCTTGAAGGAGTGATTATTGAATAAGATGAGAGGGGAGAATCTCTTTACAGGGGACACAGCTGCTGCTAAGGTCGTGAAGGGTTATTGACTGTTCAAGGAACCACAGGAATATAAAAAAGGACAGGAGAGAGAATGGTGTAGGATGATAATGGATAGGTAGCAGGCAGAATACACAAATCATTTAAAGAACATGGACGTCATTTAGAGGTCTTTATCTTTAAAACAATAGTAAGCCATGGAAAAGCTTGTATAAGAGGATAGGAAGACATGGTCAAATTTGCATATTTAAAGGACCCACTGGCCTCATTGTAGAGAGCACCTTAGAGGGGGAACAGGGGCATATGAGGAGACTAATTAGGAGAGTACTATAATAGTGTCTGGAAAGATGATTATAGCTTGGATGAGAGGGGATGATGATGGAGATGGGGAGGAGTAGATGATTTTGAAACTGCTTAGGAGACAAAATTAATCACACTTGAAGAAGGAGATTCCAAATATGATTCTCAAGGATCAGCTCTAGGTCTTCTCTGTCAATATTTAGTGGCTGGTAGACCAGAATGAACCTACAAATAAATAAGATGAAGCAGCTGGAGGGGGAGGAAGAAAACCAGGTGAGTGTGATCCAGAAGCCAAAGAAAGGGATTTCAAGAAGCATATTCTTGAGATAGTAAATAAGTGAAGACTGAGAAACATCCTTTGGATTTAGCAATGTGATCATTAGTAACCTTTGCAAGTATTACTTCAGTAAAGCAATGAAGGCAGGAACAAAAATTAATGAGTCAAGGGCAAAAAGGTAAAGCAAATATGGTTAACTCCAAAAATTTGACTGAGAAATGAATATGAGATAAAGGTCTATACAAGTGTGAAGGAGAATTTTTAAAATTTTATCAGACCAACCTGAGGATGCTTAAATTCTTATGGAGGAACCCAGAGAGAAGGGGTGGTGATGGGGAGTTAGAGGGGGGTGGGAGGAGAGAAGAGCGCTTTACTTATTTCAGTTTCACCAACAGTTATTGCTTCATGAAAGCTTTCTGTGCTCTGGAAAAATTCTGAGGGTAAGAATTTGAGAACATTGAAGCAATAGCAATAGCGACTATGATTTTGTTGGGGCAGAAAAAATGTTGAGGAGAAGCAGTTACAGCTCTGATAATTGAAGGACTGATTTAGAATTCGAACATTCCATTGTTTGTAACTGCAGCAGAGCTTGTGGTTATGTTGAGTGGGAATGTGACTTATATAAACCTATTTCATGAAGTCTTTCATTTCTTGGGGTCTCCAGAACAGTGCTACTGTATCTGTGCTAGTTTCTGAAGCTTGACTTCCTCCATTGAAACCACAGGAATAATGTTATTTGATTTATGAAAGGAGTTAGCCAGCCATTCACCTAATTTTGAAACAGTGACAGGAACTGGAAGAAAGAAAAAAGATATTGAACCAGAACAGTACAACTTGCAAGTTATCAAGATACCTAAGGAAGACAAAGATTTTCTAATATTTAAAGTCATAATTCATTCAAACAAAGTTAAGAAATCAGTTTTCAAGACAATACAAGCTCACCAATGCAGGCAAACTTTAAGGATTGGATATCTTTGGAAAAGTTTGAACTATAGAATATATGGAAAGCTAGTTTAGCTACTTTAAATCCTTTTTGGAATGAGAAAGGGTATGAAAAAGAAAAGGGATATATTTCTTTTAAGTACACGAAGTTCCTCTATTAAAGTAAAACATTAACATTTCTATTTAATAAACTAATGTGACATATTCATGTGATAATGGTGTAAACACACATTTATTGTCTCACAGTTTCTGTAGAACAGAAGTCTTGGTATGAGTTAGCTAGGCTTACTGCTCAGGGTCTCACAAAACTGAACTTAAAGTGTTGACCATCTGGAGCTTGGGATCCTCCTTGCAAGCTTCTGGTTGTGTTGTAGGACTGAGGTTCTTGTTTTGTTATTGACTGTTAGCCAGGGCCACTCTCAGCTCCTTAAGGCTGTGCCATTTCTTGCCATGTAACCTTTTCTATAATATGGCAGTTTGATCCTTCAAGGCCTTCAGAAGAATATCTGCTGCAGGTTTGAATCTCTCTGACTTCTGTCTCTGACTCCTAGATCCTTTTTTTAAAGGGCTCACCTGATTAGGCTCAACTCATCTACACTTGAGAGGAGGGGATTATATAAAGTACGCACATGAGAGGGCCATCTTAGAAGTATACCTACCACAATAGGCTCTAATGAACAGATGTTACTACGAGATTATGTACAGAGGTGTGAACAGAATAAAGGGAGGATGATGAAGCAGTTAGAGACTAGCAATAGTAGGCATCATTATCAGAACCTGGTGACAGTTTGGACTGTGAAAAAAATCTGTGGCCCCGGAAGTAGGCAGCCACTGCAGAGTCTTTCACTGAAGCAAGGAGGGAATAGAGGAGAAATTCCACATTTTTCTCTTCCTGTCTTCTTCTGTAGATGGCTCCCATGGACCAGACAGAACTAGAATCCAGGGCTCGGAGCCTGGGTCATGCAGTCCACAGAAGTCAATGACACCCAGAAGGGCAGAGAAAGTCAGTAGATTTACCATCACTGTACTCAAGAAATGGTAGTTGTTATTATTAGGGATCTCTGATTTATGAACATATTTATAAGTCTAGAAGTGTGAAAGACTGGCCTCCCCTGTGAACATTATAAGTGGTTCTGATAGGTGGGTGGTGATACAAATGTGGGAGAAAGGAACTGGCCAATTTATTGTGAATAGAACTATAATAATGAACTACTGTCAGCACATTTCCTCGCATGGAGGAGATAATTGACATATATTTGTAGCAACTGACAATGTAATGATGAAATTATAAAAGTTCATAATGAATAAGAAATCATTCCATAAATATATGTTAAAGGAGGAAAACAGAATTCTAATTTGTGTTAGCACTTTTAAAAAAGCAAATTAATATTTAAAAAAAGAGATTCAATGGGTTCCATTGATAGATTTTATGCTACAAAAGGGTATGAATTTGTCTAGAAAAAGGAGGCAAGAAATTATGTTTCCTTTTTAGGTTACACTAGACAAAACATATTGTATTTACTATATCCATAAATAATGGCTTACTGAAAATTTTGAGTAAATTTTGGAGTCAACATTATAACCCCTTACAATAGTCATATTGAACCCACAGTTATCTACCAAAAACACTCAAAGTTAAGATAAAGGTCTTTTTATTATGAATTATTTTAGTTGCAATAGTGAAAGAAGTAGCATCTATAACAAACTTTTTAGAACCAGAATTTTAAAATTTATACTAATCTTTCCCGTGGCAGAATTTATTTGTTGGCTTAATGTGTAAAGAACAAAGCATTTCTATTTTCTTTTGTAAGTCTAATTTTTAAACTTCACTGAGTCTGTATGTGGGGTTAGAGTAGCAGGGCTGTCAGAAGGAACACTGGTTAGATATTCTGAGGACAAAATAGAAAGTCTGAAGCATAGAGACAATCTCATATTATGCTAATTTCAATTTTAATATTGGACCTGGAAACTTTTCTGATCTACTTTCTGCTTTGAGTATCTATATCCATTTATATTATTTAAATTGGCCCAGTGAACATAAAAAATCCTCTCTAAAATGTATGTAGAAGACAGGTTTGTACCAATGTAGACCAGCTGGTGTTGTTTGAGTACCGGTGGATAGGTTGCTCTATTTTTTTTAAAAAGACTTATTTTACTTCGTTAAAATTTATGAGTAGTTCAAACTAATCTAAGCCATTCCTTTTCTCTTCAACTTTTCATTATTCTTGGATATCTAGACTAAATAACAAGAATATAATTTTATTTCATGATTAATGCTGTACTACTTCAAATTTCTTTTCAGTTTAACTCTAGTTATTCTAGGAACAAAGATCAAATGTAGACAATTAGAGTAAACCAGCATTTTATGGTATAATCTACCACTTTATAACTCAAAAGCCATATTTTAAAGTATTTTTTAAAGTAAAAACTTTAAAAATGGTGAATGTTACACCTTTGTTAACACTTGAAAACAATAGAATATTTTTTATTCTTTGTGTTTTTAAATTCTTTTTCTATTTCCTTCTTCATATTTCAATTTCTCACTGGAAAAACCTTCACAAAATAGGTTGAAATATCTCCAGAAGGATGTAGTACATTAGTATAATTGGGTAGTTCTCTCTTTTTGTGAATTATAAGGGTTGGCAATAGAAAGTAATATAATTTTGTGACCTCGGAAACACTGTTTAACTAGCTGCTACTTTAGGAACTTTCTGACCTACTTTGCACATCATGCGGCCATATACCTACATCGAAGTCTTATTCTGTATACTTGCTTCTGTCATGTAATGGGAGGGTTGACAACCCTTCTGGGGATGGAATTCGTGACTTTCCTGTTCTGGGGTCCTCCCCCCACCCCCTCCCCCCTGCATCATATACAATTTATCCTTTGCCCTCAGGTGGAAAAAATGGGGTCATGTCATAAAATAGAAGTTGTAATTCTTTGAAAATTGAAGGGAAACTGGGTAGCCAGATATAGAAAATCTCTTTTTTTTTCCTCAGGCCATCTGACTTCAACAGAAGTAACCTATCTGTGTTAATAAATTGTAGTCAGCCAGGATTTAACACTGATATATATTATGCAGATTTAGATTCCCTTAATGTTTGTTTAACTTGCTCTCTGCACCAGCATTTCAGGATTCCACATATGATAGAAATGGGAATATTTCTGTATAGTACAAATGCAGGTTGACTATTTAGTAACTGTTATGATGAGTGCTTGAAAATGAACTTGACAATGTTTTCCCATTAGCCCACTTTCTGGAGAAACAATAAGATTAATTGCTTTAGGAACAGTATTTTGGCATATGATATTTATACTCTTGTACCTGGGAAGTTTGGGTAAACAGTTGAATTGACTAGCCCCATATTTATTCAGTAAATTTGTCTAGGATAAGTTTATTCTGATTAGTGAGCTAAAGCTGTTTTATCTTTATGCCCTTGTTGTTTCTGGCATAAATTCTAGGTCAAGGTAACTCTCAAACTGCTAAATGAGTATTTTTCAGTGGAGTCTTATAAGTTGGAGACAGTGCTCTTAAATCTTCTTGGCTGAGTTGCCATCCATTGCATTACTGGGCTGAGATAGGATCAAAGTCATTTTTTATACCTAAAAAAAGTTAATTTCTATTTTAAAAAAGACTCAGAGAGTATCTTCAGTCACTGAAAAGGAAGGTCACTATGTATTTTTCATTTTTGTAAATTATTAGCTGAAGCATTTGGAACAATTCTAGAGAAGAAATTCATATTTTCTTATGTGGGAAATTATAGTTCTTGCTAAAACTTTCTCATGACTTGTGTTTTTAATCAATTTATTGTTATTATACTTAATCTACCTCTGTCTCTGAAAAGGAGGTTAAAATTATTAACCCTGTTTTACAGATTGGGGAATGGAGACACAATGAGGTTAAGTGGAGTCACGAGCATCCCACAGTAAGTCGCTAACACAGAGAGGATTAGTCTGTTATTCATATGCTATTTTCAGTCCACAATGTCTTTAATTTTGCTTGTAATGAATCACACTGTTGTACCCTTAGTTCATGTTTAGAAAGGAAGCACTGACATTTGGCAACCTTTCTTTTTCCTCCTCAATGATCCTTGTGAGTCATTGAAGATAAACTATTGTGGTTGTTGAAAGACTTAAAGCTTCTCTTAATCCTTTGTAAAATGTGCATATATTATGGTTTTAACCAAGTTTCATTTTCGTGTTAAATGTTAAAGATCTTAGGCAAGTCTGAAAATTAAATTAACATTTAACTCATGGGTATATTTTAATTGCTAGCATTTTCATTTCTGTGTATTTGAAGACAACCAATCAACTAACCAACCAACCAATCAACTAACATTTATTGAGCACCTACAGATTAAAATTCATTTGTGTGGGATGATTTTTGGCCATAGACTTTTCCAAGTGACTGTCGTAATATCTTTCTATCAGGTAAGATATTGTCTTACACCTGTGGCAAATTCTGGGTGGTACTGTATGATTTAACTAAAATAAGATCCTATTATAAATTCTCAGGGTTGGGGGCTTAAAAACCATTAGTTCACTCTCACATCATATTATTGCTCTCTTCACCCCATCATCCACTTGGAGACACAGCTCACACCTCAGATACAGTTTGTTCTGCTTGACCCTTCATGCTAAAGCTTCAGCCATCTGGGAACATCCAGTATCTTAAGAATGCTATGTTCTTTCCTCTTAGGCCAGATTCTGTATATGAGTCTTTTTAACTGGATCTCCTCTCCTCCTCTCTTTTCCCACTCTCCATCTTTTGTGTTAGGCTGACTCTCTAATTCCGAACCTCTATTTGGTTTTCTAGTCTCGACCTAAGTGCCACCTGTTGAGGGAGGTGTTTTCCCCAGATCTAGCCTAGATCAAATCCTTTGCCATATGAGCTGTAAGAGCAAACACCCTATGCTTTCTCTTTGGTGCAATTTATTCTGCTTCATACTGCTTGCTGCTGGAGTATAAACTCCATGAAAACTATGACCATGCCTTTCTAGTTTCCCAGTGAGTTACAAATGCCTAACACAGAACCTGAGATATAGTAGATCCTCAATATGTGCTATTTGGTTGTTGGGTTGGTTGATCATCTCAAACATGTAGGAATTAAAAAACTGTCAACTAATATAAACCTTTGGTAGCATTTCCAATAAGATAAAGTCTAAGGACTTATCCCCCATCCTAAGAAAGAGGTTGAAAAAAACACAGAACTATTATAGAAGTGAAGACAAAAGGAGAGATTGTGATTTTAATAATAAAGTAGAATTTGAAATAAAGCTAATTCTTTTTAATGCTAAAAGTTGGAATTCACAAGGGACATAATAATTGTATTAATAACCTTGTACTAAGTAACAAAACTGTTTCTATTTAGTGAAAAATTGAGACCATGGTATGGGGGAAAAACTAGAAAAATACTATCATAAAAAAGTAAAAAAGTAAAAGGATAAACATGATAAAAGATAAAACAGATTTAGAAATTCAATATTTTAAAAAAATTATGTATTCTGAATACATAATAAGTTTCTTATAGAATAAGACAGAAAATTAATGTGAAGTGAATAATCAAAAGATAACAGAAGGAACTTCTGTGAACATGATATGAGTTTGAGAATGAAGTTTCACCATAATCTATGTGAAATTAAAGAAAGATATATTTAGACTTATTCCAATAAAATAATCAAATTTCTTCATCTATCCAAGCACATAACCCAAAGAAATAAAAGTGAGTTTTCATCAATTTTTTTTTCAGAACACCCAAATCATGTGATGACATTTGAAGAATACTTTGGGAAAAAAAAAGTATGGCTTCAGAATTTTCTCTCTCCTAATTGGAGTTCATAGATAAGAAAAACAGAGAGACTTTCTCTGATAGGTTGTTTCAGAACATATAGTACTTTGGAGAAATTCTAGTTTGATCTTCCCAGAAGAAAATTAGTAATTCTTCTAAGAAAAGTGTTCATTTTCTATTTTATATTTACCACAAATTATGCAACTATAATGTTTCCTTTTCATGTTAATTGTACCAATTGTAAGAGTCAAATATATTTGAGGCTCTTTGTGATGAGTTAAAAACTGCTGGTTGTCCACTATATCTGTTTTTCCCTTCCCTACTATACAGCAATAGAACTTTTAGCAGAGTACATACTGCCTAGGTAAAGATTATGTTTCTCAATCTTCTTTGCAGCTCTGTGTGACCATGTGAATGCATTCTAGCCAATGAGATAGAGTGGATTATTAATGTGTGAAATTGGAATGCAGATGTGATGAGGAGCTACCTTGAACCATGGGAATGTGACTATGCCTTAGAGATGACAGAACCACAAATAGATAAAGTAACTTGGACCTCTGAATACTGTGTAGACCAAACTCACCTTACCTGCTTGGAATTTTATGTGACAGGGAAATACTTTTCTATCTTTTAAATTCATTGCCATTTTATTCTCTGGTGCATCAGCTGAATTAATTGGTTTACATAAAAAGTATATATACAATGTATTTAGAAGCCTCGGTCCTAGCTCTAATTTATATCTTCAGCATTGTTTTCCTTTCTCTATTCCTAGTTTTAATATTTCATCTTATTTTACATGCCTTTATATCCTTGCTTAAATATTTTAAATATAAATACATTCACTACCAAGGTATTCTTAAAAAGTTACTTGAAGACATTGTAGATAACCAAGAGTTGAATCGAAATTTTGATTTAGAAGTGAGCAGTTATCACAGGATAGAAGAAATATCAAACATTGAAATAGAATAAATAACAATTGTAAATATAGCCAAATTATCTTTTTCTTCCACCTACCATCCTCTTCTTGGGCATGAGACAGAATGAAGTTAAGACAAGAGAGGGAGTTTGGTGATACAAATGAAGACTCCCTCTGTGCCTGGCCTTGTCATGCAAAGAAGAATATAATACAGGCTTGGCCTTCAAATACCTACTGGCAGGGAACAGAACAGTACTCCCACAAAAATCCTTCACTTAAGAAATTCATGACCCTGAAGCCTAGCTTATATCTCATCATCTTCACTCCTAGAGAAATGTATAAATCAGATAAGAATTTCTCTCTCTCTCTCTTTCCCCTGCTCTCTCCCTCACCCCACCCCCACTTTGTGGTGGGGGTGACATAATCCTCTATGAAAACAAACTTTCAAATCAGAGATGTGCACATGAAATGCTTTAGTGTCCACTTTGTCTCATATAAATATCCCTTTGCATTTTTTGTTCCCCTTTTTCTTTATTTACCTTGCCTGTTTATTTTAATTTTGTAATTTTGTTCTAAAAAGATTAAATTTGGCTTTTTATTTTGAGAAATTTGTCTTTTAAATTGAATTAAATATCTAAGACATCACATTTAATAGGAAAAATATGAGGGACTGTCCTAAAATCAGAAATAAAACAGGACTCTAAAATCACACTTATTTACAGATTAGAAACATGGTGGAGTGAGAGACATCCTCAGATCCCTCCCCTTGAAGCAACAATAAGCTGAACATCTAAAACGGAACAAAAAACACCCAAACTGCACACCAGCACCTCTGAGTGGGGGATCTGTGCATAAGAGCTACCACAGATCAGAATCCCAGGTGTTGGTTGGTGGACTGGGAGAAATAAAGAAGCTGCCTCTCGTAGCCAATGGAACTCCCTGTAGGAGGAGAGGGAGGGGAGAAGGTGTGGCGCGTTCCCTGAACAGCCCTGCCTGGGAGAGTTGTGAGTTCCATGAGGCCAGCGGCAGGGCTGAGTCATCAGGGCAGAAAGCAGAGAAGTGGATAGTAGAAAAACAACAGTTGTTTTTTACTGCCTGCAGTTGCAAAACAGAGGAGAAGCTGCAGCCCCAACCCTCAAGGCAGAGGGCCCTTCCACCCATACCCTCCGAGACCAAACACAGCAGAGCCCCAGGGAAATCTGAGCAAACACTACTGAAACTGTTGCTAACACAGACAGGGGCTGAAACTGAGGGTAGCAGGCATGATTAAATATCTATACGAAAATGAAAAGCCGTTATTAAAGCTTTATATAAAGAAGGGATCCAAGAGGCTTAGATGCCACCTACTGGAAACCAAAAGAAAAGTGCCTTCTTTGCAGTAGGCTAAAGAGATAGCTTTATATAATAAATCTTCTTTGTGGAAAAATAGCAGAATACATTTCCATTAATGCCCAGGTGGAGAAATAGTCCATTAATCACCATGAACAACCAAGGTGACAAGGCATCTCAGAAAGAAAGAGAAAAAGCTCGGGAAAATAAGCTTATGGACATAGACATATGCAGCTTAAATGAGAGAGAATTCAGGATGGTACTTGTGAAAAAACTCAATGAGTTCTGAAATGAGTCATATCAACAATTTCAGGAATTGAAAAAAAACCTACATGAGCAGAGCAAGGAGATTGAAACCCTCAAAATGAACAGAATATTTCTTCTGGAGATAAAAAAAACACACTGCAAGAGTTTAAAAGATGCTCAACATCACTAACTATTAGGGAAATGCAAATCAAAACCACAATGAGATACCATCTCACACCCGTTAGAATAGCTATAATTAACAGGATAAGTAATAACAAATGGAGAGGATGCAGAGAAAAAGGAACCCTTACACCCTACTGGTGGGACTGCAAATTAGTACAGCCACTATGGAAAAGAGCATGGAGGTTCCTCAAAAAACTAAGAATTGATCTACCATATGATCCAGCAATCTCTCTACTGGGTATTTACCCCAAAGACTTGAAAACCCATATCCTAAAAGATATTTGCACACCGATGTTCATAGCAGCATTATTCATGGTGGCCAGGACAATACTATAGATGATTGGATAAAGAAGCTTTAGTACATATATACAATGGAATATTGCTCAGCCATAAGAAGAGATGAAATACTGCGATTTGCGACAATGGATGGACCTCGAGATAATCATGCTAAGTGAAATAAGCCAAACAGAAAATGTTGGAAATCATGTGATATCACTTATATGTGGGATATAAACCTAAAAGCAACAAATGAACAGGACAAACAAACAGACACTCATGGACATGGACAATGGACTAATGGTTACCAGAGGGTATGGGGTGGAGTAGGAGGGGAGATAGATGGGGTAAAGGGGGTCAAATATGGGGAGGGAGGGTGAAGTGGGTAAAGGGGATCAAATATATGGTAGCTGAAGGAAACTGGAGTTTGGGTGGTAAACACACAATTGAATATACAGATGTCAAATGCTAAAGTACAACTGAAAATTATATAATTGTATTAACCAATGTTACCCCAATAGACTTAATTTTAAAAAGTTAAGAAAAATAAAATCATGATTATTTTTGACCACATTCTTGAATATATGGACAATGCAATGAATTATGAAATGGAAATAAAAGATATAAATATTTAAAAATAAATGATTCAAGTATTATATTCAAATAATATGAATTTTTGTTGTAAAAAATTTAAGGGAAACAATAGAACCTATTCTGATAAATAAATAATTTTAGGAAACTGGTTAGAAACAAGATAGGAAAATAATGTAAAGCTAATAATTTCTTATAAATCAGCAATAATAAATACAATAGGTAAAAAGTACAGTAAATTTCTATTAAGAATAGCAATATCCATGATATCAGAAACCCTTTTGGAGAACTAACTGTGTTCAAGAGTTGAGCTCTATTGTCCCTGCCTTCAAGGGCTTACATTCTAGTGTGCGAGATGAACATGGAAACCTGCAGTCACAATGTGATCGGTGCTATGACAGAGGAAACACACAGGATGGGGATGCTCCAGCTGAGTTCTAAAGAAAAATACAAATTTAGTAAATTTCAGTAGGGAAAGTTTATTTAGGTATAGAGAGTGATGATGGACAATAATCAGGGTGTGAGAGAGAGCCTCATTAATTCAGTAAGCCTAGACCATAGTGTGCATGAGAGGGACTGGGAGTGATGAAGCTGGTGAGATAATACGTAGTCACTCCACTGAAGGCTCTGTAGACTTTTTCTAATGCTATAGAGAAATCCCACTTGTGACCCTTAAACTATTTCCTCTCCCCTTCTGTAGGAATTTTGTGGGTTGCAGTCTCTTTTGATATCGGTTCATTTTTGCCATTTTATTCTGAAGATAATCAGTGTGAGGCTGGTTTTAGAACTTCCCCTGCTCCTTGACTCTGCCTGTACAACCAGGGTAATGTATTTGTTTCACTTTCTGATAGATGTGCTGAGCAGGGGTTTTCTGCCGAACCAAATGCCTTCCCAGAGATTGGATACCTACGGATAAGAGCCTTACAATGAGCCTTTGCCCCTGAAGCAAGGTCTCAAGATGGTCTTTGCAGATAATGAAGTAACTCAGCATGGTAGATCTGAGTCACTAGAATTCACTAAAAACCTAGAGAAGTACCTTATACAGATTGTGTTGTCCTACTGGAGTAAGCAAACCATGGCATAATGGGCCTGGATATATGAGTCTGCCCGATGGCTACACTCTGGAGAAATGTATGTATGGAAGGCCTTTAACTAGGAAGGTGCTATTCAGGTCTGACACTGGGTTTTCACAAAGAATAGCAAGATTCTATTGAGAAACAGATGCGGTTCATTGCTTGTGCCAGCCGAAGGTAATGAGATTCTCGCTGGGTGGGAATATCATGAGTTCGTGTGCATGATTCTCTGGTGGTCAGATATACCATTAAGACCTTCTGCTTTTAAGATCTATAAGTTAAATTTCACAAGAGAGACTATCTATCTTACTTGGCACTCACTAAGCTACTGGTGATGTTAATAATAGCAGGTAACATTTATAAAGCACTTTATATTACTCAAGGCCCCATGCAAAGTGATTTCCTTGATTCTTCACACTCTTGTAAGGTAGATAAGAATTATTATCTTCATTCTAACAAATGAGTGGATTGAGGCTGGGGAGATAGTGTCTTGCTCATGGTCATACAGATAACTCTTTGTGGGAATGGGTCTCAAACTCACCCCTGTCAGATTGCCAAGTGCGTCTTAGAGCACTATATTGTTTCAGGGAGGATCAGGGTTTTGAGAAGTGGAATTATGAATTCGAGTGGCTGGTCAGGCCATCATTTTCTGTTCTATAGATAGATATCAGTATGAAGCTTGAATGCGACTTTGTTGGTTAGAAAGTTTTTCTCTACCCAAGAAATCTGGTTTTTGTCCACTTTTAAATAAAAATACATGCACATGGAGTCCTCAGGATATGACAGAATTGATGAACACTTCGAATAATTGGTCTCCATGCTAAATGGCTATGTCAATTGGCCTGGGATGGAAACGTGGAGAGGGAGAGCTCTGCTTGAATCTTGCCATTCTCATTAGGCAGAAGGAACCAAAGAATGCACTTGTTTAATAGAATCAGAGTGCTATCAGAAGCTCAAGAACCTATGAACAAAGTGTAAAACACTGTAGTCTTGGGTGGGACTTGAACTTGGAAGCTGAGGAAGTCAGTAATGTACTAGGTATAGGACCATGATTTTGTAGATTATTGAGAAGCTGGGCAGTTCCTCCTTGTGCATATTTTTTTTAGGTCATTGGTATTTTTTGCAGTTTTTGCCTTTTTGTGATGGGAGGCCTCTGATCTCTTGATCATGATAAGTCCTAAAAACGTAGAAAGACTATTTTCCAATATATCACCTTCTTATTTTAGGTGTAATATTGTTTTGGGCACAGCGTCTTGCTAACCTTCAAATGTTTATCTTTTGAAATAAAAATGAGAAACAATATGAAGTTTAGTTATTTATTAAGGGAACATGAATGTCACTTTATTATACTTGGCATTAATAAAAACCAAAGTATTGTGTTAAAAAATTTACTGCATTAGTACTATTTATTTGCCTGTTTTAAGTGGAATTATAAAATCATTTTGATACATATATTTTCTAAAGCATAATACTTTAAATCTACCTCTTGATGGGGATAAGCCAGGCTTAGAATGTTCTGTGCTTTTATGATCTGAAAAACATGGTTTGGGATCTGCGGGCAGATATCTTGATAATGACAGCCCAAGCTTTTTGAGCTATGGCGAGAATCCACATTGGCTGGAAGACTTGGAAACAAACGATGGTTGTTTAACTCCCATTATTAAGTTTATGACATTGTCCAGGGTGAGATCTCACTCCTAATGGTGGCAATATCTCACATTTACAAGGTACTTGCATCATGAGAGGTCCCAGAGTGCCCTCTGAGTATATGTCTATAGGAATGGCTGTTCTCTGTGATGCAGCCATTTCTTAGGAGAGCAACAACACCTGTAAGGTCACAACAGTGCAGTACTCACCAAGGACAAGGGTGATGATGTAATGGTCAATCAGTCCTTAATTTTAAAGCAACTTAATCTACTTACCTAATTTGGCACACCAATATTATTGTCCTTCAAAAGGTTTTCAGAAAGTCTATCATGATTGTGAAGTCAGTACTTGACTATTATATGGCCCTTGATAGAATACTGACTCTTAACATCTCGCCATCTTAGTAGTTTTTGTTTTCAGAGGTAATAGTTCTCTCTTCTGACTTAATAAAAAATAGTCGTTGTATATCCCCTCTACTACCATATATCCTCTGGAAATTTCTAATTTCTGTATTGCCTTGTTTTTGTATGTGTGGGTTTTCTCATTAAAAAAGAATTGATATGCCTGGGAAGGATACCAGAGCAGCTTTTAAACTCCTCCCAGATATCTCTGACTTTGTAAAGGTAAATACAAATTAAAAATAAGAGGCTTCATTCTCCCTGTCGAAAATAAAGGAAGAGACTCTCCTCCCTTTTCTTAGAGGATTTATTTTAGAAAACTTATAATCTTAAGTTTCTTCTCTGTCTCTTTAAAATGCAGGCAAACCTTTTTAAAAGCTAAATATGATCTAGGATTGTCTTTTTCAAGGACTACAATGATCAAAAAAGATAGTACTCCTATCTTCCAGTTTCTATGGGGGGATAAAGGTTCACTTCAAAGGGTGGCTCTAAAACTACCTTCCATCATAAAGGTATGAGAAATTTATTTTTTCTCTGGGTAACGTCATCTACCCAACACAAATTATCACCTCAATTACCAGGTGAATCTAGGATGAACTATGTATGACAGTGGTGCTGTCAAGTCCTCTTACTTGAGGACTCATTGTTTATCTTGAGAATATGTATGTAATGGCTTCTATCTGCTTGACTATGTAAAAAGGTGAGATTTCTTGTTGTCTTTGCAATCTCTTAGTGGATTGTATGTGATGTACGTCGCATTCTGCTTTAATGCTTATTCCGTAATAAAACTATTTTCTTTCTCTTTACTTTTGTGGAGAGATTTTTCTGGGTTGGCAGAAGATTTTGTTTTCATTGTATTTCTCTAACACCTTCCTTTGTGGCAGTTGCCATTGGGTGATTAATAAAGTTTTATTAAAATAGCCTTGGCACAGCTGTTAGAATTACTTGTGTTGTTAAAAATTAGAACAGCTAACCTGCAATGAGGACTCCCAATGAGCAAAGTACTGTTCTATGGGCTTTAATATATCTTGCTTCTAATCCTCTGAGAAAACCTGAGAAAGATCATTTTAATTTACTTGTACATTTTAAGTTTACTTGTAACTATTTAAACAATAATACATTAGTTATCATTATATTCAACTTACAAATTTTTAAAATACCATGTAGGGCTGGTGTCAAAGATTTCAAAGTTTTACTTCCAAATATCTTTGATTGAGCCTTTGACTCCTTCTCCAGTCATTTGCCTCCAAGTCTTAATACCTGCTCAAAATTCTCCCTACCTACCCATCTTTTGTATCGATCTTGGTGGAATTCTGGCTAGATGGGGAGGGTGGAAGTAGGGGCAGAAGCTACATGCCCACAGGCTTTATCATTGTTTGATGACAACTTAATATATCATTAACGAGTGTAAAGCCAAAAGCTACCTGAGGGTGAGTCCTGTTGATTTTATTCCATCAACATTTGGCCAGAATGAATATCTCTTTTTCTTTATTTTTTTTTCTTTTGCTATATTAAGACTCTTAATTTAAAAAATTTCAAATATTTTTAATAACTTTTAGGCTCTCATTTTAAATTAATATTTACTAGAATTAACTGTAATGATCGAAACAATGTAGTCAGTATAGAGCACATGGGAGGGACTCAAGAATTATTAGCTGATATTAGATATTATAGGCCAAACAATGGTTGGTGGAGGGAATGGGGAAGCATACAGTGACTTTGAAAGCTGAGCTTTTTATTACATAGCTTTTATGTAAACACAGGAAAATTCTATAACCTCTCTCTGAATCTGTTTTCTTATTTTCTGTATGGGTAGAATGCTAGATAACATATTAAAATTTAAAACACTTTTGAGGGAAAAGTCAGAAAGTAGAATGAAAGAGTAGAAGTCCTGGAGGGGGCTTCAGTGGGCTCTGCTCCAGCACTCAGGACAAACCTTAGGTACAAAGGCCCAGGGAAATATGTGATTCCAGCTTCCTCCACAGCCAGTTCCACTGACTCGCCTGTAGGTTCTCTATAACCAGTGTTCAAGAGGCACTTAATAGTGCCCCTCAGTACTGGTCCACAAACGAACTTCATCAGAAGGGTGCAAACTTCCAGTTACAGATGAATAAGTTCCAAGAATGTAATGGACAGCATGGTGAATATAGTTAACAATAGTGTACTGTATACTTAAAAGTTGCTAAGAGATCTTAAATGTTCCCAACACACACACAAATAGTAACTGTGTGAAGTATGGATTTGTTACTTGACTTATTGTGGTAATCAGTTTGCAATATATATGTATATTAAGTCATTACGTTGTATACCTTAAACTTATACAATGTTACCTTTCAAATATATGGATAAAGCTGGGGGAAAAGAATTACCTTGGGTGGGAGCAGGGGGAGTTGCCATGTCAATAGAATCATAATCATCAGGGCTGGGGCTTAAATATTGGCCTTTGAAAACTGGCCAGGTGATTTTTTATGTTCATTATATCTGAAAATTACTTTTATTTTTCAGTAGTGGAAGGCAACTCAGCTGTGCCAGCTCTTCATGTTAATCCCAATCTGATTTCCTTCTGCTGTTCAGTATACCTTTCCTTGTCACTATTGATTGGCATTTGTACTTAAAAAATGTGAACTAATTCTAAAACTAGTTTAAGCTAGTTTAGCGACTATGCTGTTAAAAATTGTGAAGGATTCATTTTTAGGTCAAAAATCTGTTTTACATTTAGGTTGTACATTTCCTTCTGTCAGCCTGCAGATTTGAATTTTGCTCATCTGGTGATACCCTGGCCCACCTTGTGTCTGGAGAAGCTCTGCTGTTTCTCATTGGTACCAGGTACTGGATAGTCAGCCTTATGTGAAGGTGAATTAGTGCCCAGAGGTCGCCTTTCGTATTCCCCTCTGTGTTATCATCCTGGCCAGGTCCCCTGCCTCCCACCCCTTCAGATTGTTTCAGGCATGGCACAGGAAACCACATTCCTGAAATCTGCTCTTCCAAGTAAGCATATGTGTAGCTCTGCAATGGTGCAGTAACACGAGGTGAAACGTGAAAAATGGAATTTTCTCGGTGAACCAAGTAGAGAATTTTTCATTTTATTCACCATTTGCCTCCACTGCAGTGGTTTCTCACACAATCCCTTCCTAATTTTTAACACAGAAGATGGAGATTGGGAAGTGTTTGAGGTATTGATGCCATGGTTAGAAAGTTCAATACACTGAACAGAAGCAGATTTCATTTTCCAAACTGCAGCAGAAAACAGCCCTGACCAAACAGCCATATCTATTAGACAGCAATGGAAAGGAAAGAGCCGGCCCAATTCCTGAGGTGACTTCAACAGAGGGAAGTTAGAGTAGTCTATGTATGTTCCCATACACTGAGAAAACATTATTGGATGAACTAAGTTTATTTCTCATGCCAGTGTTTTGCTCAGGATCATTCCCTTGCTTCATGCTTGAAGACAGATGAACACAATTGGGAATAGTAATAAAAATAACTACCCTCTATTGAGCTGCTGCATTGTGCCAGAGACTGCGCAAGAAGTAATATATCACATAGTGGTGATTCTGGCAGTACCTACGTCATGGAGTTATTTTAAAAATGAAATGAGATAATGCAAGTGAAAAGCTTCACACAGTACTTGACACAAAGGAAGTGCTTGGTAGAAGCCAGTTATTATTGATTTCATTATTGATGCTTTGAGAGGCAGCCTAGGGTAGCACAGGTTAAGAGCATAAGCTCTGCCTCTGCACTGCCTGGGATCAGTCTGCAAGAGAACATCTCTGGGCCCCAGTTTCCTCACCTGCAACATGGGAATAATAGTACTGTCTATACCATGAAGCTGTTATGAGGATTAAATGTGTTTAAAACAATGCCTGGCATATAATGAAACATAAGTGTCATTTTAAAAATGCTTTACAAGCTCTATTGCTAATTCTCAGGAAAACAAGTGGGTTTTATCTACATTTACACATGGCTCACAAGTACTAGGACCACAACTTGAACTGCAGTGTCCTGCTTTCAAAGCCCCAGTCTCCCCATAAACAGGGCTGCCATTCCAGCAAACAATATTGTTCTGAATTCTATAAGTGTTTGTTTTCTTTGATGTCACATTTGGTTCCTTTGGCTTATTAGCCTGAAAAATTACTGTATTACCTTCTTCATGAGAGAGCTTCTGTCCTTTGCATATTTACTAGCCTATCCCTTGATTTATTCAAAGCTGAGCCTCAGTTATTATTATTATTGTTGTTGTTATTATTACTATTTTTAGAATTTGATTGGGCTCTTACAATTAAAATTCTCATTGATAAACAATAAATCTTTTGAAGAGGCAGATTGAAAATTACTGAATTAAGTGATATTTATTTTTCTTATTTTCATAATTTATTTTTACTTCTTTTAGCACTTTTTATGACAGTAGTACATTATTTAACACTTTGTATTTCTATGCCAGAATTTTAGAGAAGGGCTAAGAGAGAAAGTTCCCTTCTTTTGTAAGCTTCTGTTTGATGAAGGGATTGGAGAGGAGGCCTTTATGGCTTTGAGGACAAGTTATAATAAACTCACATGAGGCATTGGAAAATTGAAAAGCATTATTCTTTCATACACCAGAGGTTGGGATGCCCTCAAAGTGCAGGTGCTAAACTTGATGAAGGCCAAATGATCCTCAGAAAAGCCGAGGGAAGTGAAGTTGTGTAAAGCAATTCATGTACACAGGGGATTATTAGCTCACTCAGTAGATGTAAGGCTACTTACTCATTGGTTCCTTTTACTCTCTTAAGCACCTAAAACCTGGGCATCAGAAGTGAATTATTTATTTTTTTTATCTCATATGGTTGGGCCAAGAGGTGCTTTAGTTATCAGCTTCCTCTGCGATATCTCCTTCTTTATAATGGATAATTGCAGCTTCTTAATTCTTATGTAAAATATAGGCAAACATGGTTTAAGACTAGTCTTTAACCTCCCTCCCAACCAGATAGTTCACCTTAAGTCTCTTCTATAAGGAGATTGCTGAGCTGCCATTGTTTCTCTCATCTCTGTAGGAATCTAGCTTGCTGGATGGATCAGATTTTGGTTTCTATTGTTTCAGACACTGTAATCTGATCTTTTATGGTGTGTTCCTACTGCCTATTTTGTAAGTAAAATTTTCCCCTCTTAGTTACTTTGGAACACATAGGTGGTGATTCATTTGTAGCTGATGTTTTAAATATTGCTGCTTTATTACAAAGCCTTGGGTTTCTTTGCCTTCGTTAGCCTTTCTGTGAGCCCTAGATGTGTTAATGGAATGAACTGCTCTGACTCTTTGCTAATAAGGAAAGTTAATTTCAGTGATAGATCAATTAAGTAGATGTATTGATTCGTCGTGAATTTTACTTTAGTCTTCTTTCCTCATATTGAGAAATTATGTAAATTCTAAAATACATAGGTTATCAAAATTTTACTTCCCACTTTCCAGAGATATTTTTGCTGTCATTCCCACCCCTGTCCTCAGCTCTGTATTTGTCCTTCTAGCTTAGAATTCATGCATATGCTATTTTACTCGCAGAATTGGAGACAAGATATCCACATATTTTTCTGTATACTTCTAATCTTTTTTTGAGCCTAAAATTCAGCCTCATTTATCACTTTAAAGGCACTTTGAATAAAAGGGACATATAGTGTAAATGCCAGCAATGTGTCATTTCACTACATTCGTAAATGAAGCTATTGTTAATGGTCCTGTCTGTCTGTCTGTTTGTATATTTGTCTATCCAGCTTGAAAAATACAGTAAAAATTTTTTATAAAACATCATCTTTGGAATTCTTTTCTCAGAATTCTTTCTCATTGTAAAATCTTATAAGTGGTTGATAACAGCCTAGAGCAAGTGAAACATCAGTGAAGGATGTTATATTAATGGATGTAGGGACAATGAAAATGATATGTCTGAATGAGGAATAAATTGGTTCACTTTGGTGGTGCATAAATTCTATCAGGACATTTGGACACAGTTCAATAAATTTTGTTTTATTGCATGAAATGGTTTCCCATTAGCTGGAAAGAGCGGCATTGTCTCTGAGAAGGAAGAAAGAGCTACGAGAGTAAATTACAAAATGCGCAGACCAGATTAACCCACTAACCCAAGAGTTGGTAAAATTTTAAGGAATTGGAAATTGGGTAGAAAACAATATATTGCTGGTGCAGAACCGGTCTGACTTTCCTGGTTTGGCATCTCTATCACCTGATGTCCCGTTATTCTAGGTTTTGTTACTGTATTAATTTTCTATTGCTATGTAACAAATTACCACAAATTTAGTAGCTTAAAACAGCACACATTTATCATCTCACAGTTTCTGTGGGTCGGGAATCCGGGCAAGATTTAACAGGGTCCTAGGAAACAATACAATTAAGGTGTTGGCCAAGGCAATGGATCAATTTCCAAGATAACTCTGGTTATTGACAAATTTCATTTCGTTAAGAATAGAAGACTGAGAAGGCCCATCGTATTGCTGGCTATTGTTCAGCTGAAAACAGCTCCTAGAGGCTCCTCTCAGTTCCTTGCCACACATCTTTTCTCTATAGCTTCTCACACATGGCAGTTTGCATCTTCAAAGCCAGTAAGGGAGAAAGAAAGCACAACTCCAGAGCAAGTCTGTTAGTATGATGGAATTTTACATAATGCAATCTCAGAAGTGACATCATGTCACCTTTGCCATAGTCTGTTGGTGAGAAGCAAGTCACAAGTCCTGCCCACACTCCAATGGAGGGGATCACAGAAGGGCAAGAAAACCATGAGGCAGGATCATGAGGCCACCTTAAAGTCTGTCAAGCATACTATTTAGTCAAGACATTTGAGTCATGCAGAGAAATGAAAATCACCCCTCATATAAAAGGGCATGAAAATATCTCCAAGACAGTGATCCATTGGCAAAGTCACCTAGGCAGATTCTCAGTTACTCCTTAGCCTTATTTGCTTTAACATCTGATTTTGTCATTGTCGATTGCTGTGTTTATCTTTAGAGGTTTTGCTGGGCGAGAGAATTGTAATGAACTAAAAACTGCCTTCGACTGATTCCATCTATTTGAGATTTTCTTAAAGGAGAATAGTTTTTTTTTTCTTGGATATATCAAAGTGACTTGGCTATTCTTTAGCATGCAGTGTAATTCTTACTCAGTTACTGAGAAGATTTGATGTACAGTGATCTCTGAAGTATCTACTGCCACATCAGCTAACATCTTCTGCAGAACCTGCCCTATTTAATTTTTTTTTTTGCTTGAAAATAGAGGTAATTAGTTGCAATCAAAGATACTAAATTAATTGCCCCAAAGAACAAGGAGGCTTTTACTGAAAGATGTTTAGCATTGATGATGATTTACAGTCAAGATGATGATTATTTAGCCACTTAAGTATCTGAGAGTGGCTTATTGCCCACCTAGGGGCTGGCTAATAAAATGCCTCTTATAACTTTGTTTTGATGGTTTTTCTTTCATAACAATTAATTTATTTTTTTCTTCCCATTCTTAGTTGCCCCATTCCTCATCATTTATTCTCTAAATTACTTTTGGGCACTTAATGCTTGCGTTACCACTTCTATAGACCCAATATGAATAGCACACTCTGCCTTGAAAGTGAGCGCTAATTGGATTTGCTTGCATTCAGTGATTTAAATGGGGCTCTGGAGTGTTGTTTAGTGACAACTTTTATATGAAAGACACTGAAAAAATTAACATGTTAACGTTTAGTAAATTAGCAATTACTTAGCTCTGTTATATCAAAATCAGTCACCCACATTTATTAATATTACATTAAAAAAGCATGGATTTTATGCTAAGCTTCAGGTCTCTTTGTTTCCATGGGACATTGGTTATGTCAGCATTATATTTTCTCAAAAAAAAAAAAAGATAGTGAATGAATTCTTAGGTGGAAAAAACCCCTAAAATGCAGCAACTACTATTATTAATTTCTTCCTTCTTCCTTTCTGACAGACCCTTTCAAAATGATCTCGGTGAAAGCTGATCTGTTCCCAAATACAGAAGTAAATGGTGGTTGTGTCAGCTTATTTTAAGTCCACATTCTTCTCACCAGTAATGTGTAGGCAAAGATAGTGAGATGTGAGATGAAGCCTGCATATGGGCTTTTGGGAAATGTATGTTGCTGTTGTAAAGAGACACAACAAATAAGAAATAGTCCCTCTTCTTTTTGAAGTTGTCGTATCTACATGTGACATCTGGAACTCTGGCAGCCATCTAGAGGCCTTGAGGGGAGTTGACATGCTGAAGTTGGCAGAATGGGAAAAGGGAAAGAACCTGAATCTCTATTACATCATTTAACTTCTGAATTAGTCTATCCTGGGGATGCCCTACCTTGGGACATCTTAATATCTATCTAAACAAAAGATCTTTGAAGCCATCAGTAAACTTTAAGGTTATAAAAAGGTCCTAAAACTAGCATATTTGAGAACCACTAGTTTAAACTAGGCTTCTTTCTTCTGGCTCTAGGAGAGTACTATTTCTACTTCCTTTTGGGCTGAATTTCTTTGTCTGATACACTGATAGTTCCTACCTGGTGGCCAGCTTCTCATTTCCTTCTCTTTTCCGATGGCTCTTCTCTGCTTTGTACTTGCATATTTGTGACATGGGTTGACCTCTGTATTCTGGATCTCACAGTCATTCTTCTTTCTCTTCCTCAATGGGTCAGTAAGTTCTCTTCCAGGCAGCTTAACATGGGAGTAGACTTCTGTTTTGCTTTTTCTTTCCCCACATTCAAACTCCCTTCCTGTTTAGGGGATCCTGATATTGTTGAATCTTGGTGGGAGACAGCTGCATCTCCCACTTCATGAATTGAAGGGAGCAGATACTCCTTCTCCCCACTGGTGGTCAGTAGGATACAGCTGGGTGACTCAGGCTTGACAAACCAAATGCTGAGCCTGGGCCTTTGACTCTGGAATGGGTGATGGAAAGAAGAGGGATAAGTTAGGACTTTTTGTGGCAGCATAAGGTATCCAGTCATAATGGCAGTGCCAGCCATAGCAGTGTCCCGTTGTGACGCAGCAGTGCTTGTGGCAGTGGTGTTCTACACATTCTGGGAGATCCTGCTGCATAGATGCCTTTGTTCCTGCCCATTTTATGTGCTTTCTCCAACTTTCCTGTCTATTCTACAAACGACTTGATTTCCTTTCAATGAATTTCTTTTCTGCTTAAGTTAACCAGAGACCATTTCTATAACAATCAATAAAGCCAACGCTTACTGTGTGCAGGCACTGTTCTAAACACTTTGCACATGTTAATTCATTTAATACTTATAATAATGTTGTAACAAAGAAACTATTATTCTTTCTATATATAGGAAAGATATGATAGAGAAAGGTTAAATGATGTTCCCTGAATCACACAGATAGTAAGTGGCCATGCCAGGATGCAAACCCAGGCAGACTGGCTCCAAGCCCAGACTTTTATGCGCTTTGTACCACTTTTGACTGAGACAAATATATAAGTCTAAATTACTACTAGGCAAGCAATAGGCACTGCCACATGAAATCTGAGCCTTTTATCAGCATTTACAACTGTAATCCTTTTGACACACAGACATGTGCTTTAATTTACATATAAAGTCAAATTAAAGAAGCAGATTAATTATTGTCTACTACAGGTATTTTTGTCAATATTTGTATTTTATTTTTTTCCAGCCATGCTTTATGTGGGTTATAATGAGAGTCTATTTAGGATCTGTCAAATAAGGTGATAACAGCCACTAACTTTAAATATATGTATATATGCACACACATATATTAAATATATATTCACTGGCAGTTGCACTTAGTGCTTATAGCTTCTTGGTAGTAGACATGAATAAATGACCAGTGGTATAATGTATCAACACTTCAGTGTGTGTGCTTCCCTATAACTCAAAATAATTTGGAGTCAGTAATATCTTCTCCACCTCCATTCCCTCACTCTTCTGCTCTCCAGGGGCTAAGCAAGAGAATATAGATGCTACATTTTATTTTATCTAACCATAAAATGAACATCAGGCAGTGGAATTAACTAGGAGGAAGAAAAAAGTCAAACAATGGATAGATTGCAGGGCATTAGCTCATATACACCGCATTGTGTAATTACCAACCACATGGCTTCTCAGCAATAACATAATCATGAGCAGCGAGATTACATTCCAGTGATAATTTTAAAACTACAGCAGTGGCCATTCAGTATCAATAACTTTGAACATGTTTACGGAAAGCTGGTGCCTATGGTTCAGCAAATACTACTACTTGTAATTAGAGTTAATTTTTCATTTAGTATAGATTTAACACATTTCTTCTTTAACATTCATCGATGTGTTCTTTGTTCTCCAAAAGTTTCAAAATCCCATTTAAAAAAAGGCCAAAAATAGCGTCACAGAGCCCTGATAGGTAACAGTTTACATTGAGAGCAAGAAAAGGGTGCTCAGGGAGCCTGTTCTGTGGTGTTCAGGGAGAGGATGGTATAATTGTGCCACTGTGAAAACTTTGATAACTTGGTGAGGAGGAGGCAACAGTGGAGATGAATTCTGAAATACTTAAAAGAGCTGTGTTTTGAATACAGACCAAACAGTGAGCTAGCTGACCAGTCTCCTCCTGCTCCACGTGAGGATGACAGCACACCGTGTTCTCTTTTGGAAGGCAGAGAAACAAGACTCTCAATTTGAGTTTTCATTATTTTCCCCTGAATTATCAGACATTATTTGGTAGCCTAAGACTCATTCTGAACTTCAAGAGTGGCCGAAGTAAGAACTTACGGTGAAATTTTGCTCAAGGGATATTGAATTGTGGGAGGGTTTAGTTTAGATTTTTGTGTTTGGTTCAATTTTACCAGAGGGCCACTCTTTGATCAACACTGTGGTCAAGGCTGTGAATTCTGAGCCTTTCAAGTGGTGCTTGTGAAATGCCCTAACTTGGCTAGAAAAACTGGGTCAAGCACAGCTTATGTTCCTAATGGAAAGAATTTCATAGAAGTACTTTCTTCCTGCTGTCATGACTATGGACAATCAGGAAAAGTGCTTGAAACAGTATAATTTCTTATGGCACTTATAGATTATGCAGACTAACCACATTTCTCTATTAGGCACAGAGCAATCAAATGTTTGTTCTCTTTTTTATTGTGCTTGGCCATTCTTCCCCACACATATCTCCCCTAAGTATTCTTTGTATTTTACAGTTCTCAGTCTGTTTTATCTCTGACTTGGCATTAGGGTTAGAATTTTAAAAGGGATGGCAAATTGATATTGTCTACTCTGTCTTACTCCCTTCCACTGTGTTTTGAAAAGTGTCTTGGGACCTTTGTGCATTCTTCAAAAGTGTTTCTCTTGCTGACTTTTCTAGAAGTTGGATCACTGTGATTTGCCAGGGTAAATAAGAGGACATTGAATTGGATCCCTGGAGTAAAGAATCAGGGTGATAAATTGGACTATCAACACCTTTAGAGCTGGGAATTGCTTTCGATTTGTCTTATATAGCTTGTTTACCTGAACATATGTTTTATACCAACAGCACACTTGGCAATAGACACATAAGACATACATAGTGTTGAAATGCAAGGGAAGAGATCAGACTAAGTTCAAGCATTTTGAAATGGAACCGATGGAAATCCCAGAAGATCCAGATTAATAAAAGCTTAAAATGAGAAAAAACCTACGATAAGATTTAAGAGAATCAATGTCTTAATTGTAAGAATTCATGAGCCTTGGAACCTGGCAATATTGACAAAGGGCTGAACCCAACTTGGCCATGTGTGGGAATCATGGCTTGATCAGAGCCTTGGGCAACTTGGTATAGTTGAACCTTGTGGCAGCTAAGTAGAGGAAACATCAGGACAAATGGAACAATTTTCTAGTAATCTCCACACATGCTTTAATAGAGGGAGTTGCTTTCTGCTGGCTGTTTGGAAGAGCTGTCAGACTGGTGACAAATGATAAAATTCTTGCCAGCAATTAACAGACCAGCCTACCTGGCCTGATTGTAAATGCAAAGTGGGAGGGTATTCAGAAGTAGAGAGTCTGAGCACAAGGGAATAAGCACACACAGAGTGCCCTGGCAGACATCAATGGGAACTATTAAAGAAATTGTCATTCATTCATTTAACGAATTCTAAGTGCCTAGAATAGGCCATGTACTCTTGTAGACATCAGGGATATAGAGGTGAACAAAATAGTGAAAATCCCTTCTTTTGTGGAGCTTATATACAGGAAGAGAGACACAAGCAGTAAAAAATGTAAGTAAAATATTCAGTAAGTTAGATGATAAGCACTATAAATAAATAAAGCAGGGAAGATGGATAAAGACCTTTAGATGTAGGGTGTCATTGTAAGTAGGGTAGCTATAAAACCCAGTCCTAACGAAGCAAGAGGAACAGACAACATGAGAAGTGTACTAAACTATACTTATCCTTTGGTTTCCTGTGTTGAGGAAAAAGTGAAAAATACTCAGCAATAAGTTCTCTACTTTCTGATTTCTTATCTAGAATAAAGAGGATAACTGGGAAATCATATAAAAAGAAGCCAAGAAATTGAAGATTTGGAGGATAGAGGGGGAGAACCAGAACTAGGAATAAGAGGGAGTGAGTGGAAGAGAGAGTCAGAGGAAAAACCTTATCCCAGGAGTTTCAAACAGGGTATGATATTCTCTAACAGCAGAGGAATCAGAATCTTCTAGAATGGATGCAGATTTCGAATGTTGAATTTGACATGTAATGGGGAGAGACCCTTACTTATCTCCTGTCCTGTCAGTCACCTCAGTGTGCAAATCTCAGCAGGACCTCCAACTCAATGAGTGGAGAAAGAACAAAAGGAACAGGGGAAATCATTATGCAAATAAGTTGTATGTCCTTCCTTGAGGACATGTCAAATATCTAGTCAATGGTTATGAGTGGGCAAATTAAAAAAAAAAATTGTACTTCTTGTCCACTTTGGATTTTGTTTAAATGTTGAATTGCTCTATAGTTTTCAAAGAGCCTCAGTAACATGAAACCTCTACAACTATAACTCTTCAATAGACCTTAATATTTCCACTCTAATCAGGCACTTCTTGGTGACTGCTGTTTTTCTCATAACCCTTAAATCCAAACTTACTTCTTTACATACACTTCAAGAATTTGAGGGTGCTTTTCTGCACCCTGGCTTTTTAGCTTTTATTCAAGGAAAGTCTTGTTTTGAAGCGGTTTTAGGCAAATTAGCTGATGGGGCTTTACAGCTGTGATTTTTCAGAAACTGCACCATAGAAAAAGTCAGGTTTCTTTTCCCCCTAACATTAAGTGCTTTTTAAATGTGAGTTTATTAAGTGGTAATGGGCCTATAGATTGGTTTATCTGCTTGTTCCTATTGAGGCTGTAAAACCACTTACGGTCTTCTCAAGCACAGATTGTTGCTTTTATACAAGGTAGGGATGGAGGGACTTTTAATGCTGGCCAAAATTTCAAGGCTTGTAATGGATTTGCTAGTATTATTATACTTTGGTAGAGGAACTCAGAAGAAAGATTTTGAGATATTTGTTGTTTTTTTGTTGCGTCCTTTACACATAAAAATTAAAAAGAGACCCAAACACACTTTTATAATTGGAAAGTAGTTATATTTTATGTTTCTAATGTTCAACACCTTAATTTTGGCCAGCGTTAAGGCAAGGTGGACTGAATGATGCGGGTCTGGGTTAGAAAGTCTGACTTCCCCAGTCCTCCGTAGCTTCCCCTGGTGCATTGTGTTGCCCAGGCTAAGGTGACAAGTTTTATGAGATATGCTGTCTCAAATGGTATTTTCAAACTTTGTACTGATTGGGAGATGATAGTGGTGCCTGTCTTGGGTGTCTTAGGGATTTAAAAACTATATATTAGACCAAGAAACATCCTAAAAAGTTTTGTGACTATCAAAGAGAAAGTCAGAAACTCATGGGCCATTAGATTTAATATAAAAGCCAAAGGACATTTACAATTTTAAAGTGGGATTTTTAGAAACAATAGAGCCAGTTAGGCATGCTAATACACTTAAGCCTGATAGTTCATTTCTGGTTATTTAGGAGAGAAACACAACTGGAGTGCTCCAGATATGAGAATCACTCTGTCTGTTTGAACTTACTTATGACTCTGCTACCTTACGAATTTATTTCTCTCTTTCTTCACATTTCTTATTTTTTCTTTTAAATGTAATGTAATTAAAATTTTAGCCCAGCTAAGACAATGGTCTAATTTTATATATTTTTTTCCTGGATTTTTAAATATTTTGAAGAGTTTAATATTTTTTTGCATAAGAATAAAATATATAATATCAAAATCATGTCTTCAATTCAGTGTAAACTTTATGATTGTCTAAAGAAAGTTATTTGTTTTACAAAAAGGAACAGGGAGTGTGAAGTGCCATAGAGTTCAGAGTCCTTTACTTATAAGCTAGTGGACTTCTGCATTTTGAGAGTACTGGACATTTATTCATTCTTCAGTGAACAGAGAAAAGGGAGAAATCCTATGCTGAAAGTGTTTCTCTGGGACTAGAGTAACATGAGAAAACCTGCTATGGTCAGTGACTCTTTTATTTGTTTTGTGAGATAGTCATTATAAAGGGGAAAAATCTGATTCTAGGACTCTAGTTTCGATGGAGCAGTTATCAGCTGACTTGAGCATTTCTATTTCTGGTTAGGCAGCATTAAATATTTAGCTCTGCTGAATATTCAGGGACAAGTTCTTCCAGCCATCTCTTTCAATTATTTCTGTTTAGGGGAGCTCAAAGATTATCCTCAGGCTTGATGCTTTGCTAGGACTCCCAGGACCCAGACATGCTGTTATATTCATAATTATAGTTTATTACAGGGAAAGGACAGGGATCAAAATCAATGTGGGTCAAATAGGTGCATGGGGGATGTCCAAGGGAAGTTAGACATAAGCTTCCAGGTGTCCCCTCCCAGCAGAGTGGCAAAAGACCTGCTTAATTCTCCTAGTGACAATGTGCAACAACGTGTGTGAAGTGTTTCCAACTAGAGAAGCTCACATGGAGCATTGGTGTCCAGGGTTTTTTGAGGTCAGCCACATGGGTGTGGAGAACCTGTATGACTGACCTGAGCTAGTCAGTGTCTAGCTCCCTTTTCCCCACCCAGAGGTCAAACTAATACAAGATGTCCTATGACCTCAGACGCACAAAAAAGGTGTTTACCACAAGTCAAATTATTAACGTATGTTTAAACCGATAGAAGATGGCCCAAGGACTCAGGAATACAAAAACGGTCTTATAAGGCAGGATGTTCCAAAGGATGAGGTTATCTGCCAAGGACTGGTGAGGGGCTAGTCTTCCTGAAGTCAGGCCTTTTTATGGAATGAGCAGAATTTGAGCAACCAGGACTTAATGAATTAACCTTTTAGTGCACAACTTCCAACCCGAAATTCCTGAAAGGCCAGTGTCACAGACTAATCACTAAGCCAAACACAAGAAAATGGAGGTTGAACTTTTGCTCTTGCCACCTCGTCTCCCAATTTTTTTCTTTCTCTTCTTCAATCCTAAACTATCTTCCTTCAAATCAAGGCATCCTTTCTTTCCAGTTCTACTCTGGCTCTCTGCAATAATGGTTGCTTTATTTTTTATTTTTGTTTTATTTAGTTGTAACCCATAAAAAGACAAAGATAATATTTACACATATTTTCCATTATTGAGATTCTGTAAGGAGAACTTAAATGATACAACTGGAAACACTTTCCCTCTGCATGGGAAAGGCGTATGATAACCCTGAAAGAATTAGTTGATTGTTTGGCACATACTTAGACAAGGTTCATGGATGCCTAGATGTCTTCCTTTTTCCTTTTCTGAAATAACATTTTTAGCTGCTCCCAATGTAGCAACATACAATGAAAATTTTCACTTACTGTGCATAAGGAAAATTACAATTTTGCCAAACAGTTATTCTAAATGTAGCAACTTAACAAGTTATAGCAGAAATGAGTTGGAAGTATAAAGACAGCATACCACGTCCAAGTAGGGGTAGTGTAAAATGGGGTGTGTATGCTGGGCTTGTGTAACAAACGTTGACTGGAATTAACTCAGTGACAAAACATTTTTTTTCAAGCCAAATACCTCAGTGATGTTTCCAGACATGATAGCTTCTGAAAAGCAAAATACAAACAAAAACAAACAAAAGTATTGCGTCTATTTTAAAGTAATAGAAATTAGGCTTTTTGGACGTGTGTGTGTGTGTGTGTTGGGGGTGAAAGGAGAGTTGTTTACCACTCAAACCCTGAATACACTCATTTTGTATTCAGTTTTGGGAAGCAGAAGCTCACTGTTGTAGGTAAGCATTGGTCTGGCTGCGGGGGAGACCTGCCTGTCAAACTGAAATCCAGGCTTCATTTTTCAGGAGCAAATTCAATTTAACTATTCCCATTTGCCTTGAAAGAATAATGTGGACTTTGGAAGAAGCTTTTAGGTTTTACTATCCGCTTATAACTTTCATAATCAGTATTTAAATTATACAAATCTCAAGAATAATATTAAATACTGCCAAAGAAAGAAGACATTGATATTATGGTACTGTTTTCTGATTCTGAGAGTTTTTACTCAGTCCAGTTCTTCAAAAGCTGAGATAACCACATTTCAATGTGTTGTTTACTTGGGCCGAGAAGAAGGCTCAACTAGACATTCAAGCATAGTTCTTGTGTCCCAGAGAGTTCAGGGCTTTTTAAGGGGGCCATATTTAAAGAGAACCTACAGGCCTAGCATGTAGGATGTGGTTGCTTAAGCTTAAAGCAATTTCAGGCCATTAAAAACCATATGAACGAGCAGTATCCTGCAGCTTTGCAAGCCCTGAAAGAGGACTCCTCTCCCACAGTCTTCTCAGGTAACGCTGTGGAGGTTCATGGACAGCAGAAACCCTACAGGTGAGCACAGTGGAGCGATCCAGCTGATGAAGGAACTCACTTTACCATCACTTGCTATCCTTGCCCAACAGAATGGACAGTGCTGTGAACAGCTAACCATTGAACATTGCTTCCCTTTCTCTTTTTTCTCAAATGGGCATCATTTGTCATTATGTTGTTTTCCTTCTATGTCCGCAAATGGAGTTTAAATTAATCAGTTGTCCATAGATTGCCAGATCTTGAGAAACCAAATCCAAATCGGATAGAAAAATATGTATAATATCCAGAAATTCTGAGTTATAAGAATTTGGATCATATCTCTTGGGAGGAGGATTAATGCATTATTGGTTGTATATGAATATTTACATTATGCAAAGTGAAATAATTTTATATTTATATGTATGAGAAAAAGGATTGCAATATGCTTGGAGGTTAAGGGTGATGAATATAGCAGATATCTCCTGGTTTCATTTGCCCAGAATCCATTTCCTCCATTTTCTAAAAATATAAAACCCTGTATGTATGTGACAGACAGAGAAGACCATTCTGTGTCATAGTAGAGAGGGCTCAATTGTTTCCTTCCTCTAGCAAACGCATGTTTAATAGACCCAGTCATGAATAGTCATGTGTCTGTCCATAGAGCTTGGTTCAGGAAGGGACATACAACCCCAACCAGAGCATTGGGGGATAATTCTCTTTGTTCTACATTTGCTAAACTCTAAAGATGCAATTCTTGGCTACAGATGGCCCTACCATGCCCATCTTCCTTCTAATGAATGAAAAGAAACACGGAGTCCTGAAGATGCCATTTGTGTACCTGTATCCAGCCATGTTTCAAGCCACAGTTCTTTCTCCTCACATTTTGATTATGTAAACTAGTGATTTCTCTTTTTTACTTAAGATAATTTGAATTGGATTTTGATCTTGTGTAACTGAAAGAGTCCTGGCAAATAATGAATGGATCTTGAATGATCAATGAAATTATTTCCTCCATTAAAAGTAAGCTGATAATACCTCCTTGGTGGGATTGTTGGGAGAATTAAAAATGCAATATGTACATTAAGGCTGGAATTAGAGGGCTATTTAACTCTCTGTCCTATGCAAACATATATTCTCTAGTTAATGTTTCTTTCCCAATGGGTTCCAGGATTAAATAATATAATAGCACTCCATTTAAAAACATCTTATTATTCATCTGTCAAATAGAGTTATTTGAGGATAACTTGTTCCCTCTATCATCATAGACTACATTGTCTTCATTTCTCACAGCTCATATATAGAATTCATGTAATTTATATCTTAATCTATCATCTATCTATCTATCTATCTATCAATTACCTATCTAATATCTTTATATACAGATATCTATAGATATATATTTAACAATGCAGGACTTGGGAGAAAAATCCCAAGATCCAAAGACCTTAACTACCTATTACCAGATTCTGAAAAGGAAAATGGATGGCAATCATTTATTTAAGAACAAAGATTATGATTGTATGGTGTAATAAAAAAGGGAATTCTGTCTCATGTACTTAATTAATTTTTTTTAGGATGTCAGAAGCTAGCCAAGAGATAGTCCTGTAGCACTGTGGACCATCTATGATTGCAATGAATCTCCTAAGATTACAGGAATTGGACAGTTCTTATCCTCTCTTAAGTTGTCCTACAACTTGAAAACACAGTAGTGGAATCTTGGCACCAATAATAACAGTCTGGCCTTTTCATTTTCTCTCCTCCTTTTGAATTTAACTATCCCAGTGGCCAACATGCTCTAAATTTCAAGAATTTGTTTGTGTGTGTGTGTATGTGTGTGTGTTTGCATTGTGTGTATACGTGTGTGCGTTGACATTTCAAATCTATTTATATTGCAGAGTATCTGGTAGGAGAAAATGTTAAGATGGAATTTCAGTAACACACATTTTTATATATATAATATTTTGGTATTAGACAATCAGAAAGTCATTCCATTGTGAGGTTCTGAGGAGATGAGGCAAATGACCAGTACAATTTAATGGGAAAAGGAATCAAAAAGGGGTCTGTGCCTGGGGTGCTGATGTTAGACTTAATCTGTGCAGAGCCAGAGGTCATCATGAGGGTTAGGGTGCTTTGGGGTAGGGGAATGTGATAGAAGAAAGAAGGAAGGGTGAGACTTGACTACAGAATTTTCCCTAGGATCAGACTTGAGTGATGTGAGTACTCTGGCCCAAAGGGTCAGAATGAGTAGCCCTTTAGTGATCTTTCCAACAGGCAGTGGTAGGCCACTGGGATAGCTTTTCCTGGTGCTCATTTGTGCTTTCATTGGACTCCAGGTGTCAGCTAGAATGTATCATGTTTCTTGATACTATTTTCCTAATTCTTTAACTAGTCTGACTCTAAATACCAGCTATAACCTTGGACTTCATTTCTCATGATGTTCAGTAGCATTTTTGATTTAGCTCAAAGATATCTTCTTTGCATTACTTTTTTGAGGTGTTTGGATGACTTGGGGGAACTCTTCAAGTTATTTCCTAAGAGAAAGCCTACTTTCTCTATTTCCCTGTGGTCAGTTTAGGCCAACAGAGCTCCACCATTTTCAACCCATGGCTTCCAAAGCCACTCTGATCACTCCCTTTCTGGCTAGTAGGAAGGAGAAAGATTGGAAGTCCAGGATCATAAAATTCCTCTTAAGCATGAGATGTGGAAATTTCACACATCAGTTCTGCTTATATCCCATTAGTGAGAGCTTAGTTACATGGCCTCTCTTCATTGCAAGAAAAGCTGAAAAGTGCAGTTTCTACTGTGTCCCAGCTACAACACTGTTACTATGGAGGAAGAGAACAGATGATGGATATCTAGCAGTTTCTGCCACAGATATGTTGATATAAAGTTTTGAATCTTTCAAGGAGAACCATATATTATACCATAAACTCCCTTTTTTCTTTGGCTTTGTGAAAATGCGAAGCTAAATTTAGTGTCTTCTTATAGTAACACATTTTTATTTTTTGATATGTTTATTCATTACTCTGAACTAATTTTTGATCTCCTTTTTTTCTTTTAATGGTCTTATCTAACATACATTTTAATATTTTAAGCCACCTTCAATTCTTTTAGGATGTAGGTGAAATATAAATAATAAATGGAAAAACACAAAATAGTGGGGAACCTATCTGAAGAGCAGTTGATGTAAGAAGACTAAAAATACAACTATGTTTGATAGATTCAGATTGATGAGATGCAAGAAGTGTGGGTAGGAGAATTTCTTTGGAGGACATTGCAGCAAGCAGTGGTGGCATACAGTTTGTCTGGCAATTAAGGAATGGGGTTACCATATATCTGAGAGGCACAGTTACCTATCAATCTGTAGGCATTTTATCCCATAATCTATAAGAATTACTCTGTTTTGTGTGTGTGTGTGTGTGTGTGTGTGTGTGTGTGTGTGTGTGTGTATGCTACTAAATGATATACTTTGGAGTATAAGAATCAGTTCATATGTCAGCAACCAGTTTTGAGCACCTAATATGCAATTAGCACTCTGCTAATCTCCATGGGATATATAAAACATGGTTCCCTTCCTTAATGATTTTACACTTATAATCCTGAGGGACATGTACACTATATTGCAAAGTATTTTCATTTACCCGTATAACCTTGCCTCTAGCCCAGTGCTTGGCACAGAGTGGACTCAACAACTAATGCTGAATGAATGAACAGTATTAGGATGTCACTGAGTAGTGCTAAGCTGAAACTTGACATAGGTATTGGGAGGTCTCAGAAATACACAGATTTCTACTGATGTTCTGTATTCTTGTGTGCACTAAGAAAAACTAAAACTTGTCACTAATTCAATAGGGAAGTTCATAGAAAAACTCTGTTTAACAGCTTCTTCCAGATTTATTTGTCAATGAACACGTCTCTTTACTATGGTTCTTATAACTGTGAGAAAATGTATGCCCTATTCATATAGCAGTCCCTTTTCTAGGCAATTTGTGACAATGTACAGACTCCTAAGATGTATGAGTACCTTAAAATTTAGATGACAAAAGGATTAAGCTTTTAAAATATCTACCCATAAGCATTTATTAGAAGATATGCTTAACATTTTATTAAGTTATAAGCTTTCCAAAATTGCTCATATTTTGAGCATTTTCCATCTTTGTTGGTGGTTATCTTTGTTATGCCTAGTGTTGTCATTAAAAACAAAACTTTCGAATTTACTGAAAATGCACTTGTTACATATAAAAGGTGATATTTGTTTATATAGCTATATGCTTATAACTAATGTATCCAAATGTGTGTTCATATATTGTTTATATGTGTATACTCAGAGCATGGTCTAATGATTGACTATTAGATACTACAGAGCATTTCAGCTTTCAGTCCCTGACATCTTTACTAGATGGCTTTGGGCTGATCATTCTTTATCCTTTGGTGACAGAGTAATTTTTCATCAGTCTACTTTATATGACATTCTTTCATCTAATGATCTAACTAACATTTGGGAAACATTCTGAACCTAGGGAAATAAAAAAAGTTAACAAGTAATTAATGATGATAAAGTATTGCTAGGCACAATAATATTTTTTTTGTGCTAGTAAATGAATTCTTGTTTTTCACATTGAGGAGGACTAGGAGGCTTTGGATAATTGGGTGTTTATTGAATATGCTATAAGTGTGAGGTAAATCAATTATGTAGATATAATATTCTATGTAACTTTCTACTAGAGAAGCAATTCAAATGGAGCTTTAAGAAAATTTTTATTTCTTTGTACTATATGAAATTTTGTTCATATTCAACAATGAAGAATACTTCAGAGGCCCATGTAATAAACATACAGTTTACATTATCCATAAGAATTGTGATTTAAACTGAATAACTTCCCAAAGTAACTTGCGGTTTCTTCTCTCCTAAAAGAGAAGACTTGTGAGCCCTCTGAGAAGAAAGCATTCAGGAAGTCAAATAATCCTTTCCTAGTCACCTATCAATATGTAGATATCCTTGATGTTTAATTATAAAGTAATTAATCTTTATGAACTATTTAGACATAAATTTTCATTAGAAGATAAATCTAAAATGTCTTATATTTTGAGAGATTTCCATCTTCCAAAATCTTTGGCTAGTTGAGTTTTGTTTGTCTTGAGTCGTGTTAGGTATGGGACTCTGTAGATTAATTTCTTAGCAAAATACCGCTTACGTGTTGAGCAAGACTGCCACCTTTGTCAGGCCTCCATTGCCACACATCAGAGACTTCATTCTATACATGCCTCTCAGTCAAATCAGGTCTTTTATTCCCCGCCTCCCTCCTCCCTCTTTTCTCTCCAACTGATGCAACATCTGGAGCCATCGAATATTCTTTTAATTCCTCGACCATGTGTTCTTGATTTTTCTTACTCTTTATCAAAAGTTTGGCTGATCTGAATTGCTTGTCTAGCAGGTGGACCCAGACTTTACCCCAAAGAATCTGAGCCTTTGGTGGCTCTGTTCTTATTGGGCTGTGGTTGGCGTGAATGACTGTTTACATTAATCACTGGGTGTGGAAATATCGCAGATGCCCTTGGGTTCCAGACGTACTGCTTCCTGGCCTGCTGTGTAGCAGACACATGAATTCATCTTGGTAGTCAAGGTCCATGATCTTTGCCAGTACAATCACTCCTTAATTTCCTTCCTAGTCACCTGGAATGAGAAAAACCAAGTGACAAGAGACGAGATGATGAGCATAGATGTGGCCGCTGGCAGAAGCTTTCTGCATTAATCCACCCCGTCACCCCACCCCTGGTCCTCCAACACACACACACACACACTTCAGGACCAGGACCTCTAACCAGTCAGTAATTAAATTTGCAGGGGTAGTAAGCACACATCTTGAAGTAGGTCACTAGGAGAGATTATTTGAATTGCCAATTCTATTTTTATTCTTGGCCACAGATGTGTATTCTAGCCTTTAGAGATCGAACCCCACATATCAAACATGGCATTTGGATGACAGCAGGGTTTCGTTTCTAAGATGGTGCCTTAGTTATGCCTTTAAGAGGTCTCTTCACCATTCTATTAGGCTGGTTATTTCTAGGCGATGAAGTTTGTGATAAGCCCAGTGGCTTCTGTTGTCTTCTACCCTCTATCATATTTCTTTAATCTTATTATAGGCCCCTTGGTCAGAGATAATATTGTTGAGGGGGCATTTTAGGGTTTTCTACTAGGTGCCCCCTACTATGATGCCTTATTCCACAGGTCATTCTTGTTCCATTATAGAATATGGGAATAGGAAATAACTACAAGCTGCGTCCAAAGACTTATTGGACCAACTGTACAATATATTTGGGGCAAAACTTCATTTATCAATTGGTTTCCATAATTTCCTATCTAGAAACACTTTATATATACCTCTTTCTTCAGCCACTGCTATGGTAAAATTTTGGTTAGGACTTGATAAAATTTCTAAAGGCAACCCTTGGAAGCATCTCGTCACATGTCCTTTTTCCATATGTCACTCAGACTCCATATCTAACTGTTTTTAAGAAGTGTGATTATTCCCTGACCCCCAGTACATATTTATCTTGGAAAATGACAGCACGTTTCTTTGAAGACGAGTGATATTTATAGTATGTACTCCTAGTAGCACCGAAGAATCCTTCCTCAGGGCCCCGGATTCCCCATCTGTAGTGTCACTGGCCTCTATGAACTTAGATCTGGGAACTACAAGAGGGAGCCACATATTTCTATTGTGGTGATTGTTGTCACCTTTCTACTGGAAAGCTCTCAGTTTACTGTTTATTATACAAATTAAGATACATCATTACATATACATCAATATACATCGATGTAAACACATTTCTAAGATTCTCAGTGGCTTTGGTTGATGGTGCCCATAGACCACCAGAGGTGACCATAGGAGGTCTTAGTTAGGAATCATAGAAGGAGGAGATTGAAGAGTAGATAGTGAGTTTAGTTTCATTCATTCTGCGTTTTGATGACATGCAGGTAAAGCTGAGTATCTTGGTCTGGTGTTAGGGGAGAGGTCTGGGCTTAAGGTATCGATTTGAGAGCTATCTGGATACTCTTCACTTCACTTGAAGTGAAGAAAATGAAGACTGTCATACAGAGAAAGACTGAGCTCTACGAAAAGGAGAGTGCTTGAAAGAAAGCTTGTGAACAACTCCCATTGCATCCTCAATCACTTCACAGAACCACTCTTTCACCTTTATTAAAAATCAACTCTCCCCCAAGGACAACACTTGCCCACCAAAACCCTCAAGTCCATGCTCTTTGTCACCATGCTCCCTCACACTAAGGGTTTCAGGTGTTCTCCAAGGGCTCCATTGTTTCTTCGACCAGACCACCTTCTAGAGCTCCTTCATCCATGAAAGACATTGTTCTTCTTTTTGATCTCAACCCTGCCAGCAGCAAGTGTTCCTAGATGTCATGCAACAGCATAGCCTCAGTGAGAGATGATGTTACTCTTCACTCATATTAGGTGCTCCTCCTGCTGGTGATCCTCCATGTGGAAAAATTATAGGTCCCTGTTCTCTGGAACTATGGACATCTGACTTGATTTGGCCAGGAAAGGGTGAAAGGAAGTGATGATTGTCACTTCTGAACAGAAGCTTTGATAGTCAAGTCACAGTTTATCGTATTGTCTTTTCTTCCTGTTATAAAGACCAGTAGAGTTCCATATAGAGGTTTCTTGTTTGGCATGGGCCACAGTATAATGGTGTAGAGCTTTCTTGGATCTGAGTTGGACATGTAGTCTGAATAAGAAATAAATGATTATTGCTATAAATTAGAGATTTTGGGGTCACTTGTTATCGTAGTATAACATCTGACATACTTTCTCAGAATTTCCGGATTACCTCATTTCTAGTAATTTACTCTCAAGGCCACATCCAGATGTTGATCAATATCTGGAATAACTACAAATCTAAATAGTAAGTGTTGATATACAAAAAATGGCATTACTAGCCTTTTAATCTTTTAGCTCTCTCAGTTTCTTACTTTAACTTAATCTTAGGCCTTGTACCACTTCATATTTAAATATGTCTCTTTTTCTAGCCACTGCTATGGTAAAATTTTGGTTAGGACTTGACCAAATTTCTAAAGGCAAACCTGGCAGCATCTCTTCACATATTCTGTTTTGCATACCCTTCATTTCCTATCCCAGGACTTCTCTGATTCAGTGTGAGATGTCTTCAGGAATCTGTTTGGTATTTTTACATGTGCAAAGAAATGTGACAGAGTTAATTCCCATTGCATCACCCTTGATCAGTGTCATCTGACAGTGCTTGGAAAATGCTTTACCCTTTTGTTCCCTAGGTTAACAGTTATGGATACATTTCATAGTTTTCAGAAGATCGATGGTATCGAGTATCAGTTAACTGAAACAGTGACCAACTTGACAACACATCCTTTTATTGACTTTCCTTTCTTCTCTGGTTAACTTCTTTGTTCCTCATCCTGCTTCCCTATAGTTTCTAAGATAAACTGTCTGCTGATAGCCTTTGTTTCAGGCTCTGTTTCCAGGAAAAAGAGACTATGATAGTTTTCATCAAGCTCTCTAGATTATCCATTCCTCAATTTTCTCCTTAGTGCACCGCCCACTGATGGCTTCATTTCTCCGCCATATTGCCTAGAAACTTGTGTTGTATCATTCATTCATTCTTTTACCAGGACTCTCATCAGAGAGTCTCATCTTCCCTGTGTTTATATCAGATCCATTCTGTTAACCCTGATTTAGATCAACCTCCTGCCTTCTCTACTCTTCTATCTTAGGTTCTGAGAGATGCTGAATGAAATCAGAGTTGAGGGAACTGAAAGCAAACTGATGGTCTCCTCTGTGACTGGCAACCTTAGTATTGTCTTTAATCAATTTCTCTTATAGTTCCCCATATCACCATTTTAAATCAGTTACCACTCTCTTCAAAATACCTACTCTACCACTACACCTTTTCTCTCAGCAGACAAACTTTCTTCCCCATATAGAATAAATATGTCTGTCAAGACAGGTGTAGCCCTTTGTCGAATTACATCTTCATCCATACCAATTTATATCTATTCTATCATCTAGTTTTCTTTTTAATCGAGAGGAGATGTCTCTTCTGATATCTAAGCCTAATTAATAATGCCTCTGTTGGTGGTCTTCATTTAATCAGTGCTGGTTTTTGTTTCATTGTTTGCTCTCTTCTCTCTTATTTACTAAACTTCAAAGTATAGATATGGCTGAGCCCTCTATCTTAGGAAACCCTCATAAACCCTGTTCTTCCAGTTATTATTTTCCTCCATTATCAAGCTTTTTGAAGTATGTCCTATAATTGTTGTCTTATCTTTTTAAGGACCATCCTCAGCAGCCCATTATAATTTGGTTGTAGCCCCACCATCCAACTGAGTCTGTTAAGCAGAGATCAATTACCTTCTAAAAGACAAATCCAAAAGCCTTCTTTGGGGTATTGAGGATTGTTTGTTTATGCTTTACTTCACCTTTCACAGTGTTCATGGAAGCCTTTCTTCTTGAAAATCTCTTTTCCCAAGCCTTCAGAGATATCACTGCATCCTAGCTCTCTTTCTGCCTTTCTCAGTACTCTTTTTTTCTCAAGTTTACATCTTTGATCAAGTCTTCCCTTTGACCAGGTTTCATGTTTACTAAATCAGCTTCTGATTATCATTTGGTTTCCCAGGTAGGTTTGCCTACAGGGATAGAACACATTGGTCAAAGGATTTCAAGTCAACTTGAAAGCTTGTTATACTTCTCATTGTAATGTAATTAACTGTCATTTTAATTTACCTATCAGCCTCTAATATAACTGGTAAGAGTGATTCATCTTCCATGAGACTGCTAGTCTCTCTGAACCTTACTGGAAGAGAGCAGATGCTGAGACATGGTGACTGTAGCACAGCAGTGTCACTCCATGAGGCCCAAGTAACAAGCTCACTTACTCTAGGAAAGTATCTATCTCATTTCTGTGTAACTGCAATAGTCTTGTCAGAAAAGTAAAGCAGAAGTTTTAAGGAACTGAAAATGAATTATTAAGGATCAATGGATAGTGAGGCTAGTGAGATTCTTTTTAAAAATGCAGGTACAAGTGAAATTTTAAAAATTTCATCTAATGGGCCTAAGATCGCCTTCCCTAGAAGATAGGGCTTAGTATAGTGTCTGACACTAGAAGATGTTATATAAATTGTTGACTAAACAATGAAATATTCTATATTTAGAAATTTTAACTTTTATCTGCATGTAGACTTCTTTAAATTAAAGGCTACAGTATTCACATTCCAGTTGAGCAACCAAAAAACATATATTGTAGATTTAAATGCTTCCATGAGATGGCTATTTTGATATACATAATTTTCACTCTTTTTAACATACTCCAAAGATCCCTTTCCCCACTCAGTTTTAAGAAGAAAAATGCTTTTGTTTCTTTGGGTTGTAGTATTGGTGTCTGGGGCACTCCACATGACTTGAGGATATCTAGCTTACGTTGTAGAGGTTTTTGTGTTCTTGGGATTTTGAAGAGAGAAATTATTTTGAAATGTTATAATAATAGGAAACAAAATAAAGTTATATCATTTAAAGGCTTAATTATAAATTCTAGCTAGGATATTTAATTTTGCACTCTATGACAGAATAACATATAGGAAAGTTTAAAAACTAGTACAATAATTGCCTTTTACAGATGTTGCATCCACATGTTTTTGGCAGATCTTGTATTGGCTGTAAAAAAAAAAAGCAATAGTACAATAGGAAGGAAAGTTGAAAGCTTTCCTCTGAGAATAGTGATGACTCATCTTCTTTATTGCTAGATTAAAGATGATGAACACTTGTTTTGAAGAATGTGATTTTTCTCTGTTGCTCGTTTAATTAAACGCAAAAATCCTAAAGTAAAGCAACCTTTAAGACTGCAAATTTAAACTCGTAAAAGCCAGATAATGGAAAAGTGAAGGTTGTGATAGCAATATTAACTCATCCATTGCATATAGGTTACATTTTGCATGACTAATTAGGCAATTTAAGCAAGGATGATGCAAGCCAGGTATCTTTCCTCTCGCCCCTTAAATCTGTGACTATTTTAAACTAGCCTTTGTATGCGTATCGTTTAGTAAGAGCCAGAAATACTTTTAGCATAATTTAGTCTTAGTTTTCCTTTCTGTGAAATTGTATTAGCTTTAAGAATAACCTCATTTGGTCTGGATGAGCACTATTGTGGCCAGTTTCTTTCTAGTACATTTTCCCTGAGTAATATTTTAAACTTTAATACATGGATGACTAAAATAGTAAAACAATTGAGAAATTTCTGTAGTGACTTTATTGGAATATTTTCCAAGAGACTACAATTTGATAGTCTTTTAGAGACTTCAGTAATAAACCTCCTGAGATGGAGGATCTAAAAGGAATCATAGTGCCGTAGAAAGAGTGTGGGTTTTGGAGCCAGATACTCTGCGTTTGGATCATCATTCTGTAATTTAGTAGATATGTGACTTGAGGTAATTTACTTAATTTTTCTAATTTTGTTGGCTAAACTGTAAAATGAGGAATAAGCTATGCTATACAGGATGGTTGTAAGGATTATAGACACTAAATGGTAGTGTCTTATTTAATTATTATTTCACTATTATTTTCACAGGGAATAGTTAAAATGGTATTCCAGAAACATTTGAAATATTTCCCTATTGCCAACCAAGTCCAACATACTGCTAAATTAGTCTGACATGTTTCCTGATGTGATGGACATTTGATATTTTGTAGATTGTTATCACATAATTCTCTTCCTGCCTTTTCTATGGCCCTCTCTGATGCATTTTCCACACTGCTGTCATAATCTTCCTGAAGCACTTATATGATCAATTCACTCCCCGCTTAGAATGCTTCAAAGGATCTCATTGCCTTCAGGATAGTTTCACATTTACTCTACACTTCTGCCTGGATCCTCCATGTTAGTCTATCTGTCTGTGCTTCTCTGCACACACATTGCTTTGCCTGGTATGCCTTTCCTTATCTCATTCTCGTGCTACAAATTCAAATTTATTCCTAATGACTTGCTGTGGTGTGAATTCTTCTGTAAAGCTTTTTTGGATTGCTTGAGCATGAATTAGGTACCTTTCCTGGGGCTGGGAGAAGTTAGATTCTCTTAGCATTCTCTTGTGTGATTTTTATTATTTGTATTATATTTGCTTGTCTACTTAGTGTACATCCTTGAGGCTAGTGCCAGTACCTTATTTATCTCACTATCTATAGGACTGGCAAAGTACCTGATAAACAGTAAATGCTCAATAATTCTTCAACTGTAATGCAGATGCCTGTGTAATAAGCATGATTGGGGTCTCATGCCTGTTGCAGTTGGAATCTGGAAGGTGTTTGGCAGCATGCTGAGCTCATCTCAAAATCACTCCTGGGAAAACAAAAATTTCCCACAAATGTGTAATATTTTTGGAAGGGGGCCAGGGAGTGAAAGTAAGGCTATGGTGTTTATGTATTGAGTTATTTCTACCATAATTCAACTTATTTTTTAAATTATTAATTATAACAATATATTTACCTCGTTGCCTATGGATAATCAGTACCCCAAAGTGAATTATTTCTTCTAGGTTCTCTTATAAGTAGTATGTACCAAATAGTGTGAATCATTATTCCGTGGTAATGTCATAAGGGACACTATTAGTTATTCTTTAATTTATATAACTTCCACATTTATATAAACGCATAATAGCTGTGACTTCTGCACCCAGCTAAAGAGCGGAGACAACCACGTGTATGAGCCACCTGTCAACCCTGTGTCAGGAATTGACACAGGCAATAGGAGAACTAGTTGGATGGTCTATTGATGTTAGTGCATTTGCTAGTCAGATAAGGGTTCCCTACCTTTAGGTTACAACATAAATGTCATAGGCAAGGTTTCTTACTTTAGGCCGCATGGTGGTTCAGGGAGGCTATTAATTTAATTTGAGGGGCAGGGGTAGGAGGGTAGGGTGAGGTTTTTTTCAAACCACTGTTGATTTTCGAAACCAAATTTGTAAGTGCTAATTTGAGTAGGCATTTTAAAATCAATTGATCTACATTTATTCCTTATTTATTCAGGTAATAATCATTCAGGTAAGGAAATACTCATTAACGGACCCGGCCTTTATTGCTGAAATTAAAGGTGAATTAAACACAGAACCAATCTCTATGAAGGGTGGTAGGTGGAGATGAGGGTAACTGTTTCGGAATGACAATTTCCTCTATCTAGGCATTTTTTCAAAGAAAGCATTTTTTCAAAATAATATTTAACCTGTTAAATATGTATGGATTTAAGGGCTTGCCTTCCAATAAATACTGAATTAATTTATTTGTACCTTTACAGTGCTTCCCTGATTAAAGAGGTAGAGTGAGAGATGTTCTGTAAAGATAGAATGTGACATATATAACATATATGTTATATATGTCCTCCCTATCCCGACAATATTTTTCTGAGACTATGTTGTTGGGCTATACTGTATCTATTTATTCTTATGTCAACCTTTATAACATATAAAGGTTGGTTTAAAATAAGCTCTTTAAGTTTTAAGAATAGATAGTATTAATTTTTAGATGACGTTTAATATATAAAAAAGAGCTAATGAGTGAAGGGACTAAGAAGTACAAATTGGTAGTTACACATTAGTTATGGGGAAGTAAATTACAGCATAGGGAATGTAGTCGATGTTGTAATAACTATGTGTAGTGCTAGGTGGGAACTAGATTAATTGGGGGGAATTGCTCTGTAAATTACATAAATATCTAACCACTATGCAGTGCACTTGAAACTAATATAAAATAATATTGAATGTCAACTATAATTTAAAAAGAAAAGAGCTGATGGAGTTCCTAAAAAAAGAGCAGTTTTATTTTATTCAAAATAAAAAGGATCTTTGGTATATTCTAATTATTTTTGTAGCCTATATAAAACAAATTGAGACATCCAATTTTATGGATTTTTAATAATTAGATTAAAATTTGAGTTTATAAGCTTTAGAGATAGGGTCATGTATTTTTTTCTTAAAAAAACAATTCCTTTGGAAAGACGCATGCTGATAAAACATCAAGGCCTCAGCAGGGTGTGTAGTGAGAATATCTAAAAGTTTTATGCTAACTTACAGCACAAGCTGGCTGTGAGTGATAGAAGAGTTAGTTATGAAACTGTGAAGGTCTAGGCTATTTGGCTAAAAGATCACTAGAGATTGATTAATGTCATGTTACAAACAAAATTTGGAATCCTTAACACATTCAGTGTGGTTTTGCACTCTACTTGCTGATGTACAATCAGTGCAGTTTTTGAATTGAGTCATATATTGAATTTTATCTTATGGCTCTATTTCAATTTTTTTTTTCACACAAGGTCTTCAATTTACTGTTAATTTCAGAACACTGACAAGAAGGAGCACATGCAGAGATGGAGTTACGACAAATAAGGGATATATTTCTTATTGTTAAATATTTCAAATGTTGCAAGTAGTATATATGCATATTTAAGGAAACAATTACAAATACAATGAGATTTCATGTAGTTTTCTCATTGCACTCACTCTTCTCCTATCCCAGAGTTAAGATTCTCTTGAATTTTATATTTACCCTACTTATGGAAAATGTTATTACTATGTATGTATTTAGCCACAAATGAAATAAGTACTATTTTGCATGATTTTAAACTTTGTAACTGACACCTCACTCCATAGAGATTTCTTCCTCCTTATCCCGACAATATTTTTCTGAGATTATGTTGTTGGGCTATACTGTATCTATTTATTCTTATGTCAAAGGTCATTTCAATCATTTCCAATTCTTTTTGCTGTTAAAAATCATGCTGTTTATTTGTACATTTATTCATTAAATAAATATTTAATATCAAACAATATCTAATATCCTAGACACTGTACTAGGTTTTGGGGATACTGCACCTAGTACAAAATCTATATTTTATAGAGGTTATATTCTAGTAGGAGGGTAGATCATAATAAAAATATTAAAGGGTATAGTATGTTAGATAAGTGATAAGTGTTACAGAGAAAAATGAAATATGAAAAGAGAATTGAAAGTGCTAGAGGGAGGGGCAGTGTTATGATTTTTTAGAAGCTGTTCAGGCAAGAATTCTCTGAGAAGGTGACATATGAATATAAACCTGGAAGAAGGAAGAAAGTAAGTTTTGTGGCTCACTGAGGGAAAGCATTTCAGCTAAAGAGAATAGCAAATTCAAAAGTCCTAAGGAGAAAGTGTTTTTGGTTGAATCAAGGAATAGCAAGAGAGCCAATGTGATTGGAGAGGAGCAAGTGAGGGGTAGATAAGAGCAGAGGTCAAAGAAGGCATAGAGACCCTGAATTATTTCTTATTGTGAAATATCTCAATTAACACTATGTGTATATATTTAAGAAAATGATTACAGTTACAATCGAAACCTACTTTTTAGGTCATTGTTATGATGAAGCTTTTTCTCTGAGACAGAGTGTCATTGTGGGATTTTGAGCAGAGGAGTAACAAAATCATCCTGTCTTTGAACAAGATCTCTCTGGCAGCTGATTTGAGAATAGACTATAGATAGACAAAGGTAAAAGCAAGAACACAAATTAGGAAACTGTTCAATAGTCTGGGTAAGACATGAGCTTAGACCTTGGTACAACAGAGGAGGGAGTAGTGGTTAAATTTTGACTATGTATTGAAGGCGAACCAATAAGATTTCATGATAGATTTGATGTAGATTATGATAAAAGAGAAGTCTACCATTCAAATAGGAAATATGAAGTTGGGAATGTAAGGGAAATGGTGGGAAGGTCAGATATTTTGGAGAGATCAGAAGTTTAGTCTGGACATGTTATCTTCGAGATGCCTTCTGCTGGCCAGATGGAAATATCAAGTAGGCAGTTGTATATGCAAGTCTAAAGCTTAAGTGAAATATACATTTGAGAGTGATAGTATATATCCTGTGGTTAAAATCACAAGTCTGAACTGAGTGGATATAGTGAAAAAAGGAAGGTACGAGGACAGCCCACTCCAACATAAAACATCAAGGAGATGAGAAAGGATCAACAAAGAAAACAAAGAAGGAATGGCTGGTTGGGAAGGAAGAAAACCATGAGAATATATTTTCTGGAAGCCAGATGAAGACAGTGTTTCATAAAGGAGAGTAATCAGCTCTGCTAAATGCTGCTGATAGGTCAAGTAAGATGAGAGGAGAATCGGGCAATTTGGAGATCACCGGTGGCTTTTACAAGAGTGGTTTTAGTGGGAAGGGTTCAAGATGATTTGCTTCAATAGGTTAGAATAAACAGCCCCAGCATAGAAGAGGAATTGAAGCCAAAAATAATAGATAACTTTTTTTGAGGAATTTTGCTATAAGGAGAACAGAAAATAGGAGTAGACTCTAGTTTAAAAAAAAATTTAGGATGGGAGAAATAACAGCATGTTTGATGAAAAAAGTCCAAGTTTTGAGGAGGAATCTGATGTTTTAAGAAAAAAAGAGAAAAATTGCTGAACTTTAAAGTATGCTAATATTCAAATTGCATAGATAAGGACATTTCTTTTCAAAGTGGTTGTCCTAACTTACCCCCTAACAGCAGTGCATGAGCTTCCATTTATCTATATCTTGTCCAAATTTAGTACTGTCAGATTCTAATCTGATGGATGTACAATAGTATATTATTTTTGTTTAATTTCTCTGGTTACTAGTGAATTTTGATATCTTTTTTTTATGTTTAGTAACCATGAATATTTCCAATGGAAATTGACAGTTTATTATTAAGGGATATTTCTTTTTCTCATTTGCTTGTAAGAGTTCTTTATTTAATGTAGCTATAAGTCCCTTTTCAGATAATGGCATACAAATATTTATTCCATTCTATTTTTCCTTCCAAGCTGTGGAGAAATGATTGACAGACATAATTATATATATTTAAAGTGTACAATGTGATGATTTTATATATATGTGAGAGTGTGTGTGTGTGTGTGTGTGTGTGTATATGAATGATTACCAAGACCAAGAGAATTGACAGATCCATCACCTCACATAGTCAACTCGTATGTTTAATATCTCTACTCAGCAAATTTCAACTGTATAATACTGTATTAGTTATAGTCACTGTGCTATATTTTAGATCATCAGAACTTATTATATAACTAAAAGTTTATTCCATTTGACCTACATGTCCCCATTTCCCCTTCCTCCCATCCCCTGACAACCACCATTTTATTGTTTTTTTTTTTAATTGGCTAATTTTTATAATATTCTACTTATAAATGGTACCATGCAGTATTTGTCTTTCTCTATCTTATTTCACTTGGCATAACACACTCAGGTTCATCTATGTTGTGGAAAATGGCAGAATTTCTGTCTTTTTTTATGGTTGAATAATACTCTATTGCATATATATATGTGTGTATAAATAAATGAATGAATGAATGAATGAATGAATACCAAATCTATCTCACATTTTCTTTATTCACCCATTCATTGGATACTTAGATTATTTCCATATCTTGGCTATTGTAAATAATGCTGCAATTAACATGGGGGTGATATCTCTTTGAGACACTTCATTTCCTCCAGGTATATACCCAGAGGTGAGATGGCTGGATTGTATGGTAGTGCTATTTTTAATTTCTTTAGAAATCTCCATGCTGTTTTTCTTAGTAGTTCTACCACTTTACATTCCCACCAACAGGGCACAAGTGTTCCTTTTTCTCTACATTGTCATATCATTAACATTTGTTATCTCTTGTCTTTTTGATCATAGACAGTCTATGTGATATCTCACTGTATTTTTGATTTGAATTTCCCTTATGATTAGTAATGTTGAGTGCCTTTTCATGTAACTGTTGGTCAGTTATATGTCATCTTTGGAAAATATGTGTTTGTGTCCTTTGCCCATTTTTAACTGAATTATTTGCTATTTTGCTATTGAGTTGTATGAATTCTTTATATATTTTAGATATTAATCCCTTATCAGATATATGGTTTGAAAATATTTTCTTTCATTGCATAGGTTGCCATTTCAATTTATTGGTTGTTTTCTTTACTATGTAGAAGCTTTTAAATTTGATGTAGTCTCACTTGTTAATTTTTGCCTTTGTTGCCTGTGATATTGGTGTCTTACCAGAAAATTGTTGCCAAGACCAATGTCAAGGATAATTTTCCCTGTTTCCTTCTAGGAGTTTTACAGTTTCAGGTCTTACATTTAAATTTTTAATTCATTTCAAGTTAATTTTTGTGAGTGGTGTTAGATAGGGATTGAGTTTCATTCTTTTCCATATGGATACCTAGTTTTACCAACACCATTTATTGAAGAAAGCATCCTTTTTGCATTGTGTGTTCTTGGCACCCTTGTCAAAGATTGGTTGATTTTAATTTCTGGGCCCTCTATTCTGTTCCACTGGTGTATGTGCCTGTTTTAATATTAGTACCATACTATTTTGATTACTATAGCTTTGTAATACAGTTTGAGATTAAGAAGTATGATGCCTACATCTTTATTCTTCTTAAGATCGTTTTGTTATTCAAAAAGCTTTTCCTCTAAAATTAAGAACAAGATAAAAATGCTCACGCTCAGTACTTCTATGCAACATGGTAGTATAAGTCCGAGCCACAGCAGTTAGGCAAGATGAAAAAATAAAAGGCATCCAAATCAGAAAGGAAGAAATAAAATTATCTTTGTGTGCAGATGACATAATCCTATATTTAGAAAATCCTAAAAACCCCACCAAAAACTATTATAACTACTCAAGGAATTCTGAAAAGTTGCAGGATAAAAAATCACCATACAAAAATCAATTGCATTTCTATACACTATAATAAACTAAAAGAGAAATTAGGAAAGCAATGCTATTTCCAATAGAATAAAAAATACTGAGGAATACATTTAACCAAGGAGGTGAAAATTATAAGCTATTGGTAAGAGAAATTAAAGACACAAATAAATGGAAAGATATCCCATGTTCTTGAAGTGGAAGGATTAATATTGTTAAAATATCCATACAATCCAAAGCAATCTGCAGATTCAATACAATCCTATCAAAATTCCAATGGCATTTTTCACAGAAATAGAAAAACTACTCTAAAGTTCATGTAGATCCATCTTATTTCTTATTTCTAATTTTCTTTAACTTTTTATAAAAAATGATATACAGATATTTTTGACAATCAAATATTCGAAAACAGTTTTATGATTTCAAATTTTAATTAAATAAACATTTTATGATTTCAATTTTAAAATTGTTTTATTTATTTTTATTTATTTTAAGAAATATCTTGAAGCTATAAAGATATTTTTCTATAGTCTTCAAAAGATGTTTTTTCTTTGCACTTAGACCTTCAACCTCCTGAAAATTATTTATGCAATTTCTGCAAACTAGATTTTAAAAAATAATTTTATTTTTCAATTACAGTTGACATACAATATTATATTGGTTTCGGGTGTACAATAGAGTGATTAGATATTTATATAACTTAAGAAGTGATCACTGTGATAAATCTAGTACCCATCTGATATTACAATATTATTGACAGTTATTACAATATTATTGACTGTTTTCTCTATGCTATATTTTACATACCCATGACCATTTTGTAACTACCAATTTGTACCTCTTAATCCCTTCTCCCACTTTACCTACCCCCTCAACCCCCTTCCATCTGACAACCATCAACATGTTCTCTGTATCTATGAGTTCATTGTTTCTGTTTTGTTTGTTTGTTTTGTTCTTTAGATTCCATATATAAGTGAAATCACATGGCGTTTGTTGATCTCTGTCTAATTTACTTCACCCAGAACAGTACCTTCTAGGTCCATCCATGTTGTTGCAGGTGGCAAAATTTCATTCTTTTTTATGGCTGAGTAATAGTCCATTGTATGTATGTACCACCTCTTCCTTATCCATTCTCCCATTGACGAACACCCAGGTTCTGCAAACTAGTTGTTTTTTTTTTCCTGGTACGTGGTTTTATTTTCCCCCCAAACAGAACAAATTTCTGTAGTACCATTTAACATCCGTTAGAATTCCACTAATGTGGATTGCTACCTCTGTCATATTGTGTACATATATATGTAAGTCTGTTTCTGAGACTTTTGTATTGTTTTGTCTATGTGTCTATTCATGTAGCAATAATATATAACTGTATTCCTTTTACTTTTAATAAACCTTATAGGGCAATGATGGTTTTTTGAATTTATAGGTTAATTTTGAGTGAATGGATGTTTTAATAATATTGAGTCTTCCCATCCATGTAGTTAATATATCTTTCATTTTCATTTTCTTTTGTTCTTAAATATAGTTAATTTTTCTTATAAAGATCTTTCACAACTTTTGCTGAATTCGTTTTAGATATTTTATATATTTTATTGCTATAATGAATAGAATACATTTTTCCATTATATTTTCTATTTGGTTATTATTCGCATATGGTAATGGTAACGGTTTTGATGAGTTGATCTTGTATTTGAAAACATTGCTAGTATGTATTAACACTTCTAATACTATGCTCATAGTTTCCTTGAATTTCTATGTATACTAAAACAGTATTGTTTTCAAATAGAGTCAGGTTTGTTTCTTATTCTCTAATTCTGGTTCCTCATTTTTAATGACAAGAAATGATAGAGAATATTTTTGTCTAATGCTGTCTTTAATGAGAATATTGCTAAAATATGCTAAAAATAGCATAATATTTGCTATAAGTTTTTAAATACTCTATCAGGATCAGATTAATGAAGCTTCCTTCTATTTCTTGCTTCCTAAGAATATTTTCATAAAAAGGTGATGAATATTAGTAAATGGTTTTCTCTGTCATTGAGATGTTACTATGTTCCTTGATAATCTATTGATGTTGAGTATCAGATTAATAGCTTTGGTGATGCCAAATCATCCCTGAATTCCTGATATAAACTCTATTTGCTTGTGTGTGTTTAAAAAATAGCCTGTTAAATTTGATTTGCTAATGTTTATTTAGGAATTTTTTCTATAATCATGGGCCTAAAATTTTCTTGTATTTCCCTAGTCTGATTTGGGTAGTTTATGCTACTCACATAAAATGTGCTGTTAGTTGTCCCTCTTATTTTAATATCTGAAATAGTATACATAATAAAAAGTTTATTTCTTTAATAAGATGATTTGAAAAACTTATAAAACTTTCTGTCTTACCATTTATGTCTTTTGATTGTCCATTCAAATTCCTTAATAGTTATTGATATATTCAGGTTTCCTAATTTCTCTTGAGTAAATTTTCTGGAAAAAGGTTTACTATATATACATTTTCAAATTTACTGGCATAAATTCTATTATAGATTTCACTTGTGATTTTCAAATTCAAACTTTATTTTTAATTATGTTGCCCTTTTTAAATTTTTAATATTTTTACTAATGCCTTTTCTCTTATTTTCTTCCTTCCTCTCTTTCTTTTTAAATCTGTTTTTGTTAGAATCTTTTTTCAAAATATTAGCTTTTAATATATTATTCTCTGCTGTTGCCTTTTCTATTTCAGTAATTTTTGTTAATCTCCATTATTCTGTTTTTCAATATTTTTGAGTTTAGTCTTTTATTCTCTTTATAGCTCATTTAGTCAAAAACTTGACTATTTTTCTAATCTTTCTCTTTTATATAAGTGCACTTAAAGCTATACAATTTCTTCTAGCTATTTCTTTAACCATATATCATTATTTATATGTAGTAGTTTCATTATTATTCACTTGTAAATGTTTTATAATTTTATTGCCATTTCTTTTTAGTACAATTTATATTTAGTGCCTTTTAAGGTTTATAAATGGATGCTTTTTATTATCGTATTTTTTCTTTCTAATATTAAATTAGATATTGTCAGAAAACAAGCATACTGCTGATTGAAATTTTGTGGAGGCTGCCATTGGGGTTTCTTACATGGTCAATTTTTATAAATGTTCTGCATTTTCTACTAATGAAAAGAATGTTTCTATTTCTTCTCTGTAGAATTTTGTATCTGTTAGATAAAATGTTAATTTTGTGGTCAAATCTTTAAACTTATACTTTCTTGTCCTATATGGTCCATTTGTTTCTGTTAGAGGTATATTAAAATCTTCCATCACAATTGTGGATCTTTCAATTTCTACATATATTTCTGTCAGTTTTTTTTCTTTTGATATTTTGAGGTTGAGCTATTAAGTATGTATAAAACTATGATTATTATAGAGCTTTAGTGAAATTTTTTTCATCATGTTATACTATCTTTCTGTGCTCCTATTAATGACCTGCATCAGGTTCTATTTTGTCTGATAATACTGTTTCCATTCCTTATAGTAGTGCAGCTGCCAGTCACTTATGCCTGCCTTTGAATTGGGAGCTAGTGAGCCCAGTGTTTTATTTCATGCTATCTGCTTTGTTCCACAGAGATTCAATTTCTGTTCCATAGAGATTGTTATATTATTTTTGAGCTCAGCTATTTTAAAATCATTATACTTTGTTAATTATTACCATGTGTTTGGAACAGAGGTGCGTCAAATGTTAATTCTCCATGCTTCTGATTTGTGACTGACATTTGTTTGGGAATCTAGAATGCTCATTTTTAAAGTGGGATCTGAAAATTACTTGTATCAGAAGCACCTGAAGTTCTTGTTGCAAATTGAAATTCTCTGGCCTTACTCCTAATTAGATTAGAATCTTGGGATAGTTGTGGTGGTACCTAGGAATATTCATACTAAGTATGATTTGTATACGATTTTCATGTGCACTAAAGTTTGTGAACCACTAGTTTAGAACATGATGCAAACCACTGCCATGTGTCTAATCTTTCATAACAGTTCTCTGAATATTCAGACAGATGGTTCTGTTTTTATGTGTCCAGATGATTTCCAGGTAGGTGGATGAATACTAACATTGAGAACTCAGTAGGGTTGATATAGCTACTGGTTAACAGCCAATAAGCCTTTTGATGAACATAGTTGGATGGCCTGGGGCATATTACTTAAACTTTAAGCCTCAGTTCCTCTATATGTAACATGAGTTAAATAGGTCTGTTATGTTGAATAAGTGAGATTATATATCCCAGTGTCTGGCACCTAATAATTTCTCAATAAATAGTAGTAGTTGTTACAAAGAGAGGCATGAGGCAAAAAGCTTGAACTTTGCAATTTAATAGCCCCTATAAATATTGCAGTTCCAACTTTTAAAACTATACTTTGTCTTGGAATTGGTATATTTTGGAGGAAGAATACTAAAATGCTTCTGAAGAACTTAAAGAATGAAAAATAGCCATCTAAAGAATGACTTGCATTTGACTCCAGTTACAGGTTATACTCATGTTTTAATAATCCCTTGTTTAATCTCTATGCCCACTTGAACTCTAATTACATTCTACGACAAATTAAAATTTGTTTTAAGTTTCTTTAAAATCAATAGGTATGAATTGGTATTTTCAAAAAGAAGTGAACTGAAGTTTCATTAATATTAAATATCACAAATATTTTTAGCATTGAAAAAATGCATGATTATGATTGATCACTGGTTTACTACCTCTTATTAATTCATACATTTGGAAGGAATATTTTTAGTTGCACAAAGCTGGTTAATATTTGACACAATAAAAGTTGTAAAATATGAGTTTACTTTTTAAAAAAGATCAAGATAATCAAGAAGATAAATGAAGGAAAAAATTTCTGAAGATTTTCTCATTTTCTATTTCCTTAGGAATAAGGCTTATGTACATGCAAAGTGTTTAAATCAGTTTTCTGCTCTACTATTGTCGAACTGAGTGACTGTGAACAGTTCTTATTATCTTTTTGAAGTCTCAGTTCCTTCTCTATAACAATGGGAAAAATAATAGTACCTATATCATAGGACTGAATTTAAAGCTTTTAGGACCATGTCTAAACTTAGTTAGACCTAATATGTAGCAGTTATTTTCATTAGCTCTAACGCATTCTAGAAATCATCAGTAGTATTTAGTGGCTTCTTTAATGTAATATGTATAACTAATATTGATGGGGTAATTATTGAGTTAAACATTTTACAACTCTATGAGCAGGTATTATTATTATTACCAGATTGCATATAAAGAAAATGAAGAACAGAAAGGGAAAAAAAGGGGAGGTCACATAGCCAAGATTTGAATCTAGACGTTGTCTTGAGAGCTCATGTGTTTTTGCCACAATACTTAGGAATTGGTAAGGTAAGCACTTACCATTTTATCAAGGATGACCATCATAGGGATTATAAATCCTCAAACATTTATTTGCACTAAGAGATTAATTTATCGAAGAAAAGATCATCAAGTTAACCTCGGCAGCTAAAAAAAAATGGTTAGTTGTTATTTTAATAATATCTGTATCTTTCTATTCTCTCTCACCCTTTCTTCCTCTTTCTTACTCCTTTTTTCCCCACACCCACTCCCAACTACCAACTATCTGTCTGAACAAGAAGGCATTAGTGGTCCCTATATAAGTGAAGAAAGTCTATAACGCAACATGGACACAGCTTTACTGTACATTATTTCATTTATTCTTTATCAAGATAGCTTTTAAAAATACAAGCTATCTTAAGTAAAATCTTACAGTGGAGAATACATAAAATATTAAAGACCGATTTACTATCTTTCATCAAGAAAAACTGATTTTAAGAACATAATGTTAAGGGTATATTCAGATTCATTCATTTCCCCCCCACAGAGTGAAAAGATTAATTTACCATCACATCAATAAGGAGTGATTATGACAAACTCCTGAGTTGAGATAGTCATTAAAAGTAAGCAAGAGATATTTCACAGGTTAAATATTTTGTCTGTGAGCCTTAACCTAGCTATTAGCTAAAAAATGTTGCTCTTCAAGGCAAAGTAAATTCTTGCAGACCTATCTTCCCTTTTATAAGTTTTTTCTCCGGAATTAAATGGGGTGGGATGGGGTGAGATGATTGACAGGAGCTCTTTTCTGGATGATAGAGTCTAAATTTGTAATCTCACGACTCAGTTAATGTATCTTCCCAAGTCTTCAGAATCCTCTTGAGTCGTCATTATACATTTATTGCATAGAGCCAAACTCCTGAATTGGCCTGAAACATAAAAAGTGGTGTTTCTGTAAGAGATTTTTTAAAAACTAAAATCTGTTTATAGATCAGTAAATGTTTACTTTTGGCTACAGGGAACCTACAGTATTATGATTTTGTAAACATTAACTCATCATTTCAGATGGCTATAGGAAATCTGTGCTTTTAGGGAGTGAGGTCGCATCCTAGCGGCATAAGACATCCTTCCTTTTTGTCCCTTCATTTAATATTAAATTTCAGCATCCATCAATGAACAGAAATGCCTCTATGGGAAATTGTGGAACCCAGCACTGTTTTCCAAGGGACCTAGGATGAGTGTCTCCCACCTTGCATCAGATACTAGGCAGACAGTCCTGGTATGAGCAGTGGAACCAGCAGTGGCCTGCAAACTGGCTCCAGTCCTGCTCAGTGAAGTTGGGGAATACCTGGAGAGTGCTGATTTGGTCAGATACCCACAAATGAGGGAAAGAGCCTTGGTAGAGGTCCAGATTTCCTGAGGAGAGATTTCGATACTCTGTTGGAGCAGAAAACAAAAGAAACAACCCCAAAAATGAGTTTGTTTGAAGAGGGTAAGAGGAACTTTGCCAGTGCGCCTCTTTCCCAAGGTAGAACACTTCCTGATTTCAAATGATACTCCAAAGCTATGTAAATAAAACAGTAAAACAGTGTAAAAATTGACACATAGGCCAATGGAACAGAATTGAGAGCCCAGAAATACCTACCCCCTTTCCCCCACACACATATGCAGTCAACTAATGTTTGACAAGGGAGCCAACATTATGCAATGGGGAAAGGATAGTCCCTTCAATACATGATGCTGGGAAAACTGGGTATTTGTAGGCAGAAAAATGACATTGAACCCTTATCTTATACCACTCTTAAAAATTAACTCCAAATAGATTAGAGACTTAAACATAAGATCTAAAATCTTAAAACTTCTGGAAGAAAATATGGAGAAAAACTCCTTGACATTGATCTTGGCAACACATTTTTGGATATGACATCTTAAGTCAAGCAACAGAAGCAACAATCACTAAGTGGGACTATATCATACTGAAAAGCTTCTGCATGGCAAAATAAATAATCAACAAAATGAAAAGGTAACCTATGGAATGGAAGAAAATATTTGCAAGCTATATATCTAATAAGGGGCTAACATTCAAAATAAAGAACTCATGCAACCTAATAACAAGAAAAGCCAAGCAATCAATCCGATTAAAGAATGGGCAGAGGAATTGAATAGACATTTTAAAGATAGAACTGAATAGACATTTTTCCAGATAATAACAAGAGGAAAGAATTTAAGGTAGTGAGAACAGCATGTGCTAAATAAAGTTCAAGCTCCTCAGCCTGGCATTCAAGGCTACTTACTTATATTCAGCTGTGTTCATGCTACTGGCTGCATCATATTCAATTTTTGATATATAACCTAGGAGTTGGCACTATGCATTGATTGTTCTCTTTTTTTCTCCCCCCGCCCCGCCATTATGGCTAGTCTTAAATGTTTGTGCATCCTTTCATTGAGTTACTGATGTTACTAGGAGTTTGCTGGTATTTTAAAATCTTCTATGCCACTTTATCTTATATAGCAGATGTTCCAGTTATTTATTTTGAATATCTTAATTCTTGAAATTTGTTCGAATATTATGTATATGTTATTATTTCTATATTGTTAATATGACTCAATCATTTGGGCATAGAACCCATTGTGCTTTTTCAAATTAGCAAACAAGTTGTTGTTTCTGCAGAATTAGATCCAGTGCCGCTATGTATTTCAAATACAACTTGTATTTAGGACAAATCCCATACCAGATCTCTAAAACTACACTTATTTTTAAGATTTTGGATAATTCAGACTTCTCAAAGATTAAGGCAGCATAGCCATGTGGAAAGATTCAGACAGACTTGTGTTGAAATAGTAGGTTCTTCACTACTAGCCATGTAATTTAGGACAAATTATTTAACCTCTTCAAGCCTTAGTTTCTTTGTCTGTAAAATGGGACAATTATTCACAAATATTTTTTGAGTGCTTCCTATGTGCCGGACATTGTTTTTGAGGTGATATTTTAAGTATTAAGGGTTTAAGGCTTACTGCATGGCACAAAGTTGATGCTCAGTAATTGGTAATTCATAGTTCCTATCACCATTTCCTTAATTTGTTTAAAAGCGTGGTTTTATTTGATCAACACTGTTTGCTAGAAAAAAAATTGGTTTGTATTGGTCCCTTTTCTGGTCCCTTTGCAAACTCTGAGCTCTAAATTGTGGAGGTATTTGGCCTACACAGTGTTTAAAAAAAGAATTTGAATACTTTTATTTTCTTATCTATTTTTGTCTTTTTATTGAGATAACATTGGTTAATAGCATTATATGTTTCAAGTGTACATTATAATTTGATATCTGTTTACAGTATAGTATGCTCACCAACAAATGTCTGTTTTACCTCTGTCACCCTGTATTTGATCCCCTTTACTCTTTGTTCTCCATCTACCCCTTTTCCCTCTGGTAACCACCAATCTGTTGTCTATATATGGGTTTGTTTTTGTTTTGTTTGTTCATTTGTTTCCTTTTCGTTTTATATTTTATGTGAGTGAAATCATGTGATTTTGCCTTTTTTGTCTGACTTATTTTACTTAGCATAATACCCTCAAATCCATCCATGTTGGCACAAATGGTAAGATTTTATCTTTCTTATGGATGAGTAGTATTCCATTGGATATACATACCACATCTTTTTCATCCAATCATCCATTGATGGACACTTAGATTGTTTCCATATCTTGGCTATTGTAAATAATGTTGCAATAAACATAGGGGTGCATATGTATTTCAAATTAGCATTTTCGTATTCTTCAAATAAATACACAGAAGAGAAATTGCTGAATCATATGGTAGTTCTATCTTAATGTTATTGAGGAACCTCCATATCGTTTTCCATAGTGGCTACACCAATTTACAATCCCATCAATAGTGTATGAAGGTTTACTTTTCTCCGTATCCTCTCTGACTTTTGTTATTTCTTGTCTTTTCAATAATAGCCATTCTAACAGATGTGAGGTGATATCTCATTGTGGTTTTGATTTGCATTTCCCTAACAATTAATGACATTGAACATCTTTCCATGTTTCTCTTGGCCATCTGTATGTCTTCCTTGGAAAAATGGCTATTCAGATCCTCTGTCCAGTTTTTAATTAGGTTGTTTTGGTTGTTGAGTTGTATGTGTTATTTATATATTTATATTTACCTTTTATCGGAAGAATCATTTGTAAATATCTCCCCCCTTTGGCTTGTTGCCTTTTTGTTTTGTTAATAGTTTCCTTTGCTGTGCAGAAGTTTTTAGTTTGATGTAGTCTCACTTGTTTTTTGTTTTTATTTCTCTTTCCTTTGGAGTCAAATTCACAGAAACATCACCAAAACCAATGTCCAGAAGTTTAGCACCTATGTTTCCTTTAATGTATTTTATTGTTTCAGGTTTATATTCAAGTCTTTAATCCATTTTGAGTTAATTTTGGCTGATAGTATAAGAAAGCGGTCTAGTTTCTTTCTTTTGCATGCGACTGTCCAGTTTTCCCAGCACTATTTACTAAAGAGACTTTCCTTTCTCCATTGCATAGTCTTGGCTCCTTTGTCATCAATTAGTTGTCCATATACATGTTTTTTTTTTTCTGGGCTCTCAATTCTTCCCATTGGTCTGTGTCTCTATTTGCCTGCCAATTCTACTCTGTTTGGATTACCAACCCATGTAGTAAAGAGTTTGAATCAGGGAGTGTGATACTTCCGGCCTTGTTTTTCATAGGGTTGCTTTGGATATTTGGGTTTTTTTGTTTGTTTTCATACAAATTTGAGATATTTTTGGTTCTATTTCCATGAAAAATGCCATTGCGGTTTTGATAGAGATTGTACTAAACCTATAAATTGCTTTAGGTAATATGGACATTTTAAACAATGTTAGTTCTTCTAATTTTTAACATTTGAATGCTTTTCAGCATGACTTGTATCCCCGAGTTAGCTGCATCCCCACCGTTCCCTATTATATTATCCTAGGCTTATAGTTCTCCATCAGAACACCTGAGACACTTAACAATCTGGATGTCTAGGTTGCATTTCAGACCAATTATGTAAAATACGGGTGGAATTCAGGCATCACTACCATTTAAAGCTCTTCAGGTAATTCCAAAGTCCAACAAAGCTGCGAACCATATTGGGGCCATTTTAGATAAAAGGTGTATATAAACTATGCAGAACTTGAAGACAATGAATGTCAATTCTGAAAGGTGGTCCTATGATCTTGACTTCTAGGAAGGCCTTCTTGTTTCATGTAAACTTCAGGCTCTGGCTCATACCCTGTCACCATTCAATAATGAAGCCCTCTTTCTTTTGGAGGCCAGTCGTCCTCAGGTCCCTGTCTGCCTCTGATATACTCTCTGAATTGGCAGAACTTTGCTGGGGGTAAATGTGCAGGATTATATGGCTGATGGTTTTTGGGATCTTGGGATTTTCTAAACTGCGAAACTGTCTCTCTTGGAAGTTGGGGCTGTACGCATCACTTTGCCTTTCATGGCTGTTCTGCTTAGTTTATGTAGCTGGCTTCAGGTTCAGTTAGGGGCTGCCCAAATTAAATATTTCTGGTTAGCTACTTAGCCACTTTCCCTAAAAGTGCTATTTCTCTCGTGCTCCTATTGGGAAAAAGTACTGACCCCAAATGTAGAAACATTAATATGAGGAAATAACAACAGATGTGTCCTGAGCTAGAAATATGGAGAAGGGGTAGGAGGCAGCCAAGAGAGTCAGTGATGATTTTCAGAAGGTTTAAAGTAAACCTAAATAATTCCCATCTGTGTCTGACCTAATTTTTCTGTCTCCAACAAAGTGTTTAAACGAACATATTTTGGAACCCTCAGCTGTATAATTTTACTTGTTTAATGGGCTCAATAAAACCCTTGTGTGTATGTTTGTAATAACCTATTTGATCTGTGAAATTGAATGCCCAAGTAGATTGTCTCAGGGAACTGCTGGCTGAAAACACTTGCCTGTCTTTTATTGTTTCCCATGAACTGTTGTGATTAGACACTGGGAGAGTGACTAATACAAACTACATCTGAAATCACAATTACCAGTTGAACTTTTGCCATGCATTTAGGGTTATGTAAACAGCTTGGCGGGCTTCACAGAAGGTAGATTTTAAGCTGCTTGTATACAATGATGTAAAATCCCTGAACAAACATCAATATTAATAATCTTTTAACAGTTTTATGATAGTAGTAATAAAAATCAAAGCATGTTCCTGGAATCATTTCTCACCCATTCTGTGATGAATGAATCCTTTATTATGAGATTCCATTGTTCAGGGTCTTTGGTGAACATGGAGCAAATGGCCATGATGGCTCTTTTGAATTTCACTGTTATTGATACATTTTTTAAATTCAGCTTTTCAATTTCTCCCTTTAGCATGAAGTCATAAATTAATTACTCCTTGTCCTAGAGACATTGACCTAACTTGGAAATGTCAGAGTATTTCACATTTAGTAAATTCTTCCGTAGCCCAGATTAATCTGTTCAACTCTCAACTTTCCACTGATGACTCTAACCTAAATCTCTTTTTTTGTTGTCGTTGCAATCTCAGTTCATTAGTCTTATTCTGTATAACCATTTCCTTTCACTTTACCTAATTTTTTAACGGCTTTTTAATCTTCTTTGTTGAAAGTTTTGCTTTCCTTCTGAGCTGGCCTATTACTAAATACATTTGACAAGTGCTCAGGAAAGTGGTACCTCTACTTCTCTCCTCCAAAGAGGAGCTGATCTTTATTCCTATCAATCTATCAAGAATGTTCACTAAAACATTATCTTGACTATGTCTCTTATGTTCACAAAATTCCAGTGACTTTTTGTCTTTCAGAATTGCGTCTAGTCTGAATTTCCAAATCCTACTTCCTCTGTGAAGCCTTCTAGCCCATCCTTGATAAAGGCAGTACACTCTCTTCTAGAAACTTAAAATACTGTTTTTTACTCCGGTTATAATTTACTGTCCTGTGTTGTAGTTATTTTTCTGCTGTCTGTATCTCATCTCGCTAATAGATGATAAACTCCCAGAGGGTGCCTCCCATAGAAAAAGTGCTCAATAAATATGTCATTGATGAGAACAGATGATAGATCATATTTCATTGGAGGATTGGAGGCGAAGTCTCAGAAGTAAACCTGTAATTTTAAGTTTATCCCTGCCCCCATAATAAAATGGGGAATAGTTGTTGAAGGCTTATGATATACTTGGTATTTGACATGAATTTTCTCTTTTAACCTTCCAAACCCTTTAAGGTTAGTACTCTTATTTATGGATGGGGAAACAGAGACACAAAAGTTTAAATAATCCTTCTAAGCTCATATTTCCAATAAATGGGTAGCTTAGATTTGAAACCAAGGGAGTCCAATTCTAAAAGCTATCCCTTAATGTTTGTACATCCTGCCTCACTCTCATCTCAACTGGACCTAGTTTGGAATGGAATATAGAGGTATAAGTACCAAAAAACTGTGCTCCATGAAATATTAATTTCCTTAGAAGTGTTTCAGGGCTTGCCAAACATGATTTCAATTATCAAATTTGCAATGAGGACTTGATGCTGCTAATCTTTGCCTATGGAGAAAGAGAGGTGCCCAATCCCTTGAAGATATATTCCTGTTGAAGCTCAGTGTGGAGGTGGTGGAGTTTAGAAATCCACCTCTTTAGTCAAGCCCAACCGTTGGGCTTATATCCTGTTGCACTGAAGCTAAGATACTACGGATTGCAAGATGTACCATCTTCATTATATCACTAATAAAAGAAAAATAGCTGGTGAAATAACCATAGCATGATTTTTTTTATCATTTGGATTTTTAAATTTTATACTTAATGAAAGAGCTCTTTTACTCTTATTTATACATATAAACAATATTAATTGGTGAAGGTAGTCCCCAAACTTCTTTATATTTGAGAACCTCTAATGTCTGTGTTTTTCAGACAGTATCATCCTCTGGGCCTTCGAGAGTATTGGTAAGGCAGTATTTCTGGAAAGAAAATTCCACTCTCACCTCTGAGATTTTCTTGAAAGCCACTGATACCAATTTTGCAAGACCGGATGCAAATGTATAGGCTACCAGAATCTCATCCGTACTGCTTCCTAGCTGACAGCAGTTGTAAGACACTTCACATTTTCAGAGGTTAAAATGTGAAAGAGTGTTCATCAAAATTGGTGAAATGGAACAAATATAATTTCATTTGAAAAATGGTTTCACTGTCTTAAAACATTTGAAAACCTCTAGTGTTGCCTGAAGAACCCTGGTCTTGAGGAATCAGAAGATTTGGGAGTAGTACTAGCTCTGCTGACACACTGTACCAAGAAACATCATCTCTCTTGAGCCTCAGTTTTCTTACCTGTAAACAAAGAATAAGCACACTTATCTCATGGGATGGTTGCAAAGACTGAAAGTTTAAATTCTACCAAAGCAGAATATTTCTAGCTTGTTTGCTCTTTCCATTGTCTAGAGCAATAACAGAGACCTAGTGGTAGAAATCACTATATGTTGAATGACTATGCATTGAATGAATGAACCAATGAATGGACATTTCATGTCTGACAAATTATATGCAGAAGTGTCTATGTTGCCATGTTGCCATGGTGAAAGGCAATATATTCTAATTGAAGAAGAAAATTAAACAGGGATTGTTTTAGTAGATATATAACATTCTTTAGTCCCTCCATTTTGCCTCAGTGGTTTTGTGGTTTGGATCTCTCTACTTCCCAAATGGGAATTTCTTTCGGACTCAAGTTGCTTGATTATTTTCTTGAATAGTAAAAAAAGAAAATTAACATAATTGTGGGCCAGAAAGCTATTCTATCACTCTTGAATTCTTAAAAAAGTCCTTTATTTTAGTATTCTTATATGTATTTATTGATGAAACAGTGAAAGGTACAGACAGTGTTTGGGGGGGGAATTATTATGAATACTTCTACTACCTAGAGAGAATAATTACAAATATTTTTTGTCTTATATAATTGTCAGTACAGTATATATATGATTTTGTAATCTGATTTTTTTACTTGATATATTTGAGCATTAAACATATCTTCATATATTTAAATGTTCTTCGCAGAAATTATTTATGATAAGTGCTATATTATAATTTATTTGTGTGATCTATACTTGCTGGAAGTTTAGATTGTTTCCAATTTTTCACTATTTTAAATATATAGCAGTGAATATCCTTGCATATATTTATGCATATCTCTGATATTTTTTTCTGAGTAAATTCTTGAAAGTGGATTTACAGAGTCAAAGGGTATGATATTTTGTTCTAATTTAGTTAAGAACGTTTGATTTTCGCTAGAAGATTTATCCAGAAAGTAATATAATAAAGAGGAGGTTTTTGAAGGTGTACCTGCTAGGAATTTCTAGGTAGGCTATGCTAGATTTACCCTCCCACTTTCTCAAGGGCTTGCTTGTTGTGATGTGGTTTCCGAGTGACATTAGGGCTTATAAGTTGCTAGGACTGTCAGATGTTAGGACTGATAAGCCTCTTATTTATCTTCCTTTTTCCATCTCCCCCTCCCCCCAAAAATGAATGTAGTATCCTCAGAAAAAGAAGAGTAACTATGAGGAACAGATTCCATTATTTCCTCATTTCATTCATATGATGAATGAGTTAGAAAATGAATGCAATGTCTGAGCACCAGGGGATCTGATTGTCACAGTGTGAAAAGACTTTTAGTGATAACTGCATCCATGCTCCCATATCATTGCCAACAGAGCCAATACAATTTAGTTCTAATGGTAGATCTACTGACTCCCATGTGGGACCATCGACGTTTTTACAAACCATTTGCAGCATAGTTCACTGTATTTTGCCAAGTTGTATTCTCCCAATGAAGTTCAACTAGAACAGAGAGAAGTTCAGTTTTCAGTGCAGTGGGGTATAGACAAGTCAGGAATACTCTCCAAAATTACAATGCCAAACCTGTCCCAGAAATGTGTATTATTTTTCTGAATGTGTTCCAGCTGAACCTGGGAAAAATAATGACCAAAGACCATAAAGGCTCATTGGTGGATGTTGTGTCCCATCTGTTGGTGGCAGAAAGAAGGGCTCTAGGCTGTTATATCCAAAAAAAAACTTCTTACTGTTAAAAAACCAAAATTCCTCATAGCATTTTTCTGCCTCTGAACTCACTTCGTATATTATTTATTAGGAAGAAAATATGTGAAAATAGTTGTATATTATTATACATTTGCCTGAAGGGTAGTAAAAGTTTCAAGTATTCTTTGGTTCTTTCTGGTGAAGAGGATGAGATGGTTTCATAACAAGCAACAAGAAAGGCTTTGTGAGCCCAAAACTTTGATTAGGATTTCTATGTTCTTCAGTTAACTCTTAAGAATTTGATATTTGTAATGGTTAACTTTATGTAATAACTGACTTGTGACAGGGCGCACTAGTAATACATTATTTCTGGGTGTATCTGTGAGGGTGTTTCCAGGTGAGGCTAACATTTGAATGAGTGGACTCAGTAAAGTAGGTTGCCCTTCTCAATGTGGATGGCCATCAGCCGATTCATTGAGGACCTGAATAGAAGAGGCAGAACAAGGAGGGATTTGCCCACTTTTTCTCTGTTCACTGTTGAGCTGGATCATCTAATTTCATCTTCTGCCCCTAGACTGGGATTTCTTTCATTTGCTCTCCTGGTTCTCAGGCCTTTTGATTTAGATTAAATTGCACTACTGGCTTTTCTTGGATTCCAGCTTGCAGACAGCAGATAATGGGACTTCTCAGCCTCCATATTCATAGGAGCCAATTTCTCATAATAAATTCTCTCTCTCTCTTTCTCTCTCTTCTTCATCTGTTAATTCTATTTCTCTGCAGAACCCTGACTAATATAATTCACTCTGATTTTCCTTTAGGAAAAGAAATCCCACCTAATTATGTTTATGGCCCAGTATGTGGGTCACTGACTTTCACTCTTACAGGTCAAGATTCCGGCTTAGGTCAGGGTTTAATGTACAAATAAATAACTGGACTCAACCAGTCAGCCAGTAGCATGAGAACTGAGGTGCTTCAGGGTAAATCTATCTTAGGGACCCAATTTGAAAACCTCAGTCATTGCAGAAGAAAGGCGATTGCGAGTACAAAATCGTGCCTATCCTTTGGATTTTCCTGTCCTGATCCCCTTATTGGACTCATGTTTGAATCCTGTCAGAGCACAAATACTGTAAAACTGAAAGAGACATTTTAATCCTTAAAAACAAAAAAAAGCTTTTTTAAAACATCAGATCTTCAGCAAAAGACCAGATTGAGGAGCCTGTATTGAAGTGTAACCAGAGCATGGGCAGAGTACTGGGGGAGATTATGGTGGTTAGAGCAGCGGTCCCCAATATTTTTGGCACCAGGCACTGGTGCTTCTATGAGAATCTAATGCCTGATGATCTGAGGTGGAGCTGAGGTGGTGATGCTAGCACTGGGGAGAGGCTGAAAATACAGATGAAGCTTTGCTCACTTGCCCACCACTCACCTAACAGGTTACAGAACTGTTTTGGTCCTTGGCCTGGGGGGTTGGGGACCCATGGTGTTGAGGAATCTTGCAGTGGAGGTCCTGTGCTCAGAAGGGGCAGACTTATCATAATGCTTGTGACTCAGCCCCTACAGACTCCCGAAGTGCTTGGTGGGAAGGAGTAAGGGCTGGGAGTGTTGAGGACAAGTGGAATCATAAGCCAGTGAAATTCAGGCTATTTATATTAATACGACCTCATTTATACAAAGGGAAATTAGAGTCCTCAAGTCAGCATTCCGTTCACAAGGTACACATGAAAATCATTTAGTTAAAGAGTATAAATGTTTCAGAGGCCTAAGCTATAGAGAACTAACATTAACCATACTGAGAACAAACTGTGAAAGAAAATTAGGGGAACAGTCAAACAGAACTGTGCTGAAGGGCAGAAAATGTTTAAACTTGCTTCTTCTTTCTCTTAAATGTATATAGGTTGGGAATATGATGTTTTTGCTCTAGCCGAATGACAGTTTACCTATGTAATAGAGTTGTTGGAGTGCAGAGAGGTGGGGGTCAGGGGGTGGGGGTGGTGGTTCTTCTTTCTTTCTCCAGCACTTTGAAATACCACCTCTCTAATCTACATTTTTAACTGAGTAACATGAGGATACAAAAGACCCATCCTGCCCCCTTACCTCAAGTTGAAAAATTCTACAGTACAAGCCATGCTTCTTTGTTTGCTGTGGGATCAGGCATAAGCTGACACATAGACTCAGACCCTATTGTAAGTATTTTACATATTAACTCATTTAATTTTCATAATGACACCATGAGTCAGATACTGCTTAAACTCCATGTTAAAAATGAGAAAGCTGAGACACAGTGAGGTTAAATAACTTGCCCAGGATCACATGGCTGATAAGTGGCAGAATTGGAATTCAAACCTAGGCATCTGGCTTCAGAAGCCCACCTCTTAAACAAGATACAGACTCTTTCGTGGTTACATTCACCTTTCAGTAGAGATATTTCAATGGCACAGAATCTATAAACAAATGTGTGTGTGTGTGTGTGTGTGTGTATTGGTGACAGTGTTGGGAAATGTGTGATGACAGTAAATACAAATATGAGTCCGTAGTATTTGAGGAATTTTATATTTTTGAATAAAGTTAAAAAAATTGAAATAGAATTTAAAGTTACCAACGAACAGGTATTACAAGTTCTTCATTCTAAGAGTCCTTAAATTTCCCCTTTTTAAGAGAAAAGCTCAGTGTACTAATCTCTATGAAGAACAGCGGCCTGATTTAGTTTCATACTCTTTTATAGTCACCCGTCTCCTTGTACCAACTGTTTGGTATGGGAAGGATTAACTTTGATCTGATGAGCTGTATTTTATAAATAGAATTAATCACAGGCTATGGGGAGATGAGGTCATCAGATTGACAGTGAAGTTGTAATGCAGTGCAAACATCAAGGCCACATCTGCTCAGCTCTTGTCCAAAGGGTAAACCTTTTCTTCTCCATGGAGGTGCTTGGTCTTGGCTCCTCAAACAAGGACATTCTTTCTACACCGCAAATTTGCTGCTCTGGGCAATCATTCTGGAATGGATAGAGAATCTAGTAGAATAAAGTGTTTGTTTTTTCACCATTATTGGTGTTCTCTCAAAGCTCCATTTTCTTTCAGGCTTGGAGCATTATGCATTTTTTTTTCTAGAAGCTTTTGATACTTCTAATCTTCAACATTGCTATTTGTTTTGCATAAATTTGTCTACTACCACTTCCTTTCTTCATTCATGAGAAAAGGGGAAATAAATTTTGCCTGTCTTTCTTTTTGTATTCTTTTTTTGGCCCCTCTACATGGATCTGGTAAGGAACTGATAAGCTGTCCCCAGGCAGGTAATTCACATCTCCGAGGCCTCAAGAAACAATTTAGTAACTATGTATTTTTTCTCTGCTGACATAGTTTCCAACTCAGAGGCATGGACCTCTATGTTATAAATTCTCTTTTGGACCTGAGATTTCTAGCCATAACACACTCTCTCTCTCTCTCTCTCACTCTCTCTCTCTCACTCTGTGGAGCCCCAACATTGATAGAAGTGGTTTTAGTCACTCCTGTATCTCCCATATTCCCCATCTTCACTATTGTTGACCCTACAAGTAAGCTTAGTTCATGGCTAGTCAATAATGTGCATTTAAGATCTTGTTTCTTCCTGGAAGATGTTGGGCTTAGAGTAGCATTCAATGCTGGATTGATTTCAGGGCACTCAGGGTTTCAGTACCATGGGGGTAGAAATCAGAGAGCTTGTTTGATCTGTGATCTGTTTGAGCACTTTAGGGCTTCTTAAATATGAAAGACTTTGAGAGGAGACCTAGCATTTTGTGGCAGAGGGCAGCTGAAGGGGCAGGGAAAATCCATCTAGAATGGCTTAGGACTGGAATAATCTCCTCAGATCCATAGCACTCAAGATCAAACTCTTAAAGCTTGCTTGGGCTATTGCTAGTCTTATTCACGGGGACTGTCATCCTTTGCACTGCTTGGGAAGTGCTTACTGGGACAACCAACCATTCTGGTTGTGTTTCAGCCCTAAGTCTGCAATTAATGTGAGGCTAGGAAACAGCTTGTCAGAGGCTATCTACTTCAAAATGTAGCCATATAAAAGCTTTCCCAAATAGTTCATGGGTGACAATGCTAGTGAGTAGTCACAGTAAGGCTATCAAACAGGAGAATATCCATTTATAGGAGGAAGAATGCCGGTAAAGGAATCTGTTAGTGCAGGTCCTCTAAGAAGCAGACTATAAGACAGAATGCAAAGTGACAGGGTTATACTAGAGGAACCACCTATAAGAGGAAATGGGGAGGGAACTGGGAGAGGAAAGTTGTATGGAAGCATCACAGACAGTTATATGATTCAAGGCCTGCTTGATAAAACATTTTGGGGAGTACTGGAACCAAAGTTGCCTGTTAGAGAAGTCCTTTGTCTCCCAGGATTGGGTCTGCCTTAGTTTCCCTATTACTTCGGTCGTTTACGGCAAGAAGCTCAGGAAGCATGGCCTTGCTGTAGACAAGGCGATGGATTTCAGAGCATACAGTTGGGGCTCTAGGCCAATTATGTTCCCTGTAGGTAGAGGTCTGTAAGAAGAATTCTCATGGCTGCTGCAATAAAAGACTCAGTGTGGATCAAGTATGAAGTTGCCTGAACATAAGCAGAACTGTTTCTAGTTTTGAGCATAATAGAAGGGAGACCTATTCCCTCTAGTGACAAAGAAGTCAGTCTCATCTCCCCAAAGTTTCTGCTTTGAGAGTAGAAGGTAGGAAGAAGCAGCATTTGATGTGGACTCCCAGGAAATGAGAAAGAGGTAAGGAACCCATTGTAGAAGGAGGAGGTTTCTCCTAGCACCCAGCACAAAGCCAGCAGAGAGAAGCAGCACCACCAGCACAGGGCCCAGATGGAGCAAAGCCACAGTGGAAAAGATGATGGCTGGAAGAGATGACTCTTGTGATGGCAGGGTGATATTGCAGTTCTGCAGTGACCAAAAATGTGGAATAGCAGCACAGATCCTAGGTTGTCAGGAAAGTCGTAAGAGGTTATGACAGCAGCTGGTTTCTACAGACGTAAGTCAGGGAACAAAGCGGATTGGAAGCTCAGGATTTTAGCAATAACACAGGTGGGGCATCTCTTAGAGGCAGCTGGTTTTCCTAATGGTATGAAGAGGCACCTGTCATATGTGTACATGACAATAAAAGAAGTGCTTCTTGTCCTTTTTTCTCTTCAAGTACAAGTCAAAAATGATAAAACCAAATAGTTACTGAAAGGATATAGGGCAATTACACAGTTAGAAATAGTCTGACTTGCATGGCAGGAAACTCTAAGTAAATATAGGCAGCAGGCAAATAATTTTCCTATCCCAATTCGACAAGAACATGGAGTGTGCTGAACAAGAACTAGCTTTTCGGAAAAAAATGCTCGTAGTCACTGGCTGACAGCCTTTTATTTATTTATTTATTTTACATAGGCCACGCTGAGCCGAATAAAGGGGAACTAACTAAATTAGCAGAATCTGGGATCTTATTCCTGGAATTCGCTAATAGGAAGGTATTAATCAGGCCTAAAAAATTAGCATTTTACTGAGCAATGCATAAAGCCTTTTTATGACGATGCTGGAGTCTCTGAGCTTAGGCTCTTGACTGCTTGTTCCTAAGCAACAGAGGGATTGGCAGAAAATGTGTTTTGATGTATCATTAAATAAAGGCTGCACAATGCTGAAAACTGTGGGCAGAAATTGGGATAATTGTATTTATTTTTTGGTGCATTATGTTAAAAAATAAATAAAAATCCTTTATGCCCTAAAAAATGTGCTCTCTCTCTCTCTCTCTCTCTCTCTTTTCTTCCCTCCCTTCCACCTCTCTCTCTTCTTCTCTCCCTCTCTCCTTTTCTGTCTCTTGATTTTGAGCACTAGCATTTCTTTTTCTCATTTTTTCTCTTGCAATTTAAGTACAGCATTTATCTTTTTTATGGACAGTATTTCAAGGTTTTTTTTCCCTGGCTTCATTCTATCATAGAAAAATTGGATCACATACTATAACAGCCAAAAGGGCTTCAAGGGATCCTTTAGCAACATCCTTTATTTTATTCTTATAGAATCCATAGTTCAGAGAGAGGAAGGGACGGACTAGATCTAACTCTTTCATGCCTCAGATTAATTATCACTGCCTTTGTGAAGCTTTCCTTGATGTCGCAAGGGTATTATGGCACCTTATTTGAAAGGATATGCTATATTCACCACTCAGTTAGGATGAATTGTTCCATGATGACTCTCTTGTTTATTGTTCCATACCCAGAGCTTGGTATGGTAGCCGACTTAGAGTAAATACTTCGTGAATTAATTGTCAAAGACTACACAACCAGTTAGTGAAGAACGAGGACTAATACCCAGGTTTCCTATTTTCCAGTTTAGTGTTATTCCATGACCTACCACAAACATTATAGTGATATGAGTGATATTAACACATTTAGAGGAACCCAGCTATGCTGTCTTCCCACTGCTCTCATTTGATGTGAATGGATCATGAAGACGACCAAATCTTACTACCCGTAGCCATCTGGGCTTCAGCTCTAACTCTGCATGGACCAACCTACTTCATGTCTGAAAGGCTTCATGAAATGATCTGGGCTCTACCTCATATCATCCCGTTTTCCTCTCTCACATTTAAGAAAAGAACAAAGTACCTATTCTCTAGGTGCTGAGCTAGCCACTGGTGATTCAATAGTTAACAAAGCAGACAGAGTTCATACCCACATGGAGATGACATCTAAGCACATGCACTACTGGCCCCTCACACCTTTATTCCACGTAGCCTCTTACATTTCCAATGCTCTAGTTATCAAGGTCTCCAAGATTTATGAGGGAATTATCTCTAGTATCTCTGTCCTACACATTTTCTTTCCTTATTAATCAGACTCTGATGAAGGCTTCTGTACCCAGAAGTGACAGCCAAGTTACTCCTCTTTATATCCTAACTGTTTGCAAGGATACATTACATTCCCTGCCTGACTTCCTCACCACCCCTTCATTCATAACCATCTGCAATTGAGCTTTTGCTTCTCATCTCCCCAACCCACTTTCCATTTGCCTCCACTCCAATATATCAGAAAATTTCTATACCAGAGTCTCTAATGACTTTTAATTGCAAAATACAGCAGACGAAGTTTTAATATTTATTTTACCTCTATGGTATTGTAGACTCTTGACATATGGGCAAAATATGTCCCAAGAACATTATGCTCCTTAGATTCTTGAATATCACTATAGCCTATAACGTCATCATAACTTGCAATACATAGCAGCTAAAGAATTTTGCTGATTCAGATTTTTTAATGAGAGTTAATGTGTCCTTGACAACAAATGGAAGGAAGCGAAGCCACTTAAAGCGGTGGATGCTCCCTGCTAAGTGGTGTGCTCTTTACATCAGCGGAGAACTCACTAAGATTTCAAATGATTACTTGCCATGGAATTTGGGGTTGCTCAAATAACTAAAATTAAGAAAGTTAAAGCTACACATGCCAGAGCTACCTTACAATTGCTTACTTTGTCTTTAAAATCCTTTTTACTTTGGCTTTGGGTCACTTGGTCTCTGTTTCTCCTAAGTCTTCATGATCTATTCCTCTAATTGTGCCCACCCCTTAAGTAGTGGTGTTATGTAAAGTACTGATCTAGATAGTTCCCTTTGAATGAATAAATTCTCTTGTGTCTATGAGTTTAACCACTCCATACTTTCTGTGTATTTAACTTCTACACTAGATGACAAAAAAACATAACTTTGTTGGGAAAAATCATGTCTATACAGATGTGACTTCTATGATAAGTTGACATCATTCCTTCATGTATAGTGAATCCACTTGGGCAGTTTATTCTTCGTTTATAACCCCCTTTCAACCTTGATCTATTTTCCATTCATTCAAGTCCTGCTCTGTGTTCTGGAAGACTAACTTTTATGTCTCTACCAGCTGGATTCCTGACAGTTTGGCCAGTCAGAGGCACTTGTTAGAGACCACAGGATGGAAGAAGAGAGGCCAGGGCATCTATTCCCTCATTTCCTCCCTGCCTTCCAGCAGTTCTGACAGTGGTTATATTCCTTTGTGGCTGTAGCTTTATGCTAGTGGCTCCTCTTGCATGGCTCCAGTTTTCAGCAAACTACGAGAGCATGGTTTGCCCCTTCTTATTGTCGCTAGCCTCGGTCGTTTTATCATTCTCTTGTTGGTTTTCTTAACCATGTCCATGCCTCTGTAAATAGTTCTTTCATTTGAAATCTCTTCAGTTAAATTATTCTGAGTGTGCCATCTGTTTCTTGCAGGTCCCTGAGTGATTCAGAGCTATTTCACCTCATAAAAAAGGGCATTAAATCATCTCCTACCCTTCCACAACTACCTTAACTATTTTTTACAATAACTATTGCTATCTCAGTTATACAGAATCTAAGGATCAATGTAAGTTATACGCAAAGAAGGAGCTCTGAGACCAGAGTGCTACATAATTTTAAGATGTGATGGCTGGACAAAAACAAGAAGAAGTATCAATGAATAAAGCTTTGAAGAAAGAATTAAGTAGATTACGAAATCTTTTTTCTTCTTCTCCTCCATTATATTTTCTTTAGTGGCACCAACATGAACTTTCCAAAACTCAAATCTGATCAGGTTACTCTTAAAAACTTGCAATGGCTCCCTGGTATCTACAGAATAAAACTTAAATTCCTCATTGTGTTATGTAATTCCTTCATGTTTTGGCTTTTACTTACTTTTCTCTGGCATCATTTCCTGGCAATCCTTGAATGAGTCCCACTGGCCTCTCAGATGCACCATATCATATATTCAACTCAGTATTTTCCTCTCTCCAGCTTCTCTTCCTTTGTTTTCTCTCTTGCTTGGCAACACCATTAATCATTCAGATCCTAAAAGTCACAATAGACTTTTAATTTTACCTCTCTCAGCTCTAACATATAGTAACATCAAATGCCACCTATGAAAGAGACCCTGCTTTATACTTCACTGGAAAAGCCACTCCATGTGAATTTGTAGTTTTGTAGATCCCAGAGGGTTTGGAATACAGTAGGGAAGTGATATATAAATTAGCCCGAAAGTGTACATCAGCAATAGAAGTTTCCAAATAACTTGTTCTTTCTAGCTTTTCCATAGCTCTTTTTACTGTGTCTTTATTTCTTTTAGAAATAGATTTTTCCTTCACAGTGTATGCTCCACTAATGCTGTAATAGAGTTGGCGAAAGTTTCCATGACTATGAGGGTTTCCATAGCAGAGCCATCATCTAGTGGCCTTGGAAGAAAATAGGAATCATTAAGAATTCTGAGGCTGCTCACCATCAAATTGCAAATTTGACAGTTTCAATTTTTTGAAATTAAAACAGCCAGATTGTGTTCATTTAAAGTGTTTTATATTGGCATAACAGATGTCTTCCCTGTGGAACATTTTTGGCAATTAAAAAAATATGTGTATATATATACTCTATCTATCTATCTATCTATCTATCTATCTATCTATCTATCTATCTATCTATCATGTATCTATCTATCTATCTATCCAATCTGTGGCATTGTTGTTTTTATGTCACCAGCCAGAGGAAATTATAAAGTGGTGATGTTAGTAGATAGCTTAAGAAATTGTTTTGTACAGACTCCGATTCAAGGAGGGGAAAATACCCTGTGATATCAAAACGATGGTTATCTTAACCTAAAAAAAATCTAAAGGAGAAAGAACCTACAGTTTTATTTGCCAACTCATATTAGGATTCACAAAGAACAACTGGAATTTCTAAAGAGAAAGGAAAGTCTTACATACAAAATTTGGGTGCTTTGTTGTGGGGGAAAAGAAGGGCAAAGGGTAGTGTTATGATAAACAAGTTATTTTATTTTGACAAGACATTTTGAGGTTGATCTAGCTGTTTGTATTAGCCAGCATTCAGCCAGGAAAACAAATTATCTGTGTATTTCAAGTATGGAGGCTTTAATCCAAGGAACTGCAGGTTTATAGAAGTTAGAAAGGCTAGAGAGGCAAAGTTTCAGGAAGCCACTGTCAGTGATATAGTTACTAGTGGTTCTCCAGGTGTCTCCTGGAAGCTTCTGTGAATCTCAAGGACTCTAAAATGCTCTTGACCGTTCAGGCTTTTGCATTGAGGCAAATAGTCTTCAGGGACCGTTGCCCACTATCTCAGCTGCCTTCCATAGCCTGGAAGCTGTAGATCTCACATGTGTCTGTCTGTAGCTGCCTCCAGGGAATAATAACTTCTCCCTATCTCCCACCTTCCAGCTGTCACACCAAAGGCTCCACACTGGCAACTGTAACCCAGAACCATGTAAGGAAGTGGAATCAGGTAACGTTTTTCCTGGTTTCCCTTGTCTAAAGCAGAGGAAGCTCTAGAAGAAGGTGCACTAATGTGAAAAGTACAAGATGTGCTTTCAGTAATAAAATGTCATATTTAGTAGCAAATTTCAAATGACATTGGAAAAATCTTTAAAATATTTTCATTAATTTTTTTTGGCAAGAAGAAAAAATGTATGATGGAAATAGAATGGTCTTTGGAGCTGTCAGACCTGGATTTAACTCCTAGATCTATATCTTAGCTTCGTGATTGTTAAGTCGTGACACCATTTGGAGCCTTTGTTTTTCATCCAGAAGGATGTGGATAATGGTGTCCATTTTTGAGTAATGCTTTGAAAAGTAAATAAAATACTTTATGAAAAGTACTTACTTGGCACCACAGGGCCTGGCATATAATAAACATTAAGTAAATGTTAACTCTGTCAGAAATCGAAATTGAGGAATAGCATTAAGCGCTCTGGTAGGTCGACTATTTCTATGCCTTGACCAAATTACAGTGTTGCTACATTTATAATGGCTTGACTTTTCCTTTGTAGTACATTACTCACAACTTTTAGTATCAATAAGCTTTTCTCTTTTAGTGTATTTCTTTTACAATTGTCTCTTCCAGAAATAGCAGCACCAGGAAGGCAGCATTGTTTGGAAACTTTGCCAGTAATTGGCTCTGTCTCCCTGAACTATTAAGTTACTTTCTCAAAGCCTCAGTCTCCTTATGTGTAAAATGATGAGCTTAAAGTGAGGGGAGAGGAAGAAGGATGACTTAGATTGTTTGCTTGGTTTTAATTCATTTACTCAACATTTCTTTGCCTATTGTGTTTAAGTCACTGTGTTAGGCACTGTGAGGGTGATTTAAAAAAATGTTTATAAAAATGTAACCTTTGCCATTCAGGGCAATATAATTTGGTAAAATTAAAAAAAAAATCAATGAGAAACACATAAAATATAGGAGATTCTGACCTAAAATTATAAGGTTTTATGGTGGTGGGTGATAAATCCAGTAAATATATTACAAGATCCGTGGTGAGGAAGGTAAGTGATGTCTTTTTAAAAAATTCCAGGGATCCCATAAGGTATCGTTTTCCATTGAGAAGAGAAGATGTTGCAAAACATGATTATTTGAATTCTATAGTCATCCTATTTTTAACAATTTGCAAACATTTTCTAAGCATCTGCACTATAGTAGGCCCTGTGTTGGGATGTGGGTATAAATGCAACCTGTTTTATTTGCCCTTCAGGATTTTCCATTTTGGTTGTTTGCATGTAACTTTTACATAATTGGTGTATATTAGTTACCAAGAGAAATGCTGGTAAGATTGGAAAACTGTCAGTCCCTGTCTTTGCCATTATAATAAAATTTAACTCATTTTAGTTTCCTCTAAAGTTTTACCTAGGACTACTAATTTTATTCTTTTACTGGTTTCTGATTTAGGAATATAGGTGGTGTTGCCTTTTCTAATATTTCACCAAATTAAATTCACAGGGTATAATTTTGTGTACTGGATATGCTAGGCATAATTCATAAAATGTTAATTAAAGAAGCAATTTAGAAAGCAGGAATGGTCTCAGTGTAAATGCACTTTTAACTGTGAAAACTTATAACCTACATATATAGTTGAAATTATATTGTACTAAGAAAAATAGGTAAGTTGGATGTTGTTCAGAAGTGAATTAGAGAAGTTGCTACTAGATCAATATTTCAGAATATGTATTAAAAAGATAAATAAAAACCTCAGTTTATTACAGTGGTCCTTGCCCCACTTGGCATTTTTTTTTTCCTTAATAGAGGCACATTTTATATTCAGACAAGTCCTCCTTTCAGAGATTTGTAGTTACACAAGCACTAATGGGTAGACCATCAGTCATGCAATGGGAGAACTAGTTTAAGGTTTAAAGTATACTAATCATTAGTTCTTGACTACTCATAACCCCAAAAGTTGATCCTGGGTTTGCAAATTCTGTTGTAAAACAGTATTTTACTATCTATCATCTATTTATCTATCTAGCATTTATAATCTAGCATCCTGCTACTCATTTCTGTTTTGTACAAGCTTTAGTGATACCATTTCTTTGAAAGCACATGACCATAGTTGTAGATGATCTGTAACATTGTTGTAAATTGCTCAGGCCTTGCTTTGTAATGACAAACATTTTCAGTTTGGGTGTCTGATAGTCAAATGGGTTTTCTTTACCACATTAAGCTATCCTAGGAACAGATTGTCTAGAATGTACCATCAACTATTCTACTTGCGTTATCTCCAAATGAATCTGAAGTTTCTTTGTATTTAGATCTACAGAGATTTGTTACAGAGTAAAGAAAATTTTGGAACTAGAAAAAACAAATTCCTCCAGTATCTAATATCTAAAGTATCTTGGCTAATTAGGTCATTATACTAGGAGTGTGGTAAGTGAAAAGTGGGGCCAACAGATGTTAAACCACAATGTGATTACTTTATTATCCTTGCTTAAAATCCTTTGTAGGCTTTCCATGTTTGTCAGGCTAAATCCCCAAAACTTTTTGGCACAGCCTTCCACAATCTGAGTCCAGCTTGCTTCTCCACTCTACCTCCTGCCCCACCACCCACCCTAAGAGTCCTTGAAATCTAGCTTTGTGAAATGCTTGCTTGTCTTTGATGATGTCTCCTTCCTCTGCCTGGAATGTTTTCTTTTTTCTTTATCTAACTTATAGACACAGCTCAAGTGACAACTCCTTTGGGCATCCTTCCCTGACCAGCCCAGCAATTAATTGAAAAATGCAAAATTTTAATGAGGGCTGTCCCACCAAATGAACACAGCATGTGATATAATATATTAGTTTATTCAGGCTCGTTAAAGGACTGTTACAGCATCCTATACATTACTTATCAATTTCTAGTGCAATTTCTGTGTATTGGCTTGTTTAACCCATACTTGTCTTTAACATTTGTATCTCCAGTACCTAGCACAGTCCTTGGCACATAGTAAGATCTAAGAGCTAATATTTGCTGAATGTTACTATTTGCCAGGCACCTTACTAATCCTTAGCATTAACTCATGACCCCCATTAACTCCTGACAGCTGAGGAGTCAGAATGATAGGAAGTTTGGTCTATTTTCCAAGGTCACTTAGTAAGTAATAGGATCAGGATCTATATGGTATGTTCCCAAGGTGCTTTTAACCCATGTCATGTGTCTCCTTTGTGGATGGTAGATTCTCAAAAATAATTGCTGGATGAACAACAATATAATTAATCAGTGCTATGCATTAATTAGCAACAGAGTTCCTATAAGCTCCTGAGTCTCTGTATCCTCAACCCAGTGAACCTCCTTTAAGACTGTCCTCCTGTGCTTTATGAGTCAGGGGCACAATATATAAATTACATTAACTTCAAATGAGGAATATGTTGCTTTCAAAATCCAAAGAAATCCACTAGGCATTGCCTGTCTTGGTTGCATGACAGGCCAGGTGCAACAACTTATCCTACATCTGAGAAGGGATATCTCAGCATTCCCCATACTATTGTACCCCTAGAAATTTCACTGAGGTGAAATTTCACCCCTAAACTTTTGTTGGGTATATTTCCCACCCTCTGGAACACATATGTCTTACCAATAAGTCTAGAGTAGTTGCTGCTTCTTACTCACTAGGTCAAATCAGCATAATATCATCAACGTAATGGACCAGTGTGATATTGTGTGGAAGGAGAATACAATCAAGATCCTTGCAAACTAAATGATGACATGGGGCTGGAGAGTTGATCTACCTCTGGGGTAGGACATTGAAGTCATATTACTAGTCTCGCTAGCTACAAAAGAAACAAATTCTGGTGGCCTTTACTAACAAGTATGGTGAACAAAGCATTTTCCAGATCAATAGCTGCATACCAGAGTACCAGCCTTTTTTTTATTCTAGAGGTTCTGGATCTGTAAACTGTTCAAGTCTGGGAGTTAATTGAGGCACCAAGACTGTTTGATTTTATGATTCAGGTAGGACTTTTGTTCACTTGGCCTAGTATTTTTTTTCTGTTTATATAAATCAGGTAAGAATTTAGTAGGTTTCCTCTCTATTTCAATTCTTGGGACATCATGATCAACCAGCCAGTGCCATAGGCTCTGCATGAGTCAAACAATTCTGACTGCTGCTTTGACTCTGCTATTCCTTACAGTAACCATGTTTACTTTGCCTTTGGTGCTGAGCACTGCCACATAGCCCCTGCCATTCCATTACTCCCATTGCATTTGCATTTCCCAGATTAGTGACTATAGTTGCCACTGTAAGTTCACAGAACTCTTCAAGGGTGCTCTGGCTCCTATCACAAATTTATTTCTCACAGTAGTGGTGAAAGCTGTGTCTTTTGGACTCTCCTAGTGGGATGAACAGGTCTTAAATGACAAGTCCACTTTAAGCCTTGGAATTTCTTCCTCTATATTAAACCAAGGCAGGTCTGGTATTTCTAATGTGCTCACTGAGGGCCACATTTTCATTCTTGTTTCAGCCAACCAACCAAACAAAATGTCAGAGCCCTTCCTAACTCCTCAAACTACAACATTAAATGCAGTCTCTGCTTAGTGAGCCCATATGAGTCAATTCTGCCTTATCCAACTTTACATTCTTTCTACCATTATTCCACAACATTTATATTCATTCCTTCACATATTCTCTGAGTTTATGTCTGCATAAATCAAAAAACTCAAGTAGTTCTCTTAGAATATAATGCCCCTTCTCATGGGTCATATTTGTATCTCACCTTTAAAAAATTGCTGGGTCCTGAGTCTAGTATAGGTCTAGAAGCAAAGATCCATGGAGGGGGTGGGTCCTGAGGAGAATTAGCGTTGTCTTGCATGGTAACTGCCTCAGAGGAGGCCATTACATTTTCCCTGGTCAATGTAGGATCAATCCCCTCAGACTAGTTTAAAAAGACTGATAGATACCACTCTGAGTAGAGGGGCTGCTACTACTGGGTGTGGGGAGGCTGCTTCTACCAGCAATGAGGAAGCCACTTCTACCAACAAAGAAGATTCCTCAGAATTTAGGGCTCAGTGTTTTCCCATGTGGCCCTATCCCAACTTATAAAATCCTATGTGTTCCCAATCAATGCCCTCACTCTAAGAGTAGACACCTTGTGAGGTTGGGAGTTCAAAGGGCAGTGTAACCCAGCCCTTGCAAGATGCAGTTCTGCATTTTACTATCAGCAATTTTAGCCTATGGCTACAGGAGACAAGGATCTTCCTCAGGGCACACACAGGAGCTCTTAGGTCATTCACGCAGTGCTTGAGCTGGAAATTCAAATCCCTGAGCTCATCTTTTTCTTTCACCATTTGTCCAGTGTCATTAGGTGCAACCAACAAACATCACTTTTGTTAGTTTTCCAAAAATGTTCAAAAGTATAATATACAGAGTTATCTACCTTTTACTTCTTGTAAGTGGTCGATTAAAAGTATCCATTGCAGATATTTTTATATCACTATGAGTAGTTGGTACCATGGACTATCAGTGCTTTCTTTACTACTAGAAATGAAGTCATTAACATCTTTAAATCTAATCAGATTAAAATCAGTTTCAGAAAACCCCAGACCAATTCATAATACTTGTCCTTAATATTCCTCTAGAACCACTCTCAGTACTAAAACCTGTATTAAGATTTTTCAGAGAAACACAGCCAAAGGAATGTATGTATGTATGTATGTATATATAAAATCACATACATAAAATGATTTATTACAAGGAATTGGCTCACATGATTATGGAGGCTGAGAAGTCACAGGATTTAAAGCTGGGAAGCTAGAGACCCAGGAGAGCCAACAGTATAGTTCCAGATAAATCTGAAGGTCTGAGAACCAGGAGAGCTGGTGGTACAAGTTTCAGTTTAAGTCAGAGTCTGAAGGCAGGAGAAGACCAGTGGCTAGCTTGAAGATAGTCAGGCATATAGAGCAAATGGTCCCTTACTCAGCCTCTCTGTTCTATTCAGACTACACACACTGGAAAGGGTAACCTGTTTTACACAAATGTTAATTTCATCCAGAAATACTGTCACAGATATGACTAGAATAATATCTAAACAAATATCTGGGTACCCGTGGCCCAGTCAAGTTGGCACATAAAATTAACCATCATACCTTCTCTGTGTTCTCTGTGTCACACACTCCTCTGGACAATGGGAAATTACATCAGTAAATAAAATAGGTAAACTCTGCCTCCCTTGACCTTACATAGTGAATGGAGAAAAATAAAATAATGAGAGCGAAGAATGAGGTTTTCCTGATTTGGCAACTAGGTTGTATTGTGACACTGCCATCCCCTAAATTTGGTAAGAGGGAGATTGGGGGGAGCCCTCCTGCCTCCAATCTCCGCCTTCTTATCTCTCCTCAATTGTCATATTCCTATGTGTTCTTCAGTGTTCCTCTCCCTGCTATACTCTGTAATATCATGCAAATTTATCATTTGTGGGATACAGGGGTCACATTTTGCCTCAAATCTTTCTCCAGGTAATCAGTGGCCAATTTAGACTGAATAATCTTTTAATTTCAAAACTATGGAGCGTTTACTATGTGTAAGCGCCTGTGCCGTACCTGCGATGTTGCAGTTTACTAAGAGAAAGCACTGGGAAAAGAGTCTGTGAGTAGTAAGAGATCCCAACAGGCTGGAATGATTAGGAGGCTGAAAATGGGGCATTTGGTCTTTTTGTTGAAGAATAGGTAGGATTTCAGAACATAAATGGGGAGGTGGAAGGATTTTCTAGGGTAGTGGCTCACAACTTTGGTTGAATTTTTGGATCATCCTGGGAGCTACAAAAATAGTAAAGTGTGGACTGTGAGCTGTACCTCTAGAGATTTGATTAACTTGATCTGGGGTGAAGCCTCAGTATCAGGATTTTAAAGTCCTTCTCAAGAGTTTCTAATGGGCTACCTTAAGAAGCATTGTTTGAGGTAGAGGTGATCTAATGAATAAAGATGCCAGGTAAAAATAAATGCATGAAGTATCTGAGGGTGGTGATACAATATTCCTGAGCAGGGTTGTGTGTGTGTACACACACATGTGTTACTGTCAGAAGTAGGGGTCAGAGTGTGGAATGCCATGAAAACCAAGGTGAGAGTGTTGGCAAACTACTGAAGAATTTTAAGCAAGGAAGAATCAAAGTTTTTTTTTTTTTTTTTAAAGGGATGTAATTTATAATTTCTAAATTAATAGCTTTAAAATAGAGTTTTGGCAAAATTAAAAATGTTGGCAAACAGCACTAGATCAGTGCTTCTTAGACTTTACTGTGTATGCAAATCACCTGCAGATGTTGTTCAAATGCAGATTTTAATTAAGTAGGTCTGGAGGGGGCTTGAGACTGCATTTCTAACAAATTTCCAGGTAATGCTGCTATTTCTGATCCACAGGTCCCATTTTGAGTAGTGAGGCACCACTAATCAGTGATTCTTTTATGGGAAACTTGAGCTAAAAAACAAGAAACACCACAGGGAGGAAAAAAATGGCGAAGATGATAGAGGCTTTGTTTATCCCCTTTGAGACCACATCAAAGTTGGGACGGAAACATAGAGCAAACAGCAAGCAAAGGGAGTTAGATGAACAGAAGCACTACAACTAGGGAGAGAAATAACTAATCAACTTGCAATGGTAGAAGGTGGGAGGGGGGTGAAGTTGCGAGGACGCCCGGTCCTGAGCAGCTGAAGACACCTAAGGGGCCATGTCTGTGAGTGGACTTTGACCATGACAGTCCTGCTTGCTGGGAGCAAAAGCGCAGGGCCGATTGCTCAGGGGGCACCGGGAACTTACATGGGGACACTGAGGTGTCAGAGCCAGGGCCAGAGGTGAGAGTCTCTCCTGTGCAGAAGTGCTGGCAGTATCCATTGTTCCTCTGTTGAGCCCTCCCCACTCCCCTAGTGCGTGGACTCGATGCCGCCATAGATGAGATGTCATTGAACGGATAGGAGAGGTCCTTCTCCCAGAGGATTCCCTGAAACTCTGCCTCCCCCATCTCATGGGTCCACTCAAGCCACATCCAGTTGTGTCCTCGGAGAGTCTGCTGCTCCTTGCTGAGCAGAGCCAAGATACACACTGGTGGCAGCTGGGCTCAATTCTGGTGTGAACTCTTGAGGCAACTATAAGCACAGCATCTGTAGATTGCTTGCTGAATCTTAACATGTGGCCCTGGAGGGGTACAGGCTGGGACTAAACTTGGCCTGAAGCTGAACCTCTCTCAGGACTGTGCCACTGGACACCTCCTACACAAAGCTGTGGTGATAAGACTGGGGGACTTAGAAGCTTTGCTTAGTAATAGAAACAGACACAGAAAGGCAGCCAAAATGGGAAGACCATATGAAAAAATAGAACAGAGATCAAGGAGAAATGGAGTTAAGTAATCTAACAGATGCAGAGTTCAAAACACTGGTAATAAAGATGCTCAATGAACTTATGGGAAGTGTAGAAGAATTTAGTGAGAACTTTAACAAAGAGATAAAAAACAAAATGGAAATGGAAATTATAAAAGAGAGCTTGTCAGAAATGAAGAACACATTACCTGATTTGAAGAGTATATTATGGGGAATAAACAGAGTGGATAAAGAAGAGGATTGAACCACTGATAGAGAGGATGGAGAAGCCAAGGACACTCAATCATAATGGCAAAAAAAAAGAAAAAGAAAAAAAAAGCCAAGACTATAATAATAATAATTTAAGAAGCCTATGGGACACAATTAAATGTAAAAATAGTCATGTCATAGGGGTACCTGAAGGAAAACAAGATGTTGAAGAGCTATTTGAAGAAATAATGATGGAAAATTCCCTAATGAAGGAAATAGACATACAACTCCAGGAAACTCAGAGTTCCAAGAAAGAGGAACTCAAAGAGGCCCATACCAAGACACATCATAATTAAAATACCAAAGGTTAAGGACAGAGAGAATCTTAAAAGAGCAAGAGAAAAGCAATTACCTACAAGGGAGCACCTATAAGACTGGCAGCTGATTTCTCAAAAGTAACTATGTGAGACAGAAAGGCTTAGCACAAAATATTCAATGTGATAAAAACACAGATCTACAACGAAGAATACTTTATTCAGCAAAACTATCATTTAGAGTTGAAGGACAGATAAAGAGCTTCCCAGACAAAAATAAGCTAAAGGAATTTACCAACACCAAGCCAGTATTACAGGAAATGTGGAGGGACTTCTTTAAGAAGAAAAAACATGTATCAAAAACAGGAATAAAGAATGGTAATAACTAAATTCCTATCAACAAGTACCTCAAATGGAAAAGAATTAAATGCTCCGACCAAAAGGTAAGAGTGAATGGATAAGAAAAAAGGACCCCTGCTTATGCTACCTACAAGAGACTCATTTCAGATTAGAAGACACACATAGACTAAAAGGAAGGGGATGGAAAAGATATTGCCTTTACAGACCTAGAGGGTATTGTGCTGAATTAAATGAGTCAGATAGAGAAAGACAAATATTGCACGATTTCATGTACATGCAGAATCTAAAGAACAAAATAACAACAAAAGTGAAAATAAACTCGTAGATACAGAGAATATTTTGAGGGCTACTAGATGGGATGGGGGTTGGGGGGACAGTAAAAAAAGGCAAAGGGATTAAGAAGTACAAATGGATAGTTACAAAATAGACATGGAGATATAAAGTATAGTGTAAGGAAAATAGTTAATGTTGTAATAAATATGTAAGGGGGAAGAAAGGTACTAGATTTAGTGAGGTGATCATTGTGAGTTATATAGATTTCTAATCACTGTGCTGTATATCTGAAATGAATATATTATTGTATGCCAACTATAATTGAAAAAAACCATTGAATCGTACAATGTAAAAATGAGGGAATAATTGTCTATCGTGTTTCAATAAAGCAGCAAAAAAACCCAAAAAACAAACAAACAAAAAAAACAAGAACAACCAGCTAAGAAAAACATTGGCAGTTCTTCATGGTTATTTTTGATTTTTCATAAGTTTAGAACAGGGACTGTATTTTATTTATCCTTGAGTTCTTACAGTGACTTAACAGTGCTTTATATGGTTGGGGACTTGATTTATATTTAGTAAATGAATGAATTATTCCTTAATGATTAATACTGTAATGCTAGTAAAAAAAAAATCATAGCTCCTTCATGGCAGGAAGCCATGGTCACACTTTCCAGTTCTTGTCCTCTATTTCTTTTGGAAAATAATCCATACTATTTTTCTTTATGTTATTTCTGCTTATAATGTTTTCTGTTTAATTTCAAATATTCTCCATTATGGGGTTTCTACAGCAATTATAGAATTCTGGCAACTTTACTATTTCTTTTTTCATACTCTATATAACTTCGTTATTTTTAAAGGAATTTTACAAACAGCCAGTCTTTTATAAAAGAACTAATCAAGTACGCATGTCCTATGTACACACACACTTATATACTCTGTCGAAATTGCATAGATTTGGGTTTTCAAGGAGAAAGATGTAATATTTCTCAGTTTAATATGTCTAGATGAAACACATTTTTAGATATTTTGCACTAACTTCTATGCTTTAATATCTAGCTATCTATCCTTCATTATGTTAAATGCATTTAAAAAAAGTATCCTGTGTTACATCCACAGCAGACTCCCTGGCATACAAAATGGGTTCATCCCCATAAAAATGCAAATTAACTGTGTGCAAACGTAGGCCTTGAGCATTTGTATAGAAAATTAAAAAAGGCTTCTAACTGAGCCCCAAGGATCTCTACCGACAATGAGCTGATCTGCAGCCACAGTAATGGCACCAGATACATTACAGAGTCTTTCTCTGAAGATACTTCCTGAGTACTTAACTAGAAATTCAAAAGTTTTTAATCAGAAAATGGTCTGCTTGAAAAGAATTAAAGACCTGTTAGGCCCTCGCAGAGCAGAGTAGTGTTATATCCTGTCAGTCTGAGATTGTATGGCATTGTAAATTTCCTGAATGAGAGCAGAAATTGTGCAGTAATTGGATCTAACTCTGAAATGATCAATGCACAAAGAGAAGTAATTATTTAACAGGGCAAGAACCTCTAAGCCTATGGCGTTCTTTTGTCAGAGCTATCTGTGTGTGTGCAGTTGTGTTAGAAAACCCGGTCGAAGATGGTCACACAGAGTGGCAAACAGTTGGCAGAGTGAAGCTCTAGCTATTTCTTCAGCAGGGAAAATGTTGCTGAAATTTTGCACCAAGTTTATGTAGTGTATGTGTTCTTGTCTAAAAAGTCTGGTCAGTATGATGTATGTGTTGCTATATTTAACTTTCCTTCATATTTTAGTGAGTGAAAAGCACCGGAAATATACTGGTGAGACTACCAATCATGCTTCTTGCTATATTTTGAAAAATATTATAGCATTTAGAAAATCAGTCTTTCTGATATGTTTAATCCCTGTGGCTCTTTATTTTGCTTCTATCCAAGGCTGGCAAGAACTGAGGGGAGGAAAGCCCATATAAACCCCCAAGATTTTACAATACAGAAAGAAGCCAGGCCTGAGGACCAATCTTCTGTGCATGATTTTTTTTTTTAGCTAATTTGCCCTTGCTGGTAACTGGGGCATTCCCTTCCCCACCCCCCACCCCCACTCCCACCCGGTTCTCTTCTTAGGAACCCTGCCTCTCTTTCTCTACTCTCTTGTTTTTTCTTTTTTAAGAATGACTCTGTCCTTAATTAGTTCGTATTTCTCCTATTTGTTATTTCCAAACTTTGGGCCCACTTATGTTGTTTTAAAGTAATTCTTGGGTATATAATTATAAAACCAAGTGACTGACATAAAATTTTACTCCGTGTAGCAGAGTTTTTCCAATCTTTCTTATGCATTGCAGCTTGTAAATTAGACAATTTCTCTGTTAGCATATGTTCTGAAGTCTGGCCCACCATGACAGGAAGGGCTGGCAATTGTTCAAGAAGGGTTTTCTCCTTCACCTCATCTCTTTGTCATCCTCCTACTCTCTGTCTGAGTGTCTGGCATATCAGGAGATGATGAGTGCAGTGGGAACTATAGGTCAGAGGGTAGAGGAGTCCTGTGCTCTTCTCTTGGGTAGGGTTCTAGGGAGGACAAGGTAACAAGGAAGAGAATATCTTCTTGGCTTTATTAGACAGCCTCACCTAGAGGCCTGGGTTCCAGCCTGGCTGGGAAACAGCAGAGTTATTCCATGCCCCAAAGCTAGCATGATTTAGTAGAGGAAGCCACAGGACTGGAAAATGTCTTTTAGACAGGATGAAGTGATGATCTATAGAACGATGAGCAAGACCTGAAACAGAGGCCTCAGCAGGTACAGCCCAGTCAAGATATAGCCTGGCTCAGGAATCAGAGGGGCCATCTTTGGTGTCTGAGTACCCTGGGCACCTCTGAGAATCTTGATACTAACCTGGATAAGAGTGTGGGACCTTGAAGTGATAAACATTAATGTTCTGCTGCCTTCTTAAAAGGAAATTCCACTAAATTATTTAACAATAGGGCTATCGCTCCTGCACACTTGAATTTATAGACTTTAATTTATACTGACAAAAATATGTCTTACAGAGTGGCCTACCATCCAATTTTTAAGACCACCTGTACTTTAAGTCTTAAAAAAAAACTTTTTCTTTCCCTTGCTTCCTTTCTTTTAGTTCTATCATTCCACCCCCCCACCCCCCACTTAATGGTATAATCAGAAGACTTGTGCCCCTTTTTTTCATGGGGAGAAGGATGAATTCTGTCAAGATATAAAGCTAGCAACAAGAAATTATGTGAAACAGGTTGGCTGAAGAACAATGCTGGTTATTGCTGAGATGCAGGGTAAACTCTGCATTGCCGGTAGGGGCCAGGCCACTTCACTCACCAGTGCAAAGAACTCTGAAAAAGACCTGGAGCCTTTTAATCATTTAAGAACATACAGAAAGGCATCTACTTTTTAGGGGCAAGATAAATTTTGTAGAATAAACATACCCATTACTGTTGCCGAGACTGCAGTATAATAACCCTTTACTCCTGTCCCAGTTAAGACATATTGGGTGTGATCCCAGGCTCATTTGAGGTCCAGGTTGAGGACTGGCTGGGTGAAAGCCTCTTCTCAGGAAGCTTCTGTTATTGTCAAAGCTTGTCTCTAGCATTGAAAGACTTGCCACTTGCTAAGATTCCAGGGCCTCTCAGGAGACTCACTGCCATAATTCCAATAAGTACTATTTTGGCTTCAACTGAAGATGGTAAATAAGGAGATGTTTGAAAACAGAAGTTGAGGGAAAGGAATGATAAAAATAGCACAAGGCTGTAATTAATTTTTCAATGCTAGTGAATAATAAATGTAGGAGTAGATTTTTCTGGTAAACAGTTATGGCAAACTCAGTTAAGGCCCCAAACTGTGACTTTAAAAATGTATGGAAAAAATATAGATTTCCTTATCTTAGAGTATTAAGGAAGGTGAGCCCAAAGGAAGGCAGACTAATGCAGACAAAGGACTTCAGGTGGGGAAGGCAGAGCAGTGAATGGTAAGGAGAGCTACCTGTGTGGAAAGCTCTTTTCTGTGGGCAGCTGACTATCATTTAGATAGGTTACAAGCTAGGTCAGAGAATTCCAGAAGAATACAGAAAGTCATACTAAAGGTTTGGAGTTAGGAAGAACGCAGAAAACTGCCACTCTGAGATAAGAAATAAGAAGCAGAATAGAGGCAATAGTCAGACAAACCTTGAAATTCCAAATGGCAAGTTTGTCTTGGTAAGAAGTTTTCAGATGCAGCTGGGGTCTTGGCCCTCTGGTTGTTAAGGAGGTTGAATTGAATTAGGTGCGCACATTGGCTTTGAGAAACCAGACCCCAGTTCATTATAAGAAACCAGCTTTCTGATAAGCAACCATCTCTTCTTCTGATGCTTCCCTAGTCTCATCCTACGTAGACCAACGATTTCTCTCCCACATACTGGAGAGGAAGCTGCCTCCTTATCTGGATCCTTCGCCCAACACGGCAAGCTCAAGGTCTTTTTCTGGAATGGCCCCCTCTTCTCAAAAAGTAAGTGACTAACTACTTGCTTGGCTTGGCCTCCTTTTGACAGATTCCACTTAATGTGTATTGAATGAGTATTGTTCTTGTTACTTTTCCTGCCTAACTGGTGATATTTCTACTTGAAGAGACCCTTTCATGGATATATAAATATAGTGTGGTCTAATATTGAACCTCCATTATAGTTTAAATTTCTTAATGTTAGCAGCTGTTCCATTTTTACCTCTCAGTGAGTGTTTTGCATATGTTTTGCATTTATTAAAGCTTGTGTAATGATTCTTGCTCTGTATCTGGCGTGTTTTCAGATAAACTATTCTTTTCTCTCCCTTTTACTCTTATAGAGCTATCATTTAACATTAATAATATTCAAAGACCTTAATTGTATATAGTTTGATGGGTTTTGACAATTCTGTACACATACGTAACCCCCACTCAAATCAGGATATAGAAAAATTCATCATTCCTTAAAGTTCCTTTGTGACCCTTTCTAGTCAATACTCCAACCCCCAGAAAAGCTAGTGCCTGATTTCAATCCTCACAGATTGATTTTGCCTGGTCTTGGAATGTATATAAATGAAATAATTTAATATGTGCTCACTTAGATCCAGCTTCTTTTGTCTAACAATGTTTTAAGATTCATTCATATTGTTTGCACATATTCATGGTTCATTCCTTTTTATTGTTGGTAGTATTTCATTGTATGACTATACCACAATTAATTTATGGTACTGTTGACAAACAAGTTGTTTGTAGTTTGGAGCTATTATGAGTAAAATTCCTGTGATCATTCTTTCACAAGTTTTTTGTTTGTTTTTTTTTTGTGGACACACTTTATTATTTCTCTTGGGTAAGTATCCAGAACTAATATTGCTGAGTCATATAGTGTTTCTAAAATGGTTGTACTATTTTACACTTTCATCAGAAATGTATAAGTGTTCCAATTCTTCATATCCTTGCCAGCATTTCGTGCTAATAGTTGAATCATTTTAGCAGGTGAAAATGGAATCTCATCGTGGCCTTAAATTGTATTTTCTTGATGATTAATGCTGTTGAGCACCTTTGCGAATGTTTATTGGTTATTCCTCTATCTTCTTTTAAGTGTTTGTTCCAATAGTTTACCCATTTTAAATAGGTTGTTGGTTTTTTTAACTACTGAAATATAGGATTTAAAAAATTATATATTTGAATATTAATATCAATATTTTCTGTAGTCTGTAGTTTGCTTATTTATTTAAAAACTATTAAAATAATTTTTAATAAGAAGAATTTTCTAGTTTTTATAAAGTCTAATTATTAAATTTTTAATTTTATGATTAGAAATTTTATATTCTGTGGTATCTTTGCCTTCACCAAGGTCATGAAAATATTCTCATTTTTCCTTCTAGAAAGTTTATGGCTTTAACACTTATGTTTATGATTCCTTTCAAATTAGTTTTCATCTAGAAGTCTTTTATATCTCCAATTTTTTCCTAAATATGTGATTTTTTTATAGTAATATAAATTGCATTGTTTTTAAATTTTATTTTTCTATTGTTTATTGCTAATATATAAAATTCAACTGATGTTCGAGAATGTGCTAAGTTCATTATTAATTTTAATAGTTTTTTAAAAGTTTTTTAAGGATTTTCAAAGTGTATACAATCATGTCATCTATGAATAAAAAATGTTTTACTTCTTTATTCTCTGATATCTTTTATATCACTTCCTAGCCTCATGTACTGGCTAGAACATCTCATATAATGTTAAATAGGAGTGATGAGACTGGACATTCTTGCCTTGTTCTTGATTTTGAGGGAAAAGTGTTTAGTTTCTCAGTGTTAAGTATGATGTTATCTCTAGGCACCCTTGATCAGGTTGAGGAGGTTTCTTCAATTCCAAGTTTGCTGAGAGCATTTATTTTTAATTATCAGATCGGTGTTAAATTTCAAATGTTTTTCTGTATCTATTAAGAAAATTACATGATCTTTTTAAAAAATTTTTATCTTTTTATCTTTTTAGACATTGGTTTGATTGGATAATAGTTTAGAGGGATTTTCCCATCTTTCTTCATAAGGAATATTGCTGTTATTTTACTTTCCTGTAATATCTTTATCATGTCTTCGTATCAGAGTTCTGTTGGCTTTATAAAATAAATTGAAAAGTGTTCCTTCTCTATTTTATGAAAATTTGTATAAGATTAGTGTTATTGCTTCTCTTTCTCTTTTTATTCTGAGACTCAAATTACATATATGTTACACCATTTGATATTGTCCTACCAATATCAGCAGCTTTCTTCAGGTTTTTCCTATTCTTTATTTCTCTTTGTACTATTATTTGAATGTTTTCTTTTAAACTATATTTGAGTTTACTGATCTTTTCTTCTGCTCTTAAGCTTATCTAATGTTAAGCTTTTTTCCAACATCATATTTTTCTGTTCCAGAATTTCTATTTGGTTGTCTTTACAGTTGCCATTTTTCCTACTGAAATTTCCATCTGTTCACAATTGTTGTTTATCTTTTCCACATTAGCATATTTAATATATTCATAATGCTTATTGTAAAAATTCTGGTCTTATAATTTCAATATCTGGATTTTCTCTGGGTATGCCTCTCTTCACTTTTTCCTCTTACTTAGGATGATGTTTATATGCCTTGAATTTCTTAGAAGTTTTTACTGTATTGTTGACATGTTTAAAAAAACCGAAAAGAAACAGACAAAACTTTGAAGTATATATTAACCCCCAGATAAGTAGAAAAGGCTCAAGTTCTACTGGAGTTTTTATGCTTTTCCTGTACAATATTAAGTCCTAGACTTATCCATTAGTGCACTGGTGCTTTGCCTGCTATCATCTTGAAAATTGGGTTTTGTCTGGTTTAGTTTGTAGTTTACCCAAATTAAGTATTCAAATTTTATATTTACAGGCAAAACAAAACAAAAAAATCTCAGAACTGTGGATAGAAACCAAAGGTAACATCTCAAAGTGTAACAAATATAATTGTATTATTTGTCTATTCCTTCTAAACATGTATTTAGTGATTATATACAAATATAAGTGACTATGTAATTATTATTGAAATTCCATGTTACCCATAAATCTCTCAACAATAAAGTAAAGAAAACTTCCTTTTCTTATTGGATCACATTGCAACTTAATTTTTCATTCTTAGATCTCTTGATTTTTAGTTCTCTTCTCAGCTAGAGTGTAAACTCCATAAATTTAGGCACTTTATTTTATTCACCCTTAAACTCTTTTCATTTCAAGCAGAAAGATACAACAATAAAACAATTCTAGATGTGTTCGAATCTTTGTTTATAGTAACTAAGCTAGGGCAGACTTGTGTTAAGTGGTATATCCAGAGCAATGCCAGGACTTAGGCACTCCATGTATTTTCAGTGAATAGATAAAACCTGATATTTAAATAAAGTAATGCAGATAAAACCCATACCTTAAAAATCTTAGTTGAAGATAAATGACAGCAGAGGTTACAGTTGCGCCTTTGTATGAATGTGGGAGCAAAGGAAGAAATAGACCATTTTTTGAGGACTTTGACATTTCATAATTCTACTGAATGAGTGGCTTGAGAGGTAGGAATCCTGTAGGACCCTTTCCTACCAGTATATGTCTTAAGCTCTTCTCCATTTCTGAATCCTCTCACACTACAAAATAAGAAACTTTGCTTTTAAAAAAACATTGAAGACTTTGGTATTGTGTGTGTACACGTGTGAGCGTGCATGTGTGTATGATTCTTGAACATTAATATAGTCCTCAGCGACATTCTATATTTTTGGTGTTGGGTAAAGATAATTTCAAAACTCTTAAGGAGGATACTCTAAGATATTTATATCACCAGTCTGCCAAAGAAATGGTCTAGGAAAAACCTTAAAAATTATAATGATTAGAACTAAGGGTATTACAAATATGAAAAAAATCTCAATGTTGTCCCTAGAGGTAGATATGAAATAAGATTTGTTTTCTAAATTATCAGAGGAAAAAATATTTTAACAGAACTAATTTGAAACTTTTATCTATATTATTACATCCCATTATAAAAGGAGGTGGGTAACATAAACATTTATGAGAATAAACTTCTCGTTTCAAAATTTTTTAAGGAAGAAAAATATTTCTTCATGAAACCTCATTAAGTGAAAAGAATACTTTTTTTTTTTTTTAAGCCTACAGCACCTAGTATTTCTAGGTGGTCTCCTATCCAAGTACTAAGCAGGCCTGACCCTACTTCGCTTCTGAGATCAGATGGGATCAGGCACGTTCAGGGTAGCATGGCTATAGACTTCATCAACTGAAAAGAAAATGTGAGAGGTAGATAATGTTTGTGATGAGTACCTCAGCCATGATTTTGGTCCAGATGTTTTATTTCCTGTGATGTCCCTATTTAATTAGTAACAGATTCAATATAGTCACAGATGGGAGTCAGTGAAATGACGATGATGAAATCATTAAACTGTGTAATTGTTTTAGCTGTTCCAGTTATATATATTTTTTCTTCTCTAATGGCCTATCATGCACTCATCACAAATAAAATTTGTGCATCTGGGAGAAGATGCGGAATGTTGTGTTTGGTAATGGTTACCTTTGAGATTATTTTTCTTAAATAATTTTGGATTTTCTAGATGTTTCGTGTAAATCTGAAGTTGATAAATAAATTAAAACAAATGAAAAACCCAACAACCCAGTGGATTGGAAAATTGTTCCACATAAAACATTGAGTTTTTGGGCGGAAATTTGTTGGAACGAAAGATTGACTTTTAGTGTTAAAAAAGATATATTTGGTTTTGGATTAGAATTCTAATTAAGAGCTCTAGCTACCAGGAAAATCATGAACATTTTTGAACAATTTATCGTAGTTTTTGAAACATGATTTTATTTCTTCTCTACCCTCTGTGCTTACTTTCATTTTACATACTCTGTACAATCAAAGCATCAAAGCCCATTTCAACTATTTCCCAGGGAGACATTGGGTGTTTCAGAAATTTAAGTTTACTACTAAGGCTGTAATTTTATTATACTATTTGATGAGCTACAAAACAAACAAATGAAATAAACAAAAACCAAAGTACATTCTCACCATCTTTAATAGTTTATATGGAAATAATCTGGCTTTCTATAAAACTATAGTCATTATTTCTTCTGTTCAGGTGTGCTAAGCTGAATCTTTACCTTGCTATATAATTCATTTTAATAGCAGAAAGATCTTTGATTCAATCTAAAAAAATTTTTTTTGGAGTCAACAAGTGATCCAAGTGTTTCACTTGGATCCTAATCCTAGTCCTAAAGATTCCATAGATAGCGTTGCAGTGATGTTCTATTGTAAAACTTACAACTCTAACACGTAAACTAGAATAAAAATGTTAATATTCCAAATAATATCTTTTATAAGTAGGCTGTACCACTTCTTACAAAATTGCTTACCGTTAAACAATTGTATGAAATTGTGTGCTTGCTTTTTGTACTTCATGGAGCCTCTGGGTTGGATATCTTAGGCTTTCTTAATTTTACCAGTGCAATTTTGTTGTTATTGCTGTTGGTGGTGGTGTTAATGGTGGTCAGTATTAGGTATGATGGATTTGTCATTTTGGGGGCTTTCCACCTGTCTTTTATGTACATATATTCCTCCTGACACAGAATAAGGACAAAAAGAAAATATTTTTAATTGTGGTTCTATATTTTGGTGTTTCTATGCCCAGCAATAACTGTAAATGGACAGTTGTAATAATCATGGTCTGACAATGACAAGGCAAGTGAGGGATCAGACCTTCTCATGATAAAAGTTGGATCACCCTACCAAATAAACAAGCCAGACCAGCTACAGTGCTGGTTGAAGGCGAGAGAGCTATAGAATGACTAGTGGAGGAAGGAAGTAATGAGTTTCAATTACAGTATTGGTACTGGCTATAGTAGTGAGGTCTAGATCTCAGTTTTCCAACCATCTTTAAGTATTTTTTAGTACTGCAATGAGCCACATCTTGCAAGAAATGCTTCCCCTTTGTTTCAGGAGAGAAACAAAGTCATTTTTTTTTTTCACAGAAGATAATGAGAGAGAATCTGAATGCAACAAGGAGTAGTTTTTGGACCAGTTTCAGCAGATTCCTGGGTTTTCCTGGCCAAAATTGTCTGCTTGGTGGTATAGGTGATCTCCAGGAATATTGCCTGGAACCAACTGCATTCTTATAGATCTCAAAGGGGCATTTTCAATCTTTGAGTGGGACTCATTGAAGTCCATTGTTGCCTTGTATTGAGGGCAGCTGTTTTTAGGTCATGTTGCTTGTGTTGTGGACATGACCTGGCATCATCTTTTTTTCAATGCATTATGCTACGAGCAACTTACCTCTTCACTTGGGCCTTCGCTATTGATGCTGAGGCACAAGATGCCCTGAGACCTGCTGAACACACATGTACCAAGGCTCAATAGACTGAGCCCAAGTAGCTTCTGGTGGAAAGGTGGAGAGTGCATGATTTTGTACCTGCTCCCTGACTTGCCTCTATCTGCAGGTGCTGTCACTGCTCTCTTGGGATCTGGCTTTCTAGGGATGGCCAGATTAATCAGTGTAGTGTAACCTGAAAGTGTGAGGTCTTTGATGTCCCATGGGGGAAAACAAGCCTGCAGATGAATCATTGTCCCTTCCATGTTCCTGCAGACTGTTATAGAAAGAGTAGTTTATACTTCCTCCATGAAGACATCTTGTGAGGTGAACCGCTCAACTACATTTGGTGGAAATATGACTTTGTTAATATTCTGCCCAGTATTTGCCTGCCCTCCTTTCCTGTCTCATTCTTTCTTTTTCTTACTCCTGCTTTTGAGGGATTGCAGTCACCAAGAGTATTAGCCTATGAATTTTGGCCACAAACTATTTTGTAGAAAAGGGGCAAAGGCAGTGACTTATTCTTTTTGGTAATGTGTTAAGGAAGCAGGTCGCCTCATTCACCATAAATCATGTGGTCAAACACAGACTCTGTTATGCTTTATTATATATTGACCAACCCATGTCAAGCCATCCAGCAAGGACAGTTAAGTGGGAGTGATCGAATCTGATCAAATACCTTCAGAGATGTTAGCTAGTGCCCAGATGTGAAATCATTAAGAAATGTGATGGAATACTCCCTGAGCTTTGTGTCTGGAAGACATTTTTTTAAAGATCAAAACATCAGTGAACACAAGCTAGTGATGCTTTTATTGCTGACAGACAGGAGGGACTCAGAATTATATAGAAGCAACATTTCGAGAATCAGAAAACATTTGTATAACACATTAAGGCTTTGATACATTACGGAGTTATTGAATACAAGTTTTGGAGATTTTCAAACTTCCTTGAATGAGGTGCTTCCTCCAAATGTTGGCCCTTTTTAGGAGATGAAAGCTGAAAATCCTGTCTGCAAGGCTGGCTAAGAACTCTAAGTGTATCATGATGACTTAAGATGGAAAAAGCTGTTTTAATATTTCTACTTTTTTTGTTGGCTAAAAATCAGAAACAACAAAAATAGTAAGCTTGTACTTTTCCAAGTGTTTGGAAATAAAATGTTTACCTTTTCAGGTTCATTTAATATTTAACAAAAACAAAGAAAATGAACATATAAATTAGATAAAATGATCTTATTTATATTCAGAGTTGAAGTATATTATATAATTCTGAAAATTTTGATGTCTAGAATTAAACTATTAAAGAAATAATTAATGTTCTAACTCGAATTCTGAAAACCAAGGACAATTCAGACCACAGTATATCTTGCACAGGGGTACCCACTGGTAAAAACTGATTTTTAATTTTTGCAACTCCATTTTTATTAACTATTAAGGGATGTTTATAGATCTCTAAGCACAAAGTTAGAATATTTTCTGCTAGTGGAGAAAATCTGATTGTCCTTGACTAGATAGGTTAACTGTATGAAGTTACTATTTTTGTTTCAGCCAAAGTAAGGATAAAAATGTGAGCACATATAAAGAGCTTAAAAAAAGAATAAAAAACCCAACATATAGGTTTAATAAACACCATTTTAATGCGCTAAAAAGGATAAGAGAGGCAACTACTATTAGTCAACTAAACAATTTGACTAAGAGGGAAAATGGTCCCTGAAGAATCATTAACTTTGCTTAGGGAATGTGTGATCTTTATTTAAAGGGGTCAAGTTAGGTACAGGGAATATGGTTATATTATTTTTATAATGACATGTGACAAATTACTGCAAGGGTAGCTTATTAGAGCAACACAAATTCACTGGTTCAAAGTTCTGTGGGTCAGAAATTTAGGTGGGCTCATTGAGTTCTCTGCTTTCAAGGTCAAAATCAGGGTATTTGCTGGGCAGGGCTGCCTTCTTACGTGGAGGTTTTAGGGAAGAATCTGCTTTCAAGTTGTGGCACATTATTTGTGGTTGTAGGTCTGAGGTTCCTGTTTACTTGCTGGCTGTTAATCAGGGGTGCACCCTCAGCTCTTCGAGGTCTCTCCATCTTGAAAGCGGCAACTGTGCATCACGTCCTTCTCATACTTTAAGTATCTTCTGACTTCTACTTTCCTTTCTGTCACCATCAAGAGAGGTCTCTTTGCTTTTAAAGGCTGAAGGAATTTGATCAGATTTGATCGCTCCCACTTGAATAATCTTCCTTTTAAAAGATAAACTGTGCAATATAATATAACACAGCCACAGAAGTGATATCTCCTCACATTCACAGGCTCCTTTGATGAGGATTCAGAATCTTAGGAGCCATTCCTAGAAATTCTGCCTACCACAGTGATTTTGTAATTTCGAGGAAGGAGGAACAAAATGTCAGTTTAAAAATTCACCTTCCTGTAAGTTTGCCTTTTCCTGTTGTCTCAGAGTAGAGGTGTTACTGGTTGGAAAGCAGAATCTGATTATGATTCTTCCTAGCATTTATTTTGAAAAAATTTAGCCCAAGAGAGGGTAGAAGTTGCCTAACTGTAAGACCATTTGTCCTTAAACACAACGGTAAAAGGATATTCCCTATGTTAGAGATTCCCAGTTAAGGAAAAGGTGAGTGTGATGAGAGCAGAGAGAGATTTCCTAGGCAGTACAGTTGGGAAGGCAGTATGGTCCTTGAGCTGGAACTGCTACAAGATCGATGTGGGCAAAGAAGTTTACAATGAATCTCATGAAGGTTTATGCCAGGTAGGCCACAGAAGCATCTGCCAGTCACACATGGCAAGGAGCTTTAAGGACCAGTGTGGTAAATATCTCAGTGATTTGTATGGACAGATGAGATGGCCCAGGACCTCCTCCCCTACTTTCCTTAGCAAACCCCTATATCAGATTCCAAAACTGTGATGTGACCCAGTGATAGAGGAGCTCACCAAAAATAGGTTAAATGCAGAGTCAAAATAAATTGTTTCAGAAAATAAAGTTATACTTTTTGTGTGGCTGGGTATGTGAATTGTGATTCTTACTGCTCACTACCTTCCTTCTCTCTTCACAGTTTCCTCTTCTCGACTTCTATTACTCTTTGCTAACGCAGGAAAGGGGGAAGTATTATTCTTACAAACACTAGAGGATGCCTACCTTCAGGAGAATGGAAATACTAGATGGTTGATTCACCAGAGCTATAAAAGCCAGTGAATTAGTTATAGTTGTGTGTTCCAGAAAGGTTAAACAATGCACAAGCCATTGACTTTGTCCTCTGTCCTGTAATACTGGTCTGATGTTATCTCCTTGAAGTTGTTTTTTGGTTCAAAGATGAAAGCATGCCTATCTGGGATTCTAGGATAGAAGTAACGAGTAGCTGCAGTGCATTTGTATTTACTAGAATATGTTCTGCTTTTGGCCTATGAAATCTTATCAGACTAACAATAGTCGGCTTAGGCTGTTATGCTACAGTAACAAACTACCCCCAAATTTTGGTGACTTACATAAAGATTTATTTCTTGCTCCTGCTAGTCATTTATCTCAAATCAACTGTGATTCCACTCTTTATTAGCTACAGTGCAATATCTAGACTGAAGAAGTAGCCCCTACCTGGGTATCTGATCTTATAACAGGGGCATGAAAACATGACACTTAAAGCTTGTTTTTGAAAGGTGTGTATCTCATTGATTCCATTTAATTGGGCAAATAAGACACATAACTAAGGCTGACATAGAAGGGAATGATGTATAATCCTATCACAGGGAGAGAAATAATTATTTTGAAAAGAATAATAGGATCGACTACAAACTAAAACCCACTATTTTTTTTTTTCAATTAAAGTGGACATTCAATATTATATTAGTTTCAGGTGCACAGCATAGTGATTCGAGATTTATATAACTTATGAAGTGATTCCCCCAATAAGTTTAGTACCGTCCTGACACCAAACGTAATTATTACAATATTATTGACTATAGTTTCCAAGCCTATTTTGTAACTACCTGTTTGTACATCTTAATCTCTTTACCTTATTTCCCAGTCTCCCAACACTCTTCCCATCTGGCAAACATCAAAATGCTCTTTGTATCTCTGAGTTTGTTTCTGTTTTGTTTGTTCATTTATTTTGCTTTTTAGATTTTACGTAAGTGAAATCATATATTATTTATCGTTCTCTGTCTAACTTATTTCACTTAGCGTAATACCCTCTAGGGTCATCCAAGTTATCACAGATGGTAAGATTTCATTTTTTTTTTTTTATGGCCGAGAAATATTCCATTGTATATATGTACCAAATTTTTTAAATCCAGTCATCTATCAATGGACACTTGGGTCTTGTTTCTTATTCATTCACCTACTCTGTGTCTTTTGATTAGAGAATTTAATCCATTTACATTTAAAGTAATTATTGATGGGTATGTAGTCATTGCTGTTTTATTATTTATATTTTTGATTAAAATATTCTTAAAGAAGTTTCTTTAACATTTCTTGCATTACTTGTTTGGTGGTGATGAACCTGTTTAGCTTTTTTTTTTTTGGTCTGGAAGATTTTGATCTCTTCTTCAATTCTAAATGATGGTCTTGCTGGGTAGAGTCATCTTAGTTATATGTCCTTGCTTTTCATCACTCTGAATATTTCATGCCAATCCCTTCTGGCCTGCAAAGTTTCTATTGAGGAGTCAGTTGACAGTCTTCTGGGAACTCCCCTGTAGGTAACTAATTGCTTTTCTCTTGTTGCTTTTAAGATTCTCTCTTTGTCTTTAACCTTTGATATTTTCATTATGATGTGTCTTGGTGTGGGCCTCTTTGGGTTCATCTTGTTTGGGACTCTGCACTTCCTGGACTTGTATAGCTATTTCCTTTGCCAGGATAGGGAAGCTTTCCATCATTATTTCTTCAAATAAGTTTTCAATCCCTTGCTCTCTTCTGGTACCCCTATGATGTGAATGTTGGTATGCTTGATGTTTCCCAAAGGTTCCTTCAACTATCCTTATTTTTTAAATTCTTTTTTCTTTTTTGCTGTTCTGATTGGATGTTTACCACTTCCTTGTCTTCTAAATCACCGATTTGATCTTCAGTTTTCTTTTCAATTATTGTATTCTTCCTTTCTGACTGGCTCTTTTTTATGGTTTCTATATTATTTTTTTATATTTACTATCTCTTGTTGAATTTCTCACTGAGTTCATCTATTCTTCCCCTAAGTTCATTGAGCATCCTTATAACCAGTGTTTGTGCTCTGGATCTGGTAGATTGCTTGCCTCCATTTTGTTCAATTCCTTTTCTAGAGTTTCTGTTCTTTCATTGGGGCATTTTTCTTTGTCTCCTCATTTTGGCTGACTCCCTGTGTGTTTCTATGTATTAGGTGGAGCTGCTACATCTCCTAGTTTTGTCAGGGAGGTCTTACGTAGTAGATGTCCTGTGGGGTCCAGTGGCACAGTCTCTCTGGTCACCTAAGCAGGGTTCTCCAGGTGTGTCCCTTGTGTGGGTTGTGTGTGCCCTCCTGTTGTAGTTGAGCCTTGATTACTGTTTGCACATCAGCGGGTATAATTGATCTTCAGGCTGACTGGCTGTTAGCACTGGCCATGACTCTGGTCATGACTATGGCCAAGATGAGCTATTGTGTAAGGGCTGACCTTAGAGAGTGGGATTCTCTATGGAGGGGTTCTGGTACCTGCTGAGTCTGCCCTTTGGGTGTGTCATTTGTAGAGCTAATTGGGTAGTGCTCTGGTTTGGTTTGAAGCCAGTCACTGGATGTGTGGGTTCTGGGGCCTCTTGGGAGGGGCTCTGGTGCAGGTGCAGGTTAGCTGCTGCTTATGCCTGGCTCGAGGCCACCTGGTAGGAACTACAAAGTAATCTGTAGTTGGTAGCTGTTTTTACTGGACTTGGAGGTGCCTGGGAGAGGCCATGCTATGAACTGAGGCCGCTGCCACTACTGCCAGATGTATGGGGCATGCCAAAGACAGCTGCTGCTTGTTGGAGTTTTGTGGACCTTTCAGAGAATTTAGGGAAGTCCATAACTTGGGCTGATGCCAGCCACCTATGAGTAATAGCTGCTGAAAGAGGTTCGGGCCTGTGAGCAAATTGGGTGGGGTGGGTTCTCAGGGCATCACCAAGGTGCGGCGAGTTTGATGAAGACTCAGATTTGGTGCCTACCTGTAGGCTGGGTTGGGGGAGTGTTCAGCAAAGAAACAAAATGGTGGAGAAAGCTGCCCCTCCAGCCCTCACCCTGAGGCTAGATAGTTCGGTTCCTCCCCATATGTCCCTGGCACTTTTCCAGCTGCCACCTCAGCCTTGGAGATCAGATTGAGTGCATCTGTCACAGCAAGTTATGGCTGGGCCCTTTAAGAGGATGCCTGGATCAATAGCAGCCCTATGTCTCTCAGCCCCAATCTCCGCTGGCTTTCACAACCAGAAGTTGTGGGGACTTCTCTTCCCAGCACTGAAACTCTCACCTGTGGTACTGGGACCCCTCACTCCTCAGGGAAGGATCAGCCCATTTTTAATCTCTGCCCCTCCTATCAGTCCCAATAGGAATTCTGTTCTGCTACTCTTCAGGTGGTTCTCAAGGGTGGTTGTTCTATTATTTAGTTGTAGTTTTCATGTGGTTGTGGATAGAGGCGAGCACAGCATTTACCTATTCTATCCTATTGACTGGAAGCCAGAACTCACTGATTTTTATTTCTAATTCATTCTATCGAGTAATTTTGCTATTCTGAAATTAAACCATTATCTCTAATTTCCCATATTATCCTGTTTTTTTTCTATTTATGATATCACATATTTGTTTTAGAAGTTTATCTGTTTTTTACTAGTAAGGTGTATTTAAAAAAATACCAAATGAAGTATTTCTGAGTTATAACAGTTTCTGTCTCTATGACTTTCTTAGATATTCCCTTCTCCTGAACGATATCAATTATCCTGATGTTGTTTGGATCAGGATGATGGTGCAGATTCAAAGACTGCAGTAGGTAGAAATTGGCTCATGTCTGTCTCAATTCACAGTTTATAAAGTAATTGACATGAACATGGGCTTTGTGCAATTAAGGTTTAGGAAATAAAACAGAGTTTATTGGTCTCGATCAGGTTTAATGAACTCATAACTTCATCATTCTTTTTGTTTTACTTTGTTTATAATATCTTTGTAATATTAATGATTTGCATAATTGCACATACATTAAAAATTAATTTCAACTCAGAAATCTTGAGATACACAATAACTTTACACATATCTGAGGGGAATTTTGGCTCAGAAGGGAATTATGTCAACTCAAAGACAATGACACTAGAATGGATGTGAAGGGCCACAGGAAATATACAGATTTGAAATTAAAAAATGAGCTAATAGTATAACTTTAGAGCCAGATGAACTTTGTTTATATACATATCAAAAATCATCAGTTAATAAGTTTAATGGTATTATTTCATGTTTATTTAAAGTCTCTTTACTATATATAGATTCTATTAACTAATTCAAGTTTTGTCACTCATATATTGTGTGACTTCTGACATTTGTTTTCATTTAAATGACTGCCTAAATTGTTGTTTTAGAAAGCAGAAATAGGTGAAGTGCATTTTCAAAATTTTCCAGCAAAAATCTTTTTAAGAATTGGGTGAACAAGAAATATTTGATTTTTTTTTTTTTGTTTAAACAGAAAATTCAGTCAGAGTTTTCTCCTTTAAGTGAGGTAGCACCAGAATCTGGGAGGCTTACAGTGATTGAAAAATGGGGCAAGATGATATTCATGTTTTTCAAGCCCATAATGGAGTTTTGAAGATTTATAGTTTTTTTGTTTGTAAGTAACACATAGGGTACAGTAGCTTTGAGGTATCTGGGACTCATAGCCAAGAATCCATGTATATCATGTGGCCATGATTTGCCCCTTCTTTGAGGGCACTTTCCCTAAGCTCCATGGGCGCAATGCTCTTCCTCTTCTTTCTTACTTTTTTCTCCAACCTCTTTTCTTAGTCTTGTGAAAATTGTTGCCCTCTCTAATTGCTAAAAGCCACCCTTTCTGCTACTTTTGCCCTCGAGGGCACTAATTTCTGCAGAGCTGCAAAGGAATTGGCATTAAAGCTACTGTGTTCATGTGGTGTGTATGTTGCTAACCTTAACCTTCTTGAGTGGCTCTAGGATGCCTCAAATATACATTATATGTTTGATTCTTCTCTTTTCAATGAGTGAATGACTATCATTTGATAAATATTTCTTGAAGGCATCATAGATGAAACTACTCCAGAAATGGAATGACATGTGATTCCACACCAATATATCAATAAAACAGCATGTCTTGTTTTTATTTGTGCTCTTATGAAGTCAGGCTGTCTGCATCCCAACATATGTTCTACCTTTGTTGACATAGTTTTTATGGTTCTTTTTCTTTTAGCATCAGCTTTGACAGCCTATTAGGAATAACAACTCAGGGAGTTTCCTTAAATGATATTGCTGTTGTCAGTGGTTAACCAATTGATTTGATGATAATGCGTCGACTTTGTAAACCACTTAAGCTTGATCATATGTCTTAATAGAGTGGGTGCTATATCCTGTATTTTGTGTGTTTCTGGCTAGCTATAGTAATTTTTAGTATTGTATGATTTTTGTGGTTTTGAAAATGACAGTTAATAGTGGTATACTTATCAGACCCAAGACTGGATAAATGGAACTATTTAAGTGCACATTATTACTAGCCCAGTAGTACCTGTGCCAGGGAAGTTTAAAGGGCATAATGAGGTTTATTCTTCTGTGCAAAATGTGTGAAGTTGATAAGAGGCTGCTTTTGTGAGGATTTGGGAAATTAAATTGCTGAATGACACTAAGCATTGGCAGGAATTAGGTCTCTACCATGGACCAACGATAGAAGGTAGGAGGGTGAATGGTGTATTTTATAATAAGTGAAAAATAATCTATGAAACTTAGCATATCTTTCAATTATATACGAAGGTAATAAACCACTCTAATAGCAGCACCTGTGACTGATGTCACTAGAAATCACAGATGTTTTTATATCACATCACAGTTGTTGCAGTTATTTAAAAATGTCATTTATACTCAATACTACCTTGAAATTGGAGACATTAATAGATACACTGCTATTATAGCTTAATGTACTAATAAAAAGCACATATATTACTGTATGACAAAATTTTTGTCATACAGTTCCCTTTTAATACTATTTATTTTATTTCATGTGTTTAAAAACATTATTCTGACAAGAGGTCCCTGGCACAAAAGGTTAAGAGCCTCTGCTTTGATTCTCTGGCTCTTGCCAGACCACGAACAAATTCTTTGTCTTGCCCCTTTCTTCCTTTTCCTTATTCTTCAGTACTGCCATGGATGTTCTTTTCAAAGATGTGCCTTGCTTGCCCGCCTCTTCTACAGACCTGATTCACTGTTGCCAATTTCAAATTTGCAAATGTGATTTGAAATATGCAAATAAAAATATAGGCCTGAGAATTTTGAGATCTAAAAAAATACCAGTTAACAATGGTCAAATCAGAATGCAGTTCAAATTATCTAGTATGTATATTTCATTACTGACATCTTTTAAATTTGTAGCTATTTACGTCCTTTGCAAACTCTTCTCAGGGGTAGTTCCTGGAGGATGGGACACATGAATTTGTTCATCATATTTTTTACAGTACTTTGCAAGAATCCTAGCATTTAGTCGCATTATCGAATTGAGTTCTAAATGTTAAACAAATGCAATTTTGCGGAGAGATTGAGAATATGCCTGTTGTTTTGATCACTGCATTAGTGGCTAATGTCTTCTTGATATTGCTAATACCCATTGTTTTGGTAGCAATAGAGTCATTAGAGACATGTAAAACAAAATGTAATTCTACAATGAAAGCATGACCTACAAAATAAACATGATTGTACAGCTATGCTGGAACATTATTGAAGCTATCATAGTTATCACATAACTGAACTAAATTAGTTCTATACTAGATTGACAGCTGTTCTCAGGCAGCAGCTGCTTTTCCTGGAGTAATTACGGATATTGTTTTTCATGTACAGTGTCAGAACACAGTTTTACTGATATGACATGACATTACCTTTGGAACTAAATAAATAACATCAGATTTAAGATGACATAAGTTTCTCTTTCTTTTGATTTAGCTGCATATTTTAACTTCAATTATGAATACATTTAAGGTTATGTCAATAAAAATGGAAAATTTTGCACTGTAAAATCTCATAGATATTAAAGAGAAGCAAATGCTATTAGTACTAGTAACTTTTAAGCATTAGTTGTTTTCTGGTGAAAAATATATTGATAAAAGGTGCAGATATTCCTCCCCCACCATCTCACGATCTTGATCTTCATTATTTTTACATTCATTGTATTTATAAATTTCCAACATATTATATACTTTATTTATTATGTGTATTGTTATGGTCAGTTTTTAGTAGAATGTGAGTTCCTTGAAGGCAGGAATTTGTTAACGGATATATCCTAATAACCTAAAATGACTCACAGTAGGTATTTAATAAATGTTGAATAAATGAGTGACTGAATATATAAATGAATAAAACCAAAATATATAGCATGTGTGTTTCTTTGTTAACTCTGTTGGAGAGGAAGAAACTTTCCTCTACCCTCCTTGGTTCTTTCAACTGGTTTAATAATTAAATTTAGATGAGACAGATTAACAAGAGAAAATAATAAAGCTTAATTGTATATGCATGGGACCCTCACATATATGTAGGGTCTTGATTACCTACAGCTCAAAATAATTTACATGCCAAAGTGGCACATTTTGGGAAGGTTTGTTCTGATTCCATGTAACTATGTAGCTTTAAATTTATCTCAAAATCTCCCTATTGTCATTTATGTCCTTGTAGGTTAATATCACTTTCTGGATACTTTTGAACCACTATAATTGATAACTATAAACTTTAAACTTAAGATAATTTATAATTATGTTAATGATGATTAAAGCATGAAACAGTGTGGGGAATTTCCCACAGTCCTTTTGGGATCCAATCGCTAGTAATTATATAATGATTTTGTAAAATTTGTGAAATGTTAGCATTGACATCTGTCTCCAGTTTCCTACAGAAATGCTAAAGGTGAACCAGACAATAAGTATTAAAAGCTTGAGCCTTTCAGGAAAATAATTAAGAACTAACTTTGAGGGATTGCCGTCATAGAAATTGAGCACAGATTGTCAACCATCGTAGAAATTCAAGCATTGAGTACTAATGGCTGGTTAAATAACAGTATAGAAGGGAAGCTTGTAAAATGGAGTTTTGTTTTTGCTTTCTAAAGATTAGTGGTTTGGAAGTATTTTGTCTTTCTCAGGTATTGAATTAAATTTTTAATTCTAATTCCAATTCTAATTTTTTAATTTAAAAATTCACATCCTCAACTGTTAATACTTTCAAATATCGAAAAAAAGTTATTTAGAATATATCATAAATGACCATAAGACTATTTATTGGCAGGTAGAAATGTCATTTTAAATAAAATATGGACCAGATAATTGTGCACAGGATGAGTCAGTGCTCACTCCCAGTTACTTTGAGAGCAGTCTTTAATTACACACTATTCAAGAAAGACAGGCAATTTCCTTAGACTGAAGAACCATACTAGCTCTGTTTATTTGAAAAATCTTTGCTTTTAGCAAGAAGATAAAAATAAACTATGTTTTTTTTTCCCCTCATGGCAATAAAACAAATAGCTGAGAAGTGAAGTGTTTAGACAAATATCACTAGTTATATTGTTAATAAACCCAAGAGCAGTTAACTGGATTCAACAAGAAAGAACTGAATGTGGTTAAATAAATAAATAAATAAACAAACAAACAAACTTGTATGTATTAACATGCCCACTTTTCTTTTGCCCATATGCCAGTTATCATAAAGAAAATAAATGAGCAAGGAAAGAAAGAAATATCTTTGATACAGTTGAAATCTGTCCAATTTGCAAGGAATTTTAGAAATGAGATAAAGAAAATGAGGATGTACTAGCAATCTTTGGAGTTATTGCTAGTATCTTCTACTCCATGATTATACTTTAACTCATTTGATCCTAAAAATAACCCTGTGAAATCAGGGTTATGATTATTGGCTGCATTTTCTGTGTGAGAATATGATGTTCAGAGAAGAAATTAAGCTCATTTAATTAGTATATGACCCAAATACAAATTTTCTGATTGTAAATCCCATGTATCTTCTACTATATTATGCAGCAACTTCTAATTTCAAGCATTTGGGTGAAGAGGGTAAAACCATCCTCTTGAACCCATAAAAGAACAGCTCTTGTTCCCATGATTCTGGACTTTACATTACCTGCGGTTTTATTATCCTTTTTGCCTTTAGAGGGCTGCATACTTGGCCTGTTGTTTTGGCATCTGAGAAGACTTTTACTAATTTGAGCTTAAACATAAACCTACATTTAAGGATTAAGGAGCTTAATAATTTAAGTGGGAAAACAAGCAGCAGGGAGGATCTTTGGAATGAACTAACTAGACACCATACATAAACCAGATTAGGTGTACATCGGCTATTTCATTGAAGTACACACATACACTAAATACTGATAACATGTAGGTATAATTATTCCTTGATCAGAAGGCTTTCATCTATTACCTGGAACCTTAATAGACCTGGTATATATAGCCTTCAGTTAAAAGAGTTACTGCATAAGTATTATCTAAAAGGACTCCTCTAAGGGGATACTATTAATAATTAT
>NW_024354911.1:7941377-7947503 GCF_902729225.1 Pteropus medius
TTTTTTTTTTTTTTTTTTTTTTTTTATAACTCACAGTGCCTTTCAACATGAAGTTGACCTTTAGGTTGTTTTCGACTCTTTTACACTCATGTTGCATTAACAGCCTCAGCCTCAGTCTGTATAGAAATAGAGATATTCTTGGCTAATAACAGTTTCTAAAGCATAAGGTAAATTGAGAATCTGATCTCTTTTTAAAATCAAAATTCAAATGGAAAGTTGACTATTAAACAGTTTAGTGTGTGATATCACGATCAAGTTAAGCAAGGGCATATTGTAATGTGATTTGAGGGCAGGCCGATTCCTTATGAATGTATATTTGACAACTGACCCTTAACTGCTCTTGTATATATGAATGCTTAAGCTTCAGAGGCTACTGTGTTATTAAATAGATAATTTTAATCATTTTAAAAGCATTTTAGTTATGTGATAGAAGTACAAATTATAAATATCTAAATTCATTCTTGTAATTGAGACTGTGAATGCATACATTTAATACAAAACATTCTGAAACATTGGAAAAGATATTCAAGAAATGACACTTATGTTGAAAGATAGGAAAATTAGAATATATAACATTATTTTAAGAAACAAAGAATAAACACTTAAAATACTTTAAGTAATAATTTGCCTGAGGAGGTAAGGAAGAGCTGGGGCTCATATTAAGAAATATTTTGGTAGTAGACTAGATTGAACTTGGTGAGTGTGTTGGGTGAAGGAGAAGGAAAAATCAAGAATGACTCTAGATTTTCCAGTTTGGATGACTGAGGGGATGATCATGCTGTGAAAGGATATAAGAGGGGAGAATGTGGGTATAGAGTGATAAGGTTTGCACAGTGATAGAAGTCAAACAGCATTGTTCTAGAAAGAGTATTTTCGAATGCGATTTTCAAGTACGATATTAAGGAAAGAAAGGATATGGTGGACAAAGAATATTCCAAATGCAAAGGTCCTTAGAAAGGACGAAGAGTGGGAACGCAACCACAGGAAGGAGATTTACCTCGTTCCCTGCAGAACTCTGATACAGGGCTAGGTTCAACACAGCCACAGAGTAAAGGCATATATTTATATGTACATTTTTCAACTACATAGCATCTTGAGGACAATTTGGATGTTTTAAAAATATATTTGTCTCAAAATATATTTGTCAGCAATTGTGTGTTTGTGTGTATAAGTGTATAAAATAACTGGCTATTTTCGGTCCTGGTAAGTGATGATAAAAAAGGAGAAATTTCTCTTTTTGTCACTTTGTAGGATGGTGTCTTAGTCTGCATGGGCTATTGTGACAAAATACCACAAACTGGGTGGCTTAAACAACAAACATTTGTTTCTCACAGTTCTGGGGGCTGGGAAGTTTAAGATCAAGGTGCTGGCAGATTTGGTGTCTTGGTGAGTGCTCACTTCCTGGCTTGTAGAGGTCTGTCTTTTTATTGTAGACTTACATGATAGAGAGCAGAGATCTAGCTAGCTTTTTGGCCTCTTTTTATAAAGGCAGTAATCTTATTTACGAGTGCTCCATGCTCATGACCTAATTACCTCTGAGAGGCCCCACCTCCTAATACTATCACATTGGTATTAGGGTTTCAACGGACATAAATTGTGAGGGGATGTAAACATTCAGTCCATTGCAGATTATAGATATAATAACATAAATATATGAATAATAATAATAGCTAATACTTATTGAGAACTTATTAATTCCTGAGCATTTTGCTAATTGCGATGCCTCATTTCGTTTGATCCTCAAAACAGAAGTAGATTTAACTAATATGTCCTTTGTTCAGATGAGGAAAATGAAACTTAGGTTTAGAAACTTACCCAGAGTTACACAGCAAGTAGATGGGGGAGCTGGGATTCAAATCCAAGAAACCTGACTTTAAGACTAGTAGCCTTCATTATTATACTCTTTAAAATAATTGTTTCAAGAAATAGAAATTTTTATTTGTACTAATTTAGTTAGTCCTATTTATGTATCATTGACATTATGAAGTAAACTTATTTCATAAAGTAAGTGGAAAAAATCACCCTTTGGAAATTAGAATAATATAACATAGTCTGGAAGAGAGGCCTGTAACATAAAAACTCATCATTTGTAATTTGATTTTAAAAATTATCTGGAAAAGGAAAAGGTTTTCTCTAAATTTAGTAGTATGCTAGTGTTTTCCATTGAATTATTTATAAATCTTGGTTTATAAAATCATGTAGTAGACAGGAAAGAACTTGATATACATAAATGTTTTTATATTTCTGTATATATTTACATACAGTGCACACAAACAACAGAGAAATTGGATACTGGATATTAAATGGTAAATGCAATATCATGTATAATAGGTTTGTCTTCCATGTGCTTACAGAGTTAAGTAGGAAATTGAGTGCTATTTCTTCTTCTTTGTATTTTTTATCAGTTCTTACAGTGAAAGTCTTATAAAATGGATCGAAAATACAATAGATTGCATTTGCATTATTGTGTATTACCCTTTTGAGGAATAATAGGTCAACATCAAAGATAGCAGCACAATGTCAGCCAGTTTGGGGTGAAGGTCAGAGATGAGGCCCAGCCAGGGGCTCTGTGGAAGTCTTGTACTGAAAATCCTAGGATTATGGAGAGCCTGGATTATAAATTATTTCCATTTAATCTTCCTCATGATTCTCTAAAGCTGCTTATGGGAACAGCTGATAACTCTTGCCTCCTTGTTTATGACAACTATTATATTAAGGGCAGAGTGACTCCAAATTTAATCTATTGACATTTCTGTAAAGAATAATCTTGTCATCTTTCTTCAGGAATGTTCTCATATATCCTTGGGTTGTCTAAGTCAAAACGCTGAAACCTCATCAGCCTCTTTTGTCTTGTGACAGGATATACAGACACACCCAGACACACAGGCATACACATTTTGTTATATAGTCTCAAATATATTTTTTTATTATTGGATTTCTTTGTTTTCTTCAGGATGATAAAAAAAAAAGCATACTATACTGTATTCATTCCGATTTTAGGATTGGATATTTGTGTGCCATCGTAAAAGAAAATATAAAAATTTAATTTGGTAAAAAATCTTTTTCTGTTGCCTTCCTCAAAAAAAAAAAAAAAAGCGTATCGGTGCCAAATGCTTTCAACATAATCTATTATCTCCAGGAACTCTGGATATAATGTCTGCAAGAGCTGATCATAGCCCTACTTCTCACTGTATAAACTATAGGAAAGTAACTTTTATTCTGTAAACACGCCACTATTTACCACACTTATTATTTGAGTGAGCTTTGTTGAGCAGGGTTAGACTACAATCATATCATAATGACCTACCCATCCAGGATAGGAATTTCTTGCAGCGAAAATCCATTTAATGAAAGTGAAGTGTAACTGTACTGTTGAGAAAACTTTTACACAGCATAATTCTTGTATTCTGACCTTCTTTTATATTTATTAGCAAAGTTTATTCATTTTAAGCTGCTATACTCTTTTACTAGGTAGGCATTCTATATGGCCAAAATACACCTTCAACTTAACAAGGCAAATTTAGTTTTCTTGTGAATGAAAAATTAGTGAGCAGGTATGCTCTTAGGGGAGGTTACAACTTCTAGTTCTTAAAGTAACTGTGAGTATTCAGAATGTTCATATTCTTCCAACATATGCATTTTTCCTATTGCTTTTCTTAGAATGTCAAATATTTTACACTAGGGGTCTCCAAAGATAGATAAAATTTATATTAATTAATAATAGACTAAGTTGTTACAACAAAGAGAATGGAAATAAGTAGTTTATTTCTGTCTCACATAATAGTCCAGAGTAAGTGATCCAGGGCTGGAGATGTGGCTGTGTCATCACAACATAAGACTTTAACGGTGGTCCCTATGGTGGCATTTCCCAGCCAGTGGGAAGGAGGAAAAAGAAAGTCCAGGCAGAAAAAATTAAGGGAATGACTAGAAGTTATGTCTAACACTTCCACTCATATCCTATTGATTTAAATTTAGTCGCACCATCATACTTCACTGAGAGATTAGAAAATATAGTCTATAGATGTAGTCTATAGTCTATAAATATAGTCTATGGCCATGTGCTCAGCTGAAATTCTGGGGGCTCTATTACTTTAAGGAAGAAGGGAAGACAGTTGGATGACTTCACCATGGTCTGCCTCTCTTGTCATCCATGTATCTCTGGTCACCCTGGATACATATCACAACATGGATCCGTGTTGACTCTCCTACTCTACATAGAACACACATCCTTTTTGTAATAGAAACAACCACAAACTCTGTCCAGTTACTACACCCAGCTCAAGGTCTAGGATCTCTGAGTGATATCTGTCCTTGTTATCAGGTCTTGTTGCAGCTCTTCGAGGTTAACCAACCTATAAAATAAACAAGGCATCGTCCTGCCTGTCCCCATACCTGATATATGGGGTACAGCAATAGGATAATAAAACTTCCATATTCAAGAGGGATATTGGGAAGATCCAGTGATATTGGTTCAGAGCAGTTAGAAAATCCTATTGGGGAGAAATTATGAAGCCTCTCTGACCTGGATGGAAGGCAAGTTCCTTGGTGGGTCCATCTTGCTGGCTCTACTCCTGGAATTACTCCCTTGGCCATTGGATTTGCCCTCTGGGATGTCCTTCTGTTATTGTCTTTGAAAAAATGTGTTGAAGAATATACTGTCCTGGGCATTGCATATAATGTTTTTGTTATGCAAATTTCTCAGGACTAATTTATATATTTATCAGGGTGGTATGTCATACTGCAGAGACCCTAAAACATGATGACTTATATAAGACAGAACAGTTTAGAGGTGAGTGGTCTAGTGTTAGTCAGGCATCTCTACCATCCTCAACATCCTTGGCTTCTAAGGTTGTGCCAGTTATTGCCACATCCTACTTAATGGAAAGGGTAGGGGCAGACCATGTCTAGGACAAGTGTCTTTAAGAAGACAATCTGGAAATCACACACATTATTTCATTCACATCTCATTGGCTAATATCCAGCTCTTAGCAGCAACCAGATGCCACAGAAAAAGAATCTGAAGCTAGGAAGCCATGTGCCCAGCAACAGTCCTGGGGTTTCTGTTACCAAAAGGAAGAAAAACTACTAGAGAACAGCAGGCAGTCTCTACCATTCTTATTTCTTTTTTCTCAGTAGGCTTATTATTTTACCTAAGAAGGGAACAGGGCATAAAAACTGGAAAACACAAAAACCAATCAACCAAACAAAGAAACAAGCAAAAACTTAACCAAGCAAACAAACCCCCCAAATCTTGATATTTCTTTTCCAGGAAGAATTTTGAGACTTGGTTTTTCCAATAACTTATTAAATTTACTACTATGGTTCTTTCTATAGACACAGTAGCCAAAAGATTACAGAATCCTTCTGACTATTACTTTGTTTTGTATGAATCATCAGTAGCCTTGTCCTTTCTTTAAAGATATTGCACTGTCACAAATTATTTGCTTTACAGAAGTTATGATCAGAATGGTTCTGAAATGTTTGCATTCTGTATTAAGGTTTTCCAGAGAAATAGAACCAATAGGACAAATATATATATATATACCACTTAGCAGTGGGCAGTAGTATGAACTTCATGTTCATGTAATGCTACATATTTTTAGAATGATATTTTGTCCATTATATCATTAGAGTTTGACAAGATAGTAGGAAGCTGGTCTTCTCTTTATATTAGATTTTAAAAATTGCAAAGCAACTAGTTCATACATATATTTGTATTAGCCACATTTATTATCTTAATTTTTTTGTTTTACTTTTATTAACATTTATTGATGCTGAATTTACTCCCAGGTCATAAGTTTTCGTTTCTTCAGTTTCTTCTAGGATATTTTTTTTCTTCTGTGCAATCTCCTTTTCTGGTTTAGGAACAATCTGATTTTTTTCAGTAAGGATCATCTCACTGTGGCAGGGAGAGCCTATGTATGGGTTAATCCGCCCACAAGCTCTGTAAGTTCTATGCCACATCTCGGGAGCTTTGTTTTCCTGGGTGTACTCAATGACCAGAGAATCTATACCTAAATCCTCACGTTCAGCATTACTCTCTGCACTTTTAAGCGCATGCAGCAAAAATTCAGCACTCTATTTTGGGCCACCAACCCTGTATCCAACCTCACAGTTTGGCCTGGG